>NC_132783.1:146669353-146991486 GCF_048418805.1 Vulpes vulpes
TCAAAAGTTATACACAGATTTTCAACTTTTAAGGAAGTTGGTATCCCTTACCTCCATGCTGCTCAAGGACCATCCATAATCCCAATTCTAGTCACCTCTTGTTATTTATTTATCTTTTCCACCAGGATTAACTACAACAGCATAAAGGAAACAAAATGAAGGCAACTCAAGTTTTAAATAATACGGAGCATGGTTCAGTAAGTCATAGTAAAAAAGAATGATCATAATAGCCAACAACTTTGGAGAATTTATTTTGTGCCAGGCTTTGTGCTATGCAACTAGATGTATTATCCTGGTCAGTCTTCACAGGAATCCCCATTTCACACATGATAAATTTTCATATACGACAAACCTCTTAACAAAGAGGTAAAATAATTTATCTGAGATCACAGAACTAATGCACAGAAGTATGGACTTAAACTCAGGACTCAGCACCCTTGTATTTAAGCACTACAATATGCTGCCCCGAGGTCAGGTAAGATCCCCTCTCAAAGGGTATTTATTCCTCTAGGAGAGGTAGATGTGTAAACCAAAGTAACCACAGAACCTTGTACTAAGTACAGTTACAGAGCTACAGTATCTGGGAAAGCTTCACAAATAAAGAGATTTGTGCTCTAAATCTTACAGATCACATTATAGACAAGAAAGGAAAGAATAAATGGGGGTAAGAGAAGAAAAAGTGTGTGCAAGGGCCCTGAGTAAGATTTGGAAGCATGAGATGGCTTGGCAGGTACGAGGAGTGACAAGTGGCACTTACTGGACCTCTCCACGGGGGCATGACGGATGGCAAGATTGAAGACTGAGACCTAATGTCAAGAGCCCTGCCTACTGGTTGACAGGCTTGGGTAACCCACAGAAGGACCTGGAAGAAACGTCCATTTTAGAAAGAAGCATTTCAGAGCACTGGGAGAACAGCTCAGAAGAAGCAAAGTGGAGACGCAGAATCAAGGAGGAAGTTAGGGCACAGCCCAGGCAAGAGATGACAAAGTCTCAAATAAAGACAGAGAAATGGACAGGAGATGTTAAGGTCAGAAGATATTTAGTAAGTAAAATCAGTCAGACATGATGAATGATCATGTGCATGAGGAAGTGTCTAGATCGACTTCCAAGTTTTGGCCTCAGATGGCTGAATCAACGGTTGTACCACCTGTCTCAATAGTGAGGATTCAAGAAGGCATATGAAGGCAATTTGTCGAGTTCAAATGCATGTAGGACATTGAGGAATAGGTGCTAAGGAGGGTCTGACACCTGGGGAAGTGGTCAGGTGTTTTAGCACTTGCTCTATGCTTTTGTGGAACATACTCGCCAAAGTACAACCACACCTGATCTAAGGAAATGAAGCTGAAGTACAGCTAAAAACCCTGACTGTCAAGTATAAAACAAACCTAAGAAGACTCTAGAAGGTGGAGAGGAGAAGGGAAAACTGACTAATGGCCTTAGGACTTGAGGACACCCTGGTGTTGAGTTCCTTGGGTTTTCCTTCTGCTTCACATCCCACACAGGAGAAGCCAGACACTCAAAAGCCACAGACATCAAAAGAAAAAAAAATATATTGGAAGGACTGTGAAATAGACAAGCTAGCAAGATAGAAAAAGTTTAGACAAATCATTCTACCTCAGCCAAACACCACAGAAAAAATACGGCCCCGCACTCCTCCATCAGCAAAGGCCAACAAAGAGCCCAGATTTCCACTCTCACCCATTGCTGAGATGACAAACTTACAAAGATGGAGAACAGATTAGTGGTTTCAGGGGTTAGGAGAGGTGTGGGGAAGAGAGGTGATTACAAAACTGTAGCATGAGGGATCCCCCGGGGGGCTCAGCAGGTTAGCACCTGCCTTCGGCCCAGGGCGTGACCCCAGGGTCCCGGGATCGAGTTCCCATCGGGCTCCCTGCAGGGAGCCTGCTCCCCCCTCTGCCTGTGTCTCTCATGAATAAACAAATAAAATCTTTTAAAAGAAAAGTGCCACCAGATTATATTTGGTTTTAGTAATTCTTCTTTCACTGGTGCTTCACTATAGGGATGTCTGAGTTTATCAAAACTTAACAGCACTTCAACAAAACAATAAACTACACCTACAGATTCTATCCAGAAGGAGCTAGAGTTCTCATTTTCCACAATGGGCGGCTCAGTCAGTTGCACATCTGATTCTTGACTTCAGCGTGGGTCATGATCTCAGGGCCTAGGATCAAGCCCCACATCCAGCTCCATGCTCAGTGTGGAGCCTGTTTGTATTTCTTCCTCTGCTTCTCCCCACACCTCTCTCAAATAAATAAATGAATAAAATCTTATGTTGGCAAATTGAACACCAATAAAAAATAAATTTATTAAAAAAATCTTTACAAATAAATTAATTAAATTGTATCTTCCTTAAAAAAAAGAATATTTCTTCCTTTGAGTCCTGAAAAAATAAATAAATAAATAAAAATAATAAATAAATAAATAAATAAATAAATAAATAAATAAATAAAAGTCCTTTCCTAACACTTAATCCAAAATAAGGGAGGATCCCTTTAGCCTCTTCTCTCTCAGCTGTGGTACATTATGGGAAAAAAAATACAGGAGAGCAACAGTCAAGTCAAGCAGGACTGCACAGAAGTTTGCATACATTATGCTAAAGAAAAAATACAGATAATCGCAAATGAGCAGCAATGTTCTATATGCTCCAGACGTGTGATGCTCGTTGTATTAAATGATGGAACATCAAGTGCCAGACCAGAACTTATGACACAGCACAATGTCACATGTTTGAGCGAAGCATATGTTACCATCATTTTAAGACTAGAGGCAGGGATCCCTGGGTGGCGCAGTGGTTTGGCGCTTGCCTTTGGCCCAGGGCGCGATCCTGGAGACCCGGGATCGAATCCCACATCAGGCTCCCGGTGCATGGAGCCTGCTTCTCCCTCTGCCTATGTCTCTGCCTCTCTCTCTCTCTCTCTGTGACTATCATAAATAAATAAAAATTTAAAAAAAAGACTAGAGGCATCAGAAAGTCACTATCTAGGTCTTTTCTTCTTTGATTCCATGAGTCACCCCTATGTCCAGCCTGGAAGGAGTCAACAGTTAGGGGCCACCTCAGTAGTGCTGGCAAACAGTAGTGAACTAAAGCATTAGCGATGGAAAATGAAGGGGGGATATAAGAGATGTTGATGGTGACTTAGACATTGAGATGAAGGGGAAAATAAGAATAGTGCACAGGGTTCTAGCTTGGTGGACTGGGTGTCATTGAAGGAGATAAGAAAAACAAGAGGCAGAGACAGGAGTAAATAGAATAAGTCCGTTTGGGGTCACATTTAGCTTCAAGAGTCTGGATATACAGATGTGGAGCTAGAAGAGAGGCCTGTGGCAGAGGAGTCAACCTGGGGTTCCTGGCGTACTACCAGTAAGCCGTAAACGTGGGTGTGGCCCCCAGGAAGGATGCCCAGTGGGCAGAGAGGAAGGCAAAGACCAAAGGCAGCGCCCTGAGGAAGGCCGGAGCATGCGGCGGCCAGGAGAGGTGCCTGGAAAGGCAACTCAGACAGAGCAAGTGGGGAGGCGGGAGGAAGTGGGGGGAGAGTGGGGTCATGGAAGCCCAGCGAGGAGACAGGGACGTGGCTGGGTGCCCCGTGGATCCGGCGCATGGATGGGGGGGACGCTGCAGCAGGCCGCACGGGCTCGGTGGCACAGGAGGAAGGGCAGCCGCGAAGGTAGAGCGAGCGCTCTGTGAGTCGGAGCATCAAAGCAGGTGCCCGGCCGTTGGCGTCACCCGGACACTGTGTGTCAGCAGTCACGGTCCCTGAGCCTGCCCCACGCCTGCTGAGTCAGGACCTCGGGGCTGGAGGCCCAGGGATCTCCCCTTTGACAAGCAGCTGGGTGGTTCTGGGGCCACCAAAGCTTGGGGTGCGCAGATCTGGAGGCAGGAGGGAATCGCTGGGGGAGGCAGAAGGCGATGGCCGGGGGAGGTGGCACCAAGCCCTGGAAGAAGCAGGAAGCAGATGGTGATGCCCTGAGGTCCGGCTGGAGAAGCAGCGAAGACGCACCCGGGCCCGAACCCCGACCGTCAGGCAGGGCAGGGATGACACGATGCTTCTGCTACGCCGGGCCTGCTTCTGAGGCGTCGGCCTTCGCCTCCTCCAGGAACCCCTTTCATTTACTAACACCTTCAGGCTTTAGGGTTTTCGTTTCATGTGAAAGTTAGGGAGGCCCAACGCCGACTGACAGGCCACGTCGGCCAGGTCCTGGGCTACTGGCAACCCGCGAGCCGGGCTCCCGCGTGGACGGGTGTCCCATGAGGTGTCCGTTTCCACACCGGGTCTCCCCGTGCTTGGGCCACCTGAGCTCAGGGCACGGCCCAGGGGGTCAGGAGGAGCAGGTCCCTCCCAGGCCAGAAGCGACGGGAAGGGGATGTCTGGGGCGTTTTCCAGACGACGTAAGAAGATGCCTGCCCAGTGGCTTCAGCAAAAAACAATCTTTTACCTTCTGGGGTGATTCAAAATGTCAAATACAGAAAAAATTAAAAGGGGGGAAAAAGAGGTTTGTCTGGTAGGAAAAAAAAGGTGGAGGAGGCCGCTGGGTATGACAGCCTCCGCTGGTTATGTTTACTTGGTTTTTCCTCTGGTCAAGCTGGTCTGCAAGGACCTGACGCAGGCAAGAGACGGTGGCAAAACAAGTCGGGGAAGACGACAGGGAGAGTCAAAGATTCTTGACTTTCATTAACCCCAAGTTTTACTTTCTTTTCTTTAAAAACATGGTGCTAAATCTTTGTGATCATAACCCTGGGTCGACAGCCTTTAATGAGGAAGTCCAGACACTGGGAAACCAAAAATAAATAGAACTATGGACCAAATCACATTCTCCTTTGAAAGTTGCTGATGAAAACCCAAGGGAACACCATTAACATCCCAGGAAACGTAGGCAATTAATTTCCTTTCTAGGGGCTTTTAGAGCGTCTACCAGAACTGAGTGGAGAGCAAACATAGGCCACGTCAAGACCTTCGCCGGGTCTCCAGTTAGTCTCCCCAGAGTCCTGTCTGGTAGGACCTTCTGTTTACTACCAGCTTGGATGGGGCATGAGAGGTGAGGAAGAGCCCCTGTTCCCAGCACAAATCCACGCCTGTCCCCTGCCAGCTCACACGGACTTTCTCCTTTCCCATCCCACTTCAGGGAAAGAGAAGTCACATGTGGGAACCGCAAGGTGACCACCATCGTTGTGGTGGTTCTTAATGCTACCAAACAGCCTTACATATCTACAGTCGTCAAGACATTTATTCTACTGTAAAAAAAGTTGAAATAGACATTTATTAAAATAAGTGGTCTATAAAAAAAATTTTTTTAATAACACGAAGAAATACAGATGCTAATAAGCATCCGTCCCGACTGCTGAGGCCAAGAAGCAACACAGACTATAAAATAACCCTGAGAGCTAACCTCTGAGAGCAAGGCAGTGCAACTGCTCCAGCAGGACACAGCTGTGTAGGCTCAGACCAAGACTAAGACCGAAGAAGATGCCCCCTCACCTGCCTCGGTCCTCAGCGGATGGTGAAGGTCACTGCGAGGAGGACAAGCAGAGCCAAAGTCAGGGCCCTGGGGCTCGTCAGTGAAGCAAAACCCCTTGTAGGAATCTGCTGGCATTCCCGCCAGCCCCCAAATGAAATTCTAATCACGTGCACCCACACTAAACCAACTAAGAGCTCCTCAAATGGTGATCACTAAAGTCAGTCATCAAGTTGGAAGGGAAAGAGCAAAGGAGCCAAGAATACACAACGAGGAAAGGACAGTTTCTTCAATAAATGGAAAATTGGACAGCCACGAGCAAAAGTTAGAGACTGGTCCATTATCTTATTCCATACACAAAAATTAACTCAAAATAGATTAAATACTTGAACATGAAACCTAAAGCCATTAAGCTCCTAGAAGAAAACAGAGGCAATCGCTCCTGGACGTAGGCCTTGGCAAATCGGTTTTTGAATCTGACACCATGAGCCCAAGTAACATAAGCAAAAATAAGCAAGCCGGACTACATCAAACTAAAACGCTTCTACGGAGCAAAAGAAACCATCAAAAAAAAATGAAAAGGCAGCCTTCTGGATTGGAGAAAATATTTGCAAGCCATGTATCTGATATGGAGCTAATATTCAAAATATCTTAAAAACTCCTATAATTCAATAGCAATATATAGGTATAGGAGATAGATTTGTATGTCCCACAAAAAAAGGGGGCAGAAGATGTGAAGAGACACTTTTCCAAAGCGTGCAGCTGGCCAACGGACACATGAAAAGTGCTCACATCACTGATCAGAGAAATGCAAATCAAAACCACAATGAGGCATTACCTCACACCTGTCAGAATGGCTGAAATCAAAGACACGAGAAACAACAAATGTTGGGGTGAAGATGTGAGTAAAACGGAACCCTTTTGTGCTGCTAGTGGGAACCCAAACTGTGGAAACACGTCCACTGTGGAAAAAATGTATGGAGGTTCCTCAAAAAATTAAAAATAGAGCTACCGTGTGATCCAGTAACTCAACTTCTGTAATATTTATCCACCTCTGGGTATTTATCCAAAGAAAAGAAAAACACTAACTCAAAAAGATATATGAACCCCCACAGTCATTGCAGCATTTACAATTTGCCAAGATATGGAAGCAACGTAAGTGTCCATCAATGGGCAAATGGATTAAAAAAAATGTGATATGTATACACACACACACACACACACACACACACACACACACACACAATGGAATATTATTCAGCCATAAAAAGGAATGCAATCTTGCCATTTTGACACACAGAGGAACCCCAAAGACATTATACTAAGTGAAATAATTCAGATAAAGAAAGATGAATACTATATAGTCTCTCTTATAGATTAAATTTAAAAAAAAAAAAAAAAAAAAAGACAAGCCCATGGATACAGAGGACAGATTGGTGGTTGCCAGAGGCCAGTGGTGGAGGGTGAGAGAAATGGGTAGAATGGTTTGGTTTTTATTTTGAATAAATTGAATAAAAATGCCTTCTTTTCTTTTCTTTTTTTTTTTTTTCCTAAGATTTTATTTATTCACTCATGAAAGACACAGAGAGAGGCAGAGACCCAGGCAGAGAGAGAAGCAGACTCCATGCAGGGAGCCCGACGTGGGACTCGATCCCGGGTCTCTAGGATCATGCCCTGGGCCCAAGGCGGCGCTAAACCACTGAGCCACCGAGGCTGCCCTTCTTTTCATTTTTTTGTTGCCCTTGCATAGTTAAACACTTTTATTTTTAAATAAAACATGAATTGGCTATTTTATATAAAATACAAATTACATAATACAAAACATATTTGGCCACACATATATATTTATCTATACATATAATAAAATATGAGAGACTGAATATACAAACTGACAATAGCCAGGCCACAGGCAAATATAGAACTTGGGGGGGCCTGGGGGGCTCAGTCAGTTAATCATTCAACTCTCGGTTTTGACTCAGGTCGTGATCTTACAGGGGTAGGATCCAGCCCCACGCTGGGCTCATGCCCTGTGCAGAGTCTGCTTCAGATTCTTTCTGCCTCTTTCTCCTTCTGCCCCTCTGTGCTCTCTCTCTAAAATAAATATGTAAAAAATTTAAAATAAATTAAAAGAAATAATATAAATTTATTTATACTAAAAGAAATAAATAAAATCTTTTTCAAAAAAGATACAACTTGGTCTCACAAGCTGCAGCAACCTGCCCACAAAACCTACCCCCTTACCTGCAATAATCAGCCTAGGAAGCCAGACAGGAGGTGCAAGGAGAAAAATCCGTTTCTCAGAAATGACGTGTCCAGGCTTACCCACATCTCACTCACCCCACACAGGCGAACACCCAAACACCCAGCCTCAGTCCGGCCTCTAGCGACCACCCAGGGGCAAACTAACTGACACTCACAGTTTGCATTTTCAATTTCAAAAGAGGTTTTAAGAAAATACTTTCCAAGAAAATGGTTGCAAGAGGCTCAAGTACAAATACTCTCATTTATATTTCATCGTCATTCAAGATGAATAAGGCCAGGATAGAGTTTCCTTTCCATGCAGGTTCCAACCCCTGGGTTTCACCACCACAAGCTGGTCTACCGGGGTGACAGCCCCCATGCCCCTGGGTGGCTCTCTGAGCAGGTCCCGCTCCTGTCCGCTGGCTGGATGCACACTGGGGACCCCTGGCCACTTCCCATCTACACGAAATGTGGACAGCGTTGCTTTTTAACCCGGCAATGAATCATATTGCAAAGTTGCTTGTTTTTTCCCTTAAAATTCTCTCAAGATAAATTTATTGTGAAAATATAAGTCAAAATATTAAAAGTTTTCCTTTACCTCTTAATGCATAGCAATAGAATTTGGAATGTTGGGGGAAGGAAAAAAAGCCCAGGGTTTCACAGGGAATATCTGTCATGCTCGGGAAACATCAAAGCACCTTAGCATGTGTTTCATGAATTCACATCAACAGAATTTGTATTTTAAAGTCATATTTGATGACATGTAGGCTACCCAAGAGATGAGAGGATCTAAGAGCTTTGGGTGGAAGAAGGAGAATTTCTATAATCTCATTTGACAAGCTACACTTAAATAAACCCGATTATTATTCCCCTTTGTGTGTCACTTTTACTGGTTAATATTTAATGGCCAAGGAACAGAATCTAGACCTAAATTCATGCTAAGCTTCTTTCTTACTGGATGCATGTCATATCTGTTCATGTTGCATTCATTTTGTACATTCTAGAAAAATATATACTTAAAAGTATGAAATTACTGAACGAACTAAGGCAGCTACATGTGTCACACTTAACATTGCTCCAGCTTTCAAAAACATGAAGCAACCATGAAAATTTCTATAGGATAAATATTGATTGGCCAAGTGCATATTTTATTCTTTATGTTCTAAAAGGAAACATTCCCTGTAAGTAAAGAACCCATACCTGCAGAAACGTTATCATTTTGGTATCTTTTGAATTAAACTTCCTTCAGAACGAAACACAGCTTACAAACTCGCGAAGGCCTCTCCCTACACTTCGTTCTCCAAAAGCAAAGGCAAAGAGTCAAGGAGGTAGATATACATTTTTTTTCCAGCTTTCATTAAAAATTAGAAAGTTCTAAAAATAAATAAAAATAAATTTTAAAAAATTAGAAAGTTCTGCCTTAAAGTCTGATGTCCTGAGCATATTCCTCCTTTCAAAGCATTAGGAACTGTGGGAACAGAGCAGTATGCTCTAGGCTTTCTCTCACAGCCCAGGAAGAGCTCCACTTAGGGGCTGGAGAGCCAGCCACGCAGCGCAGGGCTGGTTAACTATCACCATGCAGGGATAATTCCTCTCAAACCAGAGGAGAGTTTTTCATGACCAAGAGGAACGGTAGGTCTTATGTGTCAGTGACAAGGCTAGCGAACCCAGTTATTCGATCAAACTCTAGTCGAGGTGAAGGAATTTTGTAGATGTGTCTAACACTGAGTCAGTTAACATTCAAGAGAGCAGATTACCCTTGATAATGGGAGGGGCCCCCACCCAATCTATTGGAAGGGCAAAACTGAGGTTTCTTGGTAGAAGGTGTCTTGCAACCACGTGCAGATTACAATTCCAGCTCCTGACCAAGGGTTTCAGGACAGCTCTTCTTGACGGCCTGTCCGAGGGATGTCAGACTTGCCAGCCCTCCCAGTCACTGGTTCGTCCACTGACCGTTAGACCAGTTGACTAGTCTAGAATGGTATCAATCTAAGCTCATCTGTAAATAAAGGACCTCATTATATCCTAAATTTTAGTCAGTTGCCAAACCCCAAAAACTCTGGTTTTGTAAACTTTAAAGCACCTAATAGCAGGCCTCTACAATGATTTGCTGCTATGTCCTTAAATGTCACATAGATGGGAGTTAGTGAGAACATACTCTATGTACAACTGGTTTGTGCCGATTCCTGTCAAGTTGAGAAGACACTTGAAATCAGCACTTACACCAGTTGGGTTTCCATTGTTGTTAAATGGCTGCAGCCTCTCAGGGGGAAAGGAGCACACGTGGGAGACGCCTTCTGGAATGCTACCCTGACCAAACTCTTCTAAAATAAGTATGCTCTAGGGCTCCCGAGTGGCCCAGTCAGCTAAGTCTCTCTGCCTCGGCTCAGGTCATGATCCCAAGGTCCTGGGATTGAGCCCCACACCAAAGTCTGCTTCTCCCTCACCCTCTGCCCCTCTCCCTACTTGTCCCACTCACGCTGGCTCTCCCTCAAATGAATAAGTAAGATCTTAAAATATAATAATAATTAGTGTGCCATGATGGATGCTAAAGCGAAGCTGGAATTGCTGTCAGCCCATTTCCTTGCAGCTGTTCTAATAATTCTATCTCACCTGCCTTATTTCAGTAGCTTTCTGGAGGATATATATATATATATATAACTAAGAAAGAATCTGTGTTCCAAATTTTTCACACAAACTGTCACTGATGAGTCCTACCAGTTCTCTCCCCACCACAAGACTACAAATTTTATTCCTGTTACATTCCTCTTCTGCCAAAATAGGTCCCTCTGGCTGGGTGGTTTTATTTTGTTGCATCATAAGTGGGTTTAATATAAGCTTGTCCAAAAAAGAGACAGCAGTGACAGTTAAATTAAAAGTGGCACCAATTAATGTATTTAAGGAACACCATATGCAAACAGACAACAGATGAGGAGAGAAACTTTATACATGGAAAGCTCATCAAGCTGCAGCAATAATCAATTTTTTTAAAGATTTTATTTATTTAAATGAGAGATAGAGAGAGCATGAGCAAGAGGGTGGGTGGAGGGAGAGGGAGAAGCAGACTCTGCTGAGGAGGCGACTGGACTCAGGGCTCCATCCCAGCACCCCAAGGTCATGACCTGAGCTAAAAGCAGACACTTAACTAACTGAGCCACTCAGATGCCCCAATAATCAATTTTTTAGAAGGGCTGTGTCCCCATCACACTATTAGTGAAAACCTCAAAGATGAAAGAGCATAAAGTAGGGCCATGCTTCCTGCCATTTGAGTTCCCATGGGAGGTTGCAGCCTGGGAAACAGTGGCACGGGGGTAAAATAATCAGGAAACAGACTGGCTCACACCCTGTCAGTTCCCCATCTACCGCAGGACTCTGGGTCCATGTAGGAGATAAAGACTCTCAAGCTACCAGGCCCCTCTGATTATTGTAGCCACGGAAAGATCACTTGCCTCTGCCCTCTAGACACTGCCAGAGACATGACCAAAATGTCACCAGACTGTTTCCTCTTTTCTATCACTCTCCCTCTGTCATGCCATACTGTGCCCATTCCTGCTCTTAAGGAAGAACCTGACATCTGTCATTCCCAAAAATTAGTGTGTGACTCAGAGCTCTTGGAGTTTTGACGAGTTTATACTTCTCCAGCCATGGAATTTGTTCCTTATTGAAGAGATTTCTGGCATCAGTGGCAGGCTGAGATGGGGGAGGCAGAGAAGCCAACAGAGCTTTAGCAATTTTATGAAGCTAGGAAGACAAAATGGGATTTTAGTCTATCAAAGTGGCCTTAAGAGGCCAAGATACCAAAAAGAAACTTTCCTAATATAGAGTATCTATGAAAACTCTACAGCCACCACCTTACAAAAAAGAAATCCCAAGATAGGGGATAAAATAATATGCCACTATGATCACTTCTGTTCAAAGGACTGAAGGTTTTAACCAGTACAATAAAGCAACACAAACACACAAAAAAAAACTAAAACAAAACACTCCAAAAGCCAGGAATAAATCTGATGAAGACTTGTTAGATATCTACAATGAACATTACAAATTTGAGAGAAATCTTTAGAACTGTGCCATGCTTATAGATTGGAGACTTGATATTTTAAAGTTATCAATTATTCCAAAATAAATCTATATCCTAGCAGAGATTTTTGTGGAAATTGAAACCTGATTTAAAATGTATGTGAAAATGCAAAGATCCAAAAATAGCCAAGACAAGCTAGAAGAACAAACTCGATGTCTTACATGAGCAGGTATCACCACACATCATAAAGCTATAACAATTAAGAGAGTGTGGTATTAGTGAAGAAACTGTTACTTGTTTTTTACAAGGGTGACACTTCAGTCTAGTGCGTAAAGAATGGATTTTTTTTAAAAAATTGCACTGGAGCAATTGGAAATCTGTATGTAAAGACAAAGAAATCTTAAATCCCTACCTCACACCATACATAACAATGAACTCCAGGTGGATTTTAGCTGTAAAAGTAGGTAGTAGAAAATGAAATAAAGATTCCAGGGGCAGGGATGGGAGATAGTATCTTCATGTTTTGGGGGGATGCAAAAAATAAATTAAGAAGACACACAGCAATAACCATAAATAAAATGAGGAAATTTGACTAAGTTTAAAAGAATTTCAGTTTGTCAAAAGACACCATGAAGAAAGTGAAAAGGCAGGGACATCTGGGTGGCTCAGTTGAGCATCTGCCTTCGGCTCAGGTCATGAACCCAGGGTCCTTGGATCGAGCCCCATGTCGAGCTCCCTGCGCAGTGGGGAGTTTGTTTCTCCCTCTCTCTCTACCGTTCCCTCTGCTTATTCTCTCTCTCCTTCTCTCTCAAATAAATAAATAAAATGTTTATAAAAAAAAGAAAGTGAAAAGGCAAACAATAGGCAGGGACTTGGGATGCAACTACCCAACAAAAGACTCATATCCAAAATATATAAAAACTCTAGCAAGCCAACAGGATAAAAAAGACCATCCAATAGAAAAATAGGCAATAGACTTGAACAAAGAGGTCTGCAAGAAGAACATCCAAATAGCCATGAAACATGAAAAGGTGCTCATCATTAGTAATCAGGAAAATGCAAATTAAAACCGCAAGAAGTGCCATTATGTACTCACTAGAACACCAACTAATGAGAATATTAAGCAACGGGGTTCCCCCACAGAGTGCTGTCAGTGACATCAATTAGTGCGGTGAACTGAAAATCATTCTGCTGTGTCCACTAAAGCTGGACTTTGTTTCCCCTATGACCAACAACTCTACCCCTAAGTAGATCCCCGAAGGAGACTGAGGGCATATGTTCACTAAAGGACGTGCCCGGGAATGTTCACGGAGCCCTCGGCACAGTAGCCGGAAACTAGAAAGAGTTCGAACGTCCATCAACAGAACATGGATAGTGAAGATGAACAAACCAGCTACCTGTAAAAACACGAATGAATCTCAGAGAATGAAAGAAATCAGACACTAAAGAGTTACCTACTGGATCATTTCATCAATATCAAGTTCAAAAACTTGTAAAATCAACAATCCATGATCAAAGTTAGGACATTGGCTCCTTTTGAGGGGAGGAGGAAACTTCCTGGAAAGTGTCCAGAGAGGAGGGTTTCCAAGTTGCCTATAATGTTCTCTACCTTGGCCTGGATGGCCTTTATAATTTCTGTTCATCTTGTAAAAATTAACAATAATTTTCTCTATTTTTGTTACACTTTATTATTATTTTTTCTTTCTTTCTTTTTAAGTAGGCCCCTGGCCAGCATGGAGCTCACCTGCAGCTCGAAGTCACAATCATGAGATCAAGACCTGAGCTGAAATCAAGAGTCAGAAACTTAACCGACTGAGCTACTCAAAAGCGCCCAATTTTTGTGACACTTTAATAAAAGGTATACTTTCAATGTACCAAAAATGTACATTTACTATTGTATAAAAGCAACAGGAAATAGGAGGTAGCAGAGGACAGTTATTTCTTCAAAAATATATAAGGGGGCACCTGGTGGCTCAGTTGGTCAAAATCCAACTTTTGATTTTGACTCAGGTCATGATCTCAGGGTCATGAGAACAAGCCCTGTTGGGGCTCTGTGCTGGGCATGGAGCCTGCTTGGGATTCTTTGTCTCCCTCTCCCTTTCCCTCTTCCTCTCCCTCTTCCTCCCCGTACCCCTCTCTAAAGTGTGTGTGTGTGTGTGTGTGTGTGTGTATGCTCGCGTGTGTGACTGTAAGTGGTTGAATTTGCCTGAGATTTAAATTGGGAGCCTTAGAAGACCAGAAGATCATACAGAAGCTCAAGGGACTTCCAAAAACATCATACAACCTCTTTGCACATTGAAAATGATCTTTTGGTTCTTTATGTCTCACTTCCTTCTTTCCATTCAGTTCTCTAAATGCCCTAAGGAAATCTACATAATAAACAAATTGAGCTGTTTGTTCCCGGCCCATTGACATCATGTCAAGGCTTGAGCAAGAAGAGTTAAGACCTTAAACCCCATCCTTCCTCACCATGTCAGTGCCACCCAAAGCACCACAATAGCCCAGAAATGGAAACGAGCATCTTGACCATTTCTCTGAGGAACCCCACAAAGGCTCATTGTGGTATTGCAGAGGGCAGGGCTTCCAGGGCAAAAATCCCTCAACAGGAAGGATTTGGCCTCGCCCTGGCTGTTCCGACACAGCTCCCGTAGGCTGCACTACAGAAATGAGTTCTGCCTCTGGATAAATAATGGTCAGAGGCGCAAGCAAAGAAGGAAATAGGTAATAGTATAGCAGGGAAAACACCATTGAATTTAAATTCTGGCTGTTTCTAACCAGTTATTTAGTGCTAGCTCACAGAACCTATCAGCACACAATGTCTCTGCAAAATAAATATATGCCTGGGTAGTCATGAATCCCCTTCGCAGTGGGAACATTCTCTGATACTCCGGCAAATCCTTTAAAGTAATTCAAGTGGGGGTGGAAAAAAGACCCTGTCTTGATACCACGGGCTCTGAAGCAGAACCATGGCCTGGTGCCCTCGGTGGATGGCACATGGGATGCTGTGCTGCCCAGCTGGAGCACGGGCCGCAAGCTGCCCAGCAGCCTTGTTCATTCATTCCCCTCCAGGGAACTTGCGTTTTGGGAACCTAGGATTATATTCCCTCTGCCACAGCTCAACCAGGAGACCACGCTGTTCAAGCTTGTGACTTCTGGTTTTTTTTTCTCACATATCAATGAATATATAATAGTGCACAGTCACAGACAGAATTCTTAAATAGAGCCAAAAACCAGCATGATTCCTTTAATCTAACTGGTCAGACGGTCATAAACAAGATGGAAATGTCTACTTCAATTTTCTTAAATGTTTGGACAGGATGTGATTTCTAACCAGAAGCATTTTAAATTGTTCTGGGCAAAATTTAAAACCTGTGTCCAGTTACCAAGCTCTAGAAATTGAAATCTCCCTATTTACTTCTCATTCTATGGATGCATTAGAGAACCTCCAACTTTAATTGCTCTGAGCATGCTGTGGCCAATATGATTAGAAGTTCCCAGGTACTCAGGCCCAGATATAGAACACCTCCTCTCCCATACTCAGGTTCATAAACCAGCACCATCAACAACATCCTTGAACTTCTCGAAATAGCCCTAGGGCAGACTGCATAGTTATTGAGAACTTTCTAGATGCCAAATACTGTTCTAAGCTCAGGAAATAAATGATGCCCCAAAATAGACAAAACGATTATGGAAATAACACTCTAGGACTATCTTAAAAAGTATGAGATAACCAAAGCTTCTCTATGAGATTTAACTACATGAAAGTCTTTCGAATGTTTTCAGTTTAAAAAAGATCTCATTGGGACGCCCGGGGGCCTCAGCAGTTGAGCGCCTGCCTTCCCTTCGGCCCAGGGCGTGATCCCGGATCTGGGGATCAAGTCCCACATCGGGCTTCCTGCAAGGAGCCTGCTTCTTCCTCTGCCTGTGTCTCTGCCTCTCTCTCTCTCTCTCTCTCTCTCTCTCTCTCTCTCTGGCTCTCATGAATAAATAAATAAGATCTTAAAAAAATAAAAAAGATCTCATTAATTTCGTATACAAAGGGGACAGCACTTGATCATTCCAAGGCTCTAAATTACTATTACTATTTAAGGTTGGTTCTATGTGTTAATGGTGACTGCTATAGAACAATTTGAAGGATCCCAATGAAAAAGCTCAATTTACAGCAGGAAAGCAATCCTATATAAAGTATAAGCACTCTTAGTTTGGCTGTTAAGCAAGGATAACTGAGACTTAGAAATTCTAATATTTTCCTGGAGAAGACAAGAAGAGATGTAAATGAAAGCCCAAGTCTATATCACCTCGACAGGTGGGCAAACCATGGGAGATAGGGATGCCAGTAAGAAATATGTGACAATTTGGAAATCTAAGTCATTTGGAAAAGCTGAGTTCAGAAGATAGTTTGATTGATGCAGGAGAGGAATCCCATGGATCTTTGATTTGAGTTGAGTTTGTAGGAAAATATTTAGTTCCCAGAAATTTTTGTTCACAGACTCTAGAGGGGTCGAGAGAGAGAGAGAGAGAGAGAGAGAGAGAGAGTCAGTTTGATCACAGACTCATGAATAGTCAGCTAAACTGGCAAAAAAAAAAAAAAAGCAGCGTAAGGCTGGGTGGAGAGGCCCAGCGAGGGATACGGGGACAGAGTGTGAGGGCTCAGGGACTGAACCATCAGTGTGGAGTGATGACTCATTCCCTTGTGTGGGCAATAAACCCTCGCAAGGGAATTCCAAAAATGTTCTATTATTTGAACAAATACAATGCCCACTTTGAGAATGGATGCATTTATTGTTATGATTGTTTAAAACCAATCCTAGGACTCAAGCCATATATTTCTCTAACCATAAACAACAAAAGAAAAAACAACTCTAAGGACAGCTGTTCCTTTGTACAGATAGAACACCACACTTTGATTTAGACAGAAAGCCTTGCTTTGGAGATGTAGGACCACTTCCAAGGCTGAGTACCTTAAAGTCAGCCACCATTTAAGAGGAAGAGGGGTTTTGATTTTTGAGAAAGACAATGCAAGATCCAACAATAAACAATTCTGTGTAAATAACAGGTAAGCTTTGAATAGCAGGGGGTCTTCAAAGCTAACAGTGGTGGCAGCTTGATGATCAAAGATCCGCGAGAAATGCTCCCCAAGAAAGTCCTTGTTGCCTCCGTGACACTGACATATCCATTTTTCCACTCGAAGCATCACTGTAGTGAAATAAGGATTGGCGAAGATGAGAGTTTTGAACAATGCCTTATATTATAGAACTCTAAGTGCAACTTTGTGTGGTTGGTTATAGGGTCTAATTAATGCGTGCATTTTTAAAGCTATAATGTTTCCCTGCAGGCATATCATTTGTAGTTGGTCAAATAAGTTGTTTTGTCATTTATGTGAAAAATTGAGGATCAACACAATTCCCTCTCGTACCAGTATTTCAAAGTACAAATCACTTCAGATAATCATCCCTTTCCTGTAATGGAGAAATAGTGTCTGTGCACAGTGGTGAACACTCATTTGAGCCCTAAATGAAAAAAAAAAAAAAAAGAAATAAAGAAAGACATTTAAAGTTAAACTTTATTATTTTTAGTCAATTTTAGGAGTCTATTAAATAATATGATCTTGTCATTCTCCCCAACTTACTCTTCTGTGTGATGATTTGATAAATGTCACATCAGTGAGTAACGTAACGACACTGAACTATATTTAACGTGACAGATGGAAGAAGCTGTCAGGTTTGGGATGTGAAGTCAGGTAATCCTTTAGCTCCTGCTTCTGTGAATACCTAGAGATCATGCAGTTCTCCTGAGACCATGAAATTGGGAAGAAAGTTTCATGAATATGGGGATTTTGATTTGTACTACCAAATAGAATTCAGGTTTTTGTTTGTCTTATGTGCAGTGCATGTGTGTTTTTGTTTGGTGCCTAATAGAATTAAAAATAGAAAAAAAAATATACCAAATCACCCTTTCACTTAAATCCCATTTGTTAAATAGGAAAAGGGTAATGAATTCAGAAGGTTATTTTTGAACGAAGCTGACGTCAGCATCTAACCTGCTTGAGCCATCATATATGCTGAGAAGTGAAAAGATAAGCAAGACATAATGCCTATGATAAAAAGTATGTTTGGTTTGGTTTGGTTTGGTTTGGTTTGGTTTGGTTTGGTTTGGTTTGATAGGTTTGTTTCTTATAGAAAATGAAGAAAACTCACTCCCTGACGTTGGGCCCCCTGGGTCTGTGAGCATATGGGTAAGTTCACCAGTGAGATGAGGTCCCCACCTGTCCTCAGAGGTGCTGGAAAACGCAGAGCACTCGGGCACCTGATTCAGGATATTACACCAGGAGCTTCACTTCCTCGTGCCTTCCTGCTGAGGTGCGCTCTGCGAGGAATTAATTTTCCCTGGGCAATAAATATAAAGCTCAAGAGATGACTGCAGCCAATGAAAGATTTATCTACCACTTTTATCTTTTTTTAATTCCAAAGCAGGGTGGGAGGACAGACTCGATTATCAGAGATCTCTGCTTTCTCTAAATATATTGAAAACAAAAATAAAAGGCAAGAAACATGCCCTGAAATTGAACTTTCAGAAAATATTGTCACAAAAGCATATAATACAGCTGCTGCTCCTAACGGACTGGGAAGTTAATGGCATCATTGGCACAAGTTAGGGGCATTTAAAAATCCTTTCTTGGGAGACGGAACATGAAGACTCCTAACTCTGGGAAACGAACTAAGGATGGTGGAAGGGGAGGAGGGCGGGGGGTGGGGGTGACTGGGTGACGGGCACTGAGGCGGCACTTGATGGGATGAGCACTGGGTGTTATTCTGTATGTTGGCAAATTGAACACCAATAAAAAATAAATTTATTATTTAAAAAATAAAAATAAAAATACTTTCTTGACAAAGTTGGTCAACCTGAAGCTTATTCTTTTTCTTTCTCTATAGCATAATATTTCTAAACACAATGTTATAAGATTTTCCAAAAGGAATCATCCCAGGGTATGTAAAAGGGTTCTTGTTAAGCATTTTGAAATTAAATGGTAAAACTTTTTATAAAAGAAGAAAGAAAAACTGTTCAGTAGGTCTTACTGGGAAACACTGAGCACTCTTTTCCTATGAACATCTTGGAGTCATTACCCTTAATTCCATTTAGATAACAATTAGTCATGGTTCATGGCTAAGTGACCGGTAGATATTTTCCTAGACGGTTTTTATGCTTTGTCAGGAGCATCATGAGTTGTCCTTGCCATATTGAATGTTCATTTAAATGTAAGAAAAGGGACCGAAGTCGGTAAAGGAGAAAGCAGAGGCTAAGCTGCACATATTTTAAACAGATTCCAGTCATCCAGGGAAACCAGTCACAGAACAGGTTACGTAGGCTGCCCAGACCAAGCATTTTCCAGAAGATAATCTCAACTGATATTGGAAGCTTTGAGTTCTCAAATATTTCCTTCAGGGGATTGAATAATAGAAATGGTTCTTCACGCTGGCATGGCTTTAATTATAAGCATTATAAACAGCTGCCATTGTGAATTTCTGGTTGGAGACACAAAATAAATACGAATTTAACGTCTTAAACCAGCAAGCTTTCATCAAGAAGAGCACTTTCCATTACATCAAAACATACAGAATGTCTGGATAAATTTTTTTTTCCATCAGATGAGAATAGTTGCCTTTATCAAGTAACAGCAAGGAATGTTCTCTAACTAGTTACTTGTCCTTTTGACACTGAGCAACAGCGTACTAGTCTAGATTAACTACCGGCCAGTCCAAGAATAGAAGCTGAAATGAGTCAACTAATTGCCCGGGAAGGAGATGCCGGATTTCAGAGGTGCCATTTCTCTCTCACCAGGGCCTTGAGGCTCATTTTTTTCTGCAAAAGTCATTATAAGGTATAACCAATCTCTTCCTGGAATAGTTCAGCTGTGTTTTTCCCCTGCTAATCTAAAAAGAGTAGAAATTTTCTTTCATCTCAATGTCTTCAGTTGGAATTATAGACTCAGTCTAACTGAAAACCAGAACGGATGCATGGTTTAAGACATGTTACTACAGTACTTTGTCCAGCCATAAATGAAAATCAGGCTTACATTCCCCAAGTTCACTTCACTTTCCTACTCTTACACCCCAAAGAGACAATACATTTGATAGTGATGTGAAGCCAATTAGCACATTTCTGTTTCCAACCTCTGCCCCACCAAACCACAGTATAAGAATACATTGATCTCACATTGTGCTTCTTTTTTTGTTCAGGACAGTGTGCCCACTGGTGTACGGTGATAGCTGTGGGAGTGGTAATAGTAATAGCAGTAGTCATAGTAGTAGTACTGAACGTTAATTGGAAAGATTAATTAGAAATATCAATTAAAGAAGCTGTGGTCTATGTGTACAATGGGATATTCCTCAGCCATAAGAAATGACAAATACCCACCATTTGCTTCGACGTGGATAGGAACTGGAGGGCATCATGCTGAGTGAAATAAGTCAATCGGAGAAGGACAAACATTATATGGTCTCATTCATTTGGGAAATATAAAAAATAGTGAAAGGGAATAAAGGGGAAAGGAGAGAAAATGAATGGGAAATATCAGAAAGGGAGACGGAACATGAGAGACTCCCAACTCTGGGAAACGAACTAGGGGTGGTGGAAAGGGAGGTGGGCGGGGGGTGGGGGTGACTGGGTGATGGGCACTGAGGGGGGCACTTGATGGGATGAGCACTGGGTGTTATTCTGTATGTTGACAAATTGGACACCAATAAAAAAATAAATTAAAAAAAAAGAAATATCAATTAATGTCTGCTTCCTGGAGGCCAGGCTATGTACCTCCACTATATTACCTGTTGAAACCTCGCCACCCTACAAGGTAGGTATTATTATGATGTTTATTTTTCCAAAGAGGAAACTGAGAAATGGGAAGCTAATGAACTTGTTTGAAGTCACACAGCCAGTAAGTGATGGAATACTAAGATTGGACTCCAAGTAGGCCAACACCAGAGCAACCCACCTGAACAGTTTTCACATACTACTTTGAGCAAATTGGTAAATGAAGAAAAAGAGGAACCTACAAAAATGCCATTCCTGAGGTCCCCCTTATTATTAGTGATGTTCTTTGGGTTTCCGGGATGCCGACATTAACAAAATCTTGTTCATACCAACACTTAGAAATGTATTAGAGTTTCACATACACTTTAGAAAGCTTAGAATTCATTTCCCAAAAGGCCTACCTTAAAATTTGTATGCAAAATTATTGTAATGAATACATTTGCATTAAGGTGGGTACTCCAGCTGGAGGAAGGAAAGACGACACTCCACTCACATACCTCTCCAGAAAAGCTACATAGAAATCTCACAATAAATCAGTGAAATCAATGAGTGTGGCCACAGAACAGGGATTATACCATCAGGTTCTTCACACTGTCATGATCTGCGTAGATGACATGTGCAAAATGGCGGATGCTCTGACATTTCCACCAACAAAGCAGCCTTGTAAAGAGTTTACGTGGAATAGTTTGCCTGGAAGTTGCATAGTATCAAGTGGCTCGATCCTTTCAAACTATCTTACCATCATTGTCTTGGCAGTTGACTCCCATCCCACCCCAGATGGTTAGCCATGGTAATCCCATTCCTCGTGCTGTAAGTGGCTCAGAGGGAGCATCCAATCTGAGGCAAAAGGTGAAATGCATCCATCCAAAGGTGAAAAACCTTTGGGGAAAAGTTTTCCTTTCTTCCTTACAAGACAGATGCCCTGTAGGCTTTAATACCTGGAATTACGGCTCTGTGGTCAATACATGGTGAAGGTAAATAAAGGCAAATAAAACTGCCAGAAAGCAAAGCTATAGCCCTGAGATGACAGAGGAAGAACTGTCCTACCTATCAAACTCTTGAGTGAGGTGAGAAAGTACCTTACATTTACTTATATTTAAATCAATTCGAGTAGGAGATTGCTATTACTTAAAACCTAAGATGTCTTAACAATTTCATTTAACATTTAAAATCTCAGGAATTCTTACATTATCACAGGAGGCATTCAGAACTGTGCCTATCTATGTAGAAATTAGTATCTGCAAACAACTCATAAACCAGCCAAATGCACTTTTATAAATATCATTTGGAGAAGTGTTTATGAGGAATGCCTGAGATGAATGAGGACCAAAAATAAAAAGATCCTTTTTCTCCCTGTCTTTTGCACATCTAAGTACAGAGGAGAGAATCAAAGAAAGCTAAGAGAATTTCTCCTAAAGGTCACGATACAGTGTGAATAAGACAGAAGCTCCTTAATAGCTCTAAAACAGAGCTTACAGCACTGTTTTCAAAGTACGTGCATATGCATCATATTCCTCTGCTATTGATATTCACCACTAGCCTGGAACTCAAGGTAGGCCCTGCATTAACTTCCTTGAACAAATGCAGAAACCATAATTTAGAGAGATCGTGTGACTGCCCTTATCACAGACATATCTGTGACTCGGACACAGGTCCCCTGACTTACATCTCAAGGTTTCATCTGTTGTCCGCAGCATCTGTGGATTAGAAATCAAAATAGCAGAGCAGAAAGGGTATGACCTATAAACTCTAGCTCTGCTCCTAGCTAACATTTTACTTTAGGCAAACTGCCTGTGCCTGGTACATATTAGATGCTCATAGGTGACTCACATTACTTTTATTTTTCCAATAGCCATCCATACCCTCTCCATCGTAAGGATGCACAGACTCACAATCAAATATCAGAGAGGGATTAGTAAATAAATATAGGTCCTGTTGAAGTTAGACAAGGACCTTTTACCATGTTTAGTTAAACTCAAGTGTTTCTGATTTTAAACCATCTTACCTTTAGCCCTTGGGACCATAAATGACACTCACATGATTAAGCATATTTATATAATAGCTTTTATTAGTGTAGAAATTGCCTTGTTGTGAAATGTACTTATCAACAAAAAGCCAGGGAGCAAAACTCTTCCTAATGAAAAGTTATCTTGCTCAGTTGTTACTAATCCAGAAACAAGTCCAAGGTTTATAGGCAAATCCTAAGCTTTTCCACAGAGTATAGACCTGGCAAAGCTGAGGTGGTCCCAGGCTGCCTTGTTTTTGGTATAAAGACTGAGAGGGGCACAAGAATGGCCCCAAAGATCTTGGATGAAGCCAGCTCTCCTTCACCCTGGTCTTTGAATGGACCTAAACCCTTCGGGTGGCTCAGTTGAGGCCACATTCAGTATCAAACTGATTGGGGTTGAGTTGACTATAGTCTTGCCTCACGTGAGCAGAATAAGCCCATCTAGAAAAGCACACAGAAAAACTGGAAAGAGTGACCACCACTATAATGGACTCTCACTTCATTTTCCTCTCCCTTGAAAATTTGGCTTAAAACTTTGAGAGTAAGAATTTCTCTTGTTACAAACTTCTTTCCATGATAAATCAGTGATAACAATGAGAATAAAAACTCAATGGTTTACTTAGAATGACCCATCATCTCAGTTTGCCCGAGGCAGTACTGGTTTACTGTTGTTCTGGCAAAATTAATAGTCTGTCTCTTTCTCCAAAGGGTCTAAAAGTTGAGCAATAAATTATGTGGTCCCTCAAGATTAAGTGCTTAGGAAATGAGTAACTGTTCATTGGTCTAAATATTTACTGGTAGAGTTATGCTCAAATTATCGTATGTTAGAACCACAATTTTCTAAGAAAAAAAAAAACAGAAAACTTACTAAATCAGTAGCCTTAATTTTGGATATGATTCTTAGTCAATGAGGTTTTATCAGAAAGCAGACTTAGTCAAGTAAGACACACAGCTTTGTGATAATTACTGTCTTGCTCCTCAGAGGACTATTTCAATATTTCTATGTTGTTAGACATGAGCTAGATAGCAAATTTACCAAAACATTCAACCTTAGAAAAAGTGGGGCATTATTAAACCACCGGTTTTAATTTGTGGATTGAAATAAAAGAGTGCTGCAAGATTCAGTAGAATGTTGAATAGCAGTGATGAAAGCAGGCACCCTTTTCTTATTCCCATTTTCACCACTATTATTCAATATGACACTAGAAGTCCTGTATTACTGAGATAAAATTAAAGAAAACCTAAATAAATGAAAAAATAGGAAGACAATATTATTAAGATGCCAATATACCCCAGTGCAATCTACAGATAAATGCAACCCCTATTAAAACTCCAATGACCGGGATCCCTGGGTGGCGCAGCGGTTTGGCGCCTGCCTTTGGCCCAGGGCGCGATCCTGGAGACCTGGGATCGAATCCCACGTCGGGCTCCCGGTGCATGGAGCCTGCTTCTCTCTCTGCCTGTGTCTCTGCCTCTCTCTCTCTCTCTCTCTCTCTCTCTCTGTGTGTGTGACTATCATGGATAAATAAATAAAATTTAAAAAAAAAAAAAAACTCCAATGACCTTTGGAGAGATGGAAAGGTATCCTCAAATCTGTATGGAATTGCAAGTGACTCTGAATAACCAAAACAATACTGAAAAAGGAAAAAAAAAAAAGAATTGGAAGACTCACAGTTCCTGATTTCAAAACTAACTCCCAAAGCAAAAGTAAATAAAACAGTGTATTACTGGCATAAAGATAAACATACAGATCAATGGAATAGAACTGATAGTCCAGAAATAAATCCAAACATTTATAACCAATTGTTTTTTTTTTACAAGGGTACCAAGATTATTCAATGGGAGAAGAACTGTCTCTTCCAACAAATGGCTCTGGAAAAAAATGTATAAATACAGACAAAAGAAAAAAGTTGGATCCCTACCTCACTCCATAGTCAAAAATTAACTCAAAGTGGATCAATGACTTGAACATACAAGCTAAAAATAAAAGACCATTGGACAAAAACATAGGCATTGGTTTTCATGACCTTTAATTTTCACAATAGATTCTTATATTTGGCACCAAAAAATGAGCAACAAAAGAAAAAAATAGATAAAATGGACTTCATAGACATTAGAACATTTTGTGCATTAAAGAAAATTATCAAGAAAGTCAAAAGACAACTACAGAAAGGTAGAAAATATTTACAAATCATATATCTGATAAATGTTTAGAATCCAGAATCCATACCAACTGTTACAACTCAACAACAAAAAGAACAGAACAAATCCATTAAAAACTGGGTGAAGAATTTGAATAGATCTTTCTCCAAACAAGGTGTACAAATAGCAACAAGCACATTAATGTATTCTCAACATCGTTGGTGATTCGAAAAATCCAAATCAAAGGTAGCCTCTAATGGTTTGAGCACAGAAAGCAGGTGAACCCACAGCACAGTAACAAAAGATCCTATCAAGAAAAATTAATGGAATGACTAATTGCCAAAAAGATACTGGGTGACGGGCACTGAGGGAGGCACTTGACGGGATGAGCACTGGGTGTTATACTATATTGTGGCAAATTGAGCTCCAATAAAAAAATATACAAAAAAAAAAGAATGTATTTAACTTCAACCACAAGAAGATTAAAGAGGTTCCTCCTGCACCAGGAAGGATCTGCAGATCTTTTTCAGTGTTCTTGAAGGTGTGGGGTGTGATTGGAGAGAAGGAAGGAAAGAAGGGAGGGAGGGAAGGACGGAGGAAGAGAAGTAAGAGAGAAAGACAGAGGAAATACAAATCACCACCACATGAGACACTAGCTCACATCTGCTAGGATGGTTATAATCAAAGGAAAAGTGATCGTGGCCGGCAGGGACGTGGAGAGATCCGCTCATACGGCGCCGGTGGTAGTAACGTATCGTGCTGCAGCCGCTGTGAGAAACAGTTGGTGGTTCTTCGGCAAGTTAAACACAAAATCACCGTATGACCCAGCAATTCCACTCCTAGCCACGGACCCACAAGAACTGAAAACAGATTCAAATAAAGACTTGCTCATGGACGTTCACGGCGGCACCATTCGCAGCAGCCCAAATGTGAAATGATCAAAATGCCCTTAAAGGGACAAATGGATAAACAAACGGGGTGTATCCTTAGGGCAGCCGGCGATGGGGTCACGAGGAGGAGTGAAGTGCGCATCCGGGCCCGGCGTTGATGACTCTTGTGAACATCACGCCACGGAAACCAGCCGGGCACACAAGGTCACATGCGGTGCGAATCCATTTATAAGAAATACCCAGAGAGGTCACTCTGTAGAGACAGAAAGGGACGGGCGGTTGCCCAGGGGCTGAGGGGAGGCAGAAGGGGTGTCACAGTGAGTAGAGCTTTCCCTTTGAGGTGATGCAAATGCTCGGGAACGTGCCAGTGGTGATGCTTGCAGGACACTGAATGCACTAAGTGTGTGAATGTAGTAAAGTGAATGATACACTTTTAAATGCTTAATTATATGGTTTATGACTTTTGCTTCAATTTTGGAAAGCCATTACTTCATCGGTAATAATATTTCCTACCTGGTAGGCCAACGTTCCTCATGCTCATGCTCTTTCATGTCAAATATCAATCACGCCGGCTTTTTCAAAAATTTCTTTCAGGGGCCAAAATTTTAAAACGCGATAAACGTGTCTCTTCTAATGATATTCAGCAACAAACTATCAAAAGAATTGGCCAAAAATAGGTGGCAAATAGGGGCAATCTCCCTGCTGCCATTTTAAGAGGAAAGTTACGTTGACCACACACACGTCGGCGTGAGTGCAAACCCGGAGATCCCTTAGCAGAGCTCAGGATGCCAGGAGTGTGGGTAAGGACTGGCTTGTCTGGGTGAGGCAAAGCAGCAAGACCACCAGCCGCACGCACTCTCAGCGCTGCCAAGAGAATGCTCTTCCCTGTGTCTGGGGAGTCGAAATGTAAGCAACGATTAAGGGGAAAGGCAAAGAGGGAGGGGAGAAAACACAACATGAGGAGGGGGAATGGAAAGAAAAATAAGAACAAGAGGTCTGCACTGGGAACTGGGTGTCCCCCACGGATCCTCGACCACACATTTCTTAATCTCAATCAAATGCCCTTCGATCAAATCCAGTTCAGGAGGTTGGAGCAAAAAGGCTTAACCCATTTTGCTGGAAAAGGGCTCCTTGTAGTTTTGTAGGCAGTAATTTGGCCAGGAAAGCAAATTAGGTGAGCTGGCCGCTGGATCAAAAGGGCAATTCTTTGGAAGCACATCTCCAGTTAAAGGTTTTTCGGATATTGGTGTTTTGGGGGCACCACAGGGCAATTTTCTGGATTTTTATTTGATAAATACACATAAGATAAAAATTTACCAGTTCAAAGTGCATGGTTCAGTGTCCTTTGGTCCATTCACAAGGTGGTACAGCCATGGCCACTGTCAAGTCCCGAACGTCTTCAACACCTGCAAAGAAAACCCTCCACTGCCTAAGTCATCTTACTCCCTCTGCCTCCCCTCAGCCCCTGAGCAACCGCTGACCTCCTTTCTGTCTCTACAGATTGACCTATCCGGGTGTTTCTTATAAATAGATTTACACAATATATGAACTTTCATGCCTGTCTTTGTGTTCAGGGTGCATCATTCCTTTTATGGCTAAATAATATTCCACTGTGTGAATACACCACAATTTGTGATTCCCTTTAAGAACAATTGAGGGGTCCCTGGGTGGCTCAGCGGTATGGTGCCTTCGGCTCAGGGCATGACCCTGGGGTCCCGGGTCGAGTCCCACGTCGGGCTCCCTGAATGGAGCCTGCTCCTCCCTCTGCCTCTCTCTCTCTCTCTCTCTCTCTCTCTCAAGAATAAATGAATAAAATCTTAAAAAAAAAAAAAAAAGAACAATTGAATTTCCACCCTTTGGCTACTGTGCTTAGGGCTGCTATGAACATTTATGTACCACTTTTGTTAGAACATCTGCTTCCAATTTGGGGGAGTATATGCCTAGGAGTAGACTTGCCGGGTCATATGGTAATTCTATGTTTAACTTATTGAGGAGCCACCGCACTGTTTTCCACAGTGGCTGAACCGTCTCACATTCTTACTGGCAATGTATGAGTCATACTTTTTATGTCTTGAAATCTAAAGGTCTATTTTATAGTCAGAAAGGATTTTTCAACCAATATCATTTTAAAATTTTGTCTTCTACCGATTTTACACCATATAAAATAGCAAAAAGAAAAAAATGCATTTAATTGTCCAAGTATATGAGACTATTTAAATCAAGTATAGTATATAAAGGCATAGAAAAGTCATTTCCAATCTCTTATTACCATATTTAGTAATTTTTAAATCCCCACAGAGATAAATGATAGCTTCTCTCACCACTTCCTAAGATCATCTGTCCAAGAAACACTCCTAAATCCTAACAGGAGTTAAGATAAAATACTAGCCTGAGTTAACTATAAGAAATAATCCCGAAGTTGAGATTTGTCAAATTTTTAACAGAACAAAAAATAAATTGAGAAATAAAAATGTTTAATTTTGTAATGTGCTGCTAGAAAGAGGAACGATGTTAAATCCAACCTGGGTAGAAGGACCAGCATGGATAACAGGAAGTGAAAGTAGCCCACCTGTACCGGCCACTCCCCACAGCAGACGCGGCACTAAACGTGGGACGTTTCACCTTCAAGACAACACTTGGAGTGATCTGCTGCTGATATTTCATCCTATAAAGGAGAACACGAAAGCTCAGTGAGGCCAAAACATTTGCTCAAAGGGAAAGTAAGTAGCTGGAGCCTGGGTTTGAGCTCCTTTCATTACACTACACCCAGGATCTCAGCAACTCTGCAGAGCCCCAAGTGCAGTGTGCCCATATTTGGTTTTTCCTGCAGTGTCAGAATGAAAAACCTGATTTCTGGGATCCCTGGGTGGCGCAGCGGTTTGGCGCCTGCCTTTGGCCCAGGGCGCGATCCTGGAGACCCGGGATCGAATCCCACGTCGGGCTCCCGGTGCATGGAGCCTGCTTCTCCCTCTGCCTGTGTCTCTGCCTCTCTCTCTATCTCTCTGTGACTATCGTAAATAAATAAAAATTTAAAAAAAAAAAAAAAAAAAAAGAAAGAAAAACCTGATTTCTTACAGGCACACTGCAGCAAAAAGAGGGAGGTATGGCCCGATGCTGTTCTACTATTTGGGAGATCATGAGTTAGGGTCCTTCATATTACATAATTTATCTTGAGTAATTTTTATAAAACCCAAAGACTATGGTTGTTAATATTCTCTTCAAAGTATTCCTGTTTCAGCTCATTTATACTAGACATACTTTGAGTACCACAAGCATCTCACTTTTCTGTTTAAATTTCCTGTCAGGGGCGCCTGGGTGACTCAGTTGGTTAGATGTCCGCCTTCGTCTTGGTTCGTGGTCCCAGGATCCTGGGATCAAGCCCTGTGTCAGGCTCCCTGCTCCTCAATGAGCCTGCTTCTCCCTCTCCCTCTGTGATTTCTCTGGCTCTCACTCTCTCTCAAATA
The DNA here is from genome assembly GCF_048418805.1 of Vulpes vulpes. Classification (NCBI taxonomy): domain Eukaryota; kingdom Metazoa; phylum Chordata; class Mammalia; order Carnivora; family Canidae; genus Vulpes; species Vulpes vulpes. The sequence continues at coordinate 146,698,400 of NC_132783.1, forward strand.
AATAAATAGAATCTTCAAAAAAAAATGAACTTCCTCTGTTAGCTATCGATTTTTTTTTAAGTTTTTATTTACTTATTCATGAGAGACACAGAGAGAGAGGCAGAGACACAGGCAGAGGGAGAAGCAGGCTCCATGCAGGGAGCCCGACGTGGAAATCGATCCCGGGACCCCAGGATCACACTCTGAGCCAAAGGCAGACGCTCAACCGCTGAGCCACCCGGGCGCCCCTGTCAGCTATAGATCTTAAGAAGTGAGTTTGCATAATGCGATTGTTTTTGCCCTAAATGTATAGAATAACATGACTAATATACACTGAAACTGAGAGGCAGGATGCATAGCCTCAATCAGTGGTCTTCAAAGAGAACACTCGTGCCAGTTTGACAGTGAACAAACAAGTCTGTGTCCACATCACGGACGGATGGAACGTCGTATGTGTTGAATAAGTCTTCTTACATCTAATTTTTAAGTATAACTTAGAGGGCAAAAAATGCATGGTTAGTGTTCCCTTTTACAGAATAACCTATGGCATCTCCTGGAATCCAATAGGCAAACTTTGAAAGTAATTTGGATGAAGATTTGCTCAGAATCCTGACAGTCTCTCCAGTATGAGAAGCCATCAGTGAAGGACTTTGCCGAGAGGGCGCTCAGATGCCACCTCCAGCTAAGGGCTGCTTACATCTTTCACTGAAAAAATAATGGTTAATTCTCACAATAATGGCTCTATTTCCCCAAAATTCCTTATTTCATTCTACTACCTGTACCAGGTGGCCCACACTAGTAGAGTTTTCTTTGGAAAGCTCCAGAAGAAGAAGAAGGTAGAAATGCAGCTTACTTTCTGATTTTTCTAAACAGAAAAAGCATGGGGAAGTCACTTAGGCCCATTCAGAATTTAAAGTGTCTGTAAAAAAAATAATAATATGAATAAATAAATAAAGTGTTTGTAAAGAAATTTAATTCCACCTACATCCTGATGGAGTTGTCACAAATTTGATATTATCTAGAATTAGACGTCAGTTTTCCTTCATTCAGGGAATGAAAATATTGCCACACAAGAGAAGCTAAAAAAAGCTGAGCAGCTTATACAGCTGGAAGTCTTGATGGCCCCAAAGTACCAATAATAATATTTTGTCTCTATGGAGCAGCTTCGGCCAAGAAGCTCCAAGCTAAATGTAGTCGGAGATATCAGCAGCCCCCCTAAATGTTCTCAAGATGCACAGACTAGCATTTCACGTGGCAAAAGCTGAAGGTGGGGACTGGTGTTAAGGCGGATTTGGAGGGAGGACGCCACAGAAGAAGCTGTGACATAGTCAAAGGGTTGACCTCACTCTTCATCGGTGCCCCAGGCCGGTGTCTCAGGCCCCAGAGAAAGAACCTTGTCCTCTCAAGCTCATCTCTTCTCCAAAGTGAGTCCCCCACGCAGAGCAGCCCGACTTAGAGCCATCCTCCCCAACAAGACAGGCGTCGGACAGCGGGCGCTCAGGTCGGCCAACGTCGCACTTCTCCCAAGGGTAAGTGACTTGCCAGGACCCCAGGAATTCCACGGAGGTGAGCCTCCAGGAGGGAGAATCATGGCTAGTGGTGGAGTGGCCCCAGGGGTAGAAAGGACAGAGATCTACGGGATCAGACCTGCGTCCCGGTGTAGGATGTGCCCACATGACACTCATCTCCTTGGGGCAGTTCAATCCTCATAGAGGAAGCAGATAAGGCAGGGCTGCCACGCTGTCTCTGATTTCCAGCTCCTGAAGCCCCGACCGTGAGCCAGGCAGGAGGAGGCCGGCAGCCCCGCCCGCGGGACACACGGGGCAGGGACGGATGTGCCCGGCTGCAGCGGTGAGTCAGGCTGGAGTGGAGCGGCCGGATCTCGGCCCACACCGGCAGGGCCGCGGGGGTGGTGGAGAACACTCTCGCGCAGGCCTCTCACCGCAGCTGCCTCTGTCCCACCTTCTCTGCCAGCCTCGGAGAGGAGATGTGACGGTAGAAAAACATTCCAAAGGCAAAGCTTGTAATTACGCCCTGTTATTACGAAGGAGACCCTGCCACTCTCCGGGCCATTAGCTTTACCCGAACCTTAATTTCCCTTTCAGTTAAGTGTCTTCACTGTGTGAAGGGCACCCGGACTTCTGTCCAGAGTCAAATGACTAATACAGTAATGAGTATATTGGGTAGATTCTCAGGTAATTCTATTTCCACTCCCTGCAAAGAGGAAATGAAAGTTCTTGCTTAAAAAGTCGATCTTATCCAACACACATTAGAAACTGTCCGTGTGTCTAGAGACCTCTCTTCAACATTAGCAAACCTCTTTGCTCCCACGCGTGGTTTTAAACTTAAGCTTAAGAAAAAACTTTCATTATGTGCTGGTTTAAATACAGTCAAAACTTTATGACGGTGGATGAATACGCTTCCCAATTTTTGTTTGTAATAGAAGCCACAGTCAGACATTTGAGGCGTGTGTAACTGGCTAACAACCTCTCCTTCCTGTGGTTCAAATGATCGGAAGTGATTTATCAACTGTCACCCGAGGTAACTCAGCTAAGCGATATTTTATCTCACTCGGTTGACGTGATTTAAAGCTCTTGGCACACTCAAATAAAAAGTATAGTCTTCATCGGCTGTCAATAAGATTCTCACCCAAAAAAGTCCAAAAAAATTAAGTGGAGACATTATTTTTTAAAGATTTTATTTATTTATTTATGAGAGACACACACAGAGAGAGGCAGAGACCCGGGCAGAGGGAGAAGCAGGCTCCCCTCAGGGAGCCCGATGTGGGACTCGATCCCGGGACCCCGGGGCCATGCTCTGAGCCGAAGGCAGACGCTCAACCACTGAGACCCTCGGGCGCCCCTTAAGTGAAGATTTAGATGTATATAACCTTTCAAAAATTTAGACTTCCGTGTATAATGAAGAGTTATCTCAGACATTGGTGGTAAACAACTCAAATCTTTGGGGTACAAGGTAATTGCTGTAGACCAAGGAGAGTTTGACACTAAGCAGGTGATGTTATTTTACTAACCTCAAAAAATCAGGTGCAGCCTATACCTATGAGTAAGCCTATATGTATAGCGCTGTCTATGTTATTATGTGTAACAAAAACATCAATAAAACTGTAAAAACCCTATTGCCTTCTGAGGATCAAGCCCATCTTCCAACAACTGATTAATGAAATAGAAGTCACCACCTTCTTGATCTTGAACCAACTCTACTCCCTCCACAGAAATCCCTCACACAAAGTCAACTAAGGGGTTTTGTGGCAAACCACTAATTAAAGTGAAGTTTGTATCTTACATAACAGAGATTCTCAAATATTTGCTCATTACCTGCCCTACAATTTCACTCCATACCACTGACATTAGCCAAGAAGTATTGTCTTAGCCCCAAAATACAAGAGCATATTTGAATGTCTTTAGAACTAAGTGGATAAAAATCTAGGTGTATTATTTTTTTAAAGATTTATTTATTTATTTGTTCGTGATAGACACACACACACAGAGAGAGAGAGAGAGAGAGAGAGAGAGGCAGAGACACAGGCAGAGGGAGAGCAGGAGCCCGATGCGGGAGTCGATCCAGGGCCTCCAGGATCAAGCCCTGGGCCAAAGGCAAGTGCTAAACCGCTGAACCACCCAGGGATCCCCAATCTAGGTGTATTAAACATCATTAGATGAATAACACTTCATTGCTAAACTTATTTGAAATATAGAACACATAATAAGCTTTCAGATGAGGGCGGCCAAATAGCCAACATCTCCAAGAATTAAGAAAAATATGTCCAAATATTTTACAGATGGGAGAAGGAATTATGACAACAACCATAAAATGTTACACAGGCATTATTTTTTTATTTTTTTTATTTTTATTTATTTATGATAGTCACAGAGAGAGAGAGAGAGAGAGAGAGAGGCAGAGACACAGGCAGAGGGAGAAGCAGGCTCCATGCACCGGGAGCCCAACGTGGGATTCAATCCCGGGTCTCCAGGATTACGCCCTGGGGCAAAGGCAGGTGCTAAACCGCTGCGCCACCCAGGGATCCCGGCATTATTTTTTTAAAGATTTTATTATTTATTAATTTTTGAGAAAGAGTGAGGACAAGCAAGGGGGAGGGGTAGAGGGAGAGGGAGAAGCAGACTCCCCATCGAGCAGGGAGCCCGATGTGGGGCTTGATCCCAGGACCCTCAGATCATGACCTGAGACAAAGGTGGATGCTTCACCGACTGAGCCACCAGGTGGTCCATTACAGGGGCATTAAAAGAATGAACTGGAGTCATGCCGGTTAACAGGAACGTTTTCCAGGAGATGGTAGTGAGGACAAAAGATAAAATGCAGAGATGTCTTCATAGTATTGCCCTAATAATAATAATTACCTGTATGTGTGTTTAAATGTCTGTATGTACATGCACGATGGACAGGTGTCTGTCTGAATACTCATATGCCTTTGTACATAGTTGCAAGGAAAACCGTACTGAAGCCTACATACCAGGTTGCTAGGGCTTTGCACGGGGAAGTGGACCATAGGGCCAATGCAGGTGGAGAAGAAAGGTGGAAAGGAGAAGAATAAAGGAGGCTGGATTTTAAAAGTACGATCCTATTTGTGTGACATTATCTGTATGTGGTAAAGAACTTAAAGAGAGATTTATGTCCGTAGACTTCTAGCGATGGCTTTGAAATATTAAGTAATATTAAAGGTGTCTGGTATGATTCTTTTTGGTTATTTAAAGGAAGTTTTATTTTTTATATAAAATAAACACTTTCCCATAACAAAATATATTTTAAAAATAGAGAGGCAGAAAAGGAAAAGGCAAGACCATCTGTAACTCTAACAACTGATGCAACTATCGTCAACTTCTTGAAGACGTCCTCCTGGTTTTGTTACTAAGGAAAATGTGAGCCTGTGCACTATGCTTTAATTTTCCTCTATCAGGTCAGAACACATCATTAGTAACACCTGGCCAGGTATTCTCTGCCCACAGACCATCCTCCCTTCCCACAGGCGCTGGAAGCCCTGAGCCTCCAGCACAACGTCCGTTAGCTCTAAGCCTGAGTGATCCTCCTGTGGCCTCTCCTGAAGTCCCACCTGCCCCCTCACCACAGCGAGACGGGGCTGGGCTGAACTGCAGCCCCTGACTCAGCCCCCTTCTGTGTCTCTGCCCCGTTCATGCCCCACTCATGCCCCACTCATGCCCCACTCATGCCCCGTTCATGCCCCGTTCATGCCCCGCTCATGCCCCGTTCATGCCCCACTCACACCCCACTCACGCCCCACTCACGCCCCACTCACGCCCCACTCATGCCCCACTCATGCCCCACTCATGCCCCGTTCATGCCCCGTTCATGCCCCGCTCATGCCCCACTCATGCCCCGTTCTTGCCCCACTCATGCCCCGTTCATGCCCCACTCACACCCCACTCACGCCCCACTCACGCCCCACTCACGCCCCACTCATGCCGCACTCATGCCCCGCTTATGCCCCATTCATGCTCCACTCATTTCCCGTTCATGCCCCACTCATGCCCCACTCATGCCCTGTTCATGCCCCACTCATGCCCCACTCATGTCCCGTTCATGCCCCACTCATGCCCCGTTCTTGCCCCACTCATGCCCCACTCATGCCCCACTCATGCCCCGTTCATGCCCCACTCATGCCCCATTCATGCCCTGTTCATGTCCCATTCATGCTCCACTCATGCCCCGTTCATGCCCCTCTCATGCCCCACTCATGCCCCATTCTTGCCCCACTCATGCCCCACTCATGCCCCGTTCTTGCCCCATTCATGCCCCCTCATGCCCCACTCATGCCCCGTTCATGCCCCACTCATGCCCCGTTCATGCCCCGCTCATGCCCCACTCATGCCCCGTTCATGCCCCGTTCATGCCCCTCTCATGCCCCACTCATGCCCCGTTCTTGCCCCACTCATGCTCCACTCATGCCCCGTTCATGCCCCACTCATTCCCCACTCATGCCCTGTTCATGCCCCATTCATGCCCCGTTCATGCCCCACTCATGCCCCGTTCTTGCCCCATTCATGCCCCCTCATGCCCCACTCATGCCCCGTTCATGCCCCACTCATGCCCCGTTCATGCCCCGCTCATGCCCCACTCATGCCCCGTTCATGCCCCGTTCATGCCCCTCTCATGCCCCGCTCATGTCCCGTTCATGCCCCACTCATGCCCCGTTCATGCCCCGTTCTTGCCCCACTCATGCCCCACTCATGCCCCGTTCATGCCCCACTCATGCCCCATTCATGCCCCGCTCATGCCCCATTCATGCTCCACTCATGCCCCGTTCATGCCCCTCTCATGCCCCACTCATGCCCCATTCTTGCCCCACTCATGCCCCGTTCATGCCCCACTCATGCCCCGTTCTTGCCCCATTCATGCCCCCTCATGCCCCGTTCATGCCCCGTTCATGCCCCACTCATGCCCCGTTCATGCCCCGCTCATGCCCCACTCATGCCCCGTTCATGCCCCGTTCATGCCCCTCTCATGCCCCACTCATGCCCCACTCATGCTCCACTCATGCTCCACTCATGCCCCACTCATGCCCCACTCATGCCCTGTTCATGCCCCGTTCATGCCCCACTCACGCCCCACTCATGCTCGTTCATGCCCCACTCATGCCCCACTCATGCCCGGTTCATGCCCCACTCATGCCTCGTTCATGCCCTGTTCATGCCCCACTCACGCCCCACTCATGCCCCGTTCATGCCCCATTCATGCCCCACTCACGCCTCGTTCATGCCCCACTCACGCCCCACTCATGCCCGGTTCATGCCCCACTCACGCCCCACTCACGCCCCACTCATGCCCGGTTCATGCCCCACTCATGCTCCTCTCCAAGAAGCAAGCGCAACTCAGGCCAATGAGCCTGGCCCATTGCGTGTTACTGGAGAAGGCTGTCCCCAGGTTCCCAAGGGAACACGTTGCCCGCAGGACAATCTCCCCCCAGAGCTCCAAACACAGAACTGGAGCAAAACCCTCGCACTCTCAGCATCACCTCAACTTACAAGACACCCTTCCTTTCTCTGGATTCTTTCCCAGAAAGATATGATCGAGGTGATGTGGAGAAGAAGGAACCTTGTGCGTCTAATCTGGTGCACTTGTTATGCCAAACAGTATGGAGGCTCCAGAAAATTGAAAATAGAGCTACCACATGATTCAGCACTCCCACTCCCACTCCCGAGCACATATTTGAAAGACATGAGATCACTGTCGCAAAGACAGGTCTGCATCCCATGCGCAGCATGATTCGCAACAGCCAAGACAGGAAAGCAAGCCAAACGCACACCAACAGATAAATGGATAAATAAAGTGTGCATCTGTCCGTGGAATATTATTCAGCGTCTCAGAAAAGCAGGAAACGCTCCCATTTGCAACCACATGGACGAACCTCATTTCACGTGCGGAGTGAGGGTCAGACACAGAAAGACAAACAGTGCGTGACGTCACTCACACGTGAAATCTAAAACAGCAAGTAAAGTGGCGCTGCCAGGAGTCGGGGAGGAGGGAAAACGTGGACGTACTGGTCAAGGCGTGCAAAGTCTTAGTTACACAAGATGACGAAGTTCCGGAGACAGAGTGCACGACGTGAGGACTTAAAAACACTGTATGGTGAAACGCCAGATACCCACCATGTGCTTCGACGTGGAGGGACCTGGAGGGTGTGATGCTGAGTGAAGTAAGTCGATCGGAGAAGGACAGACATTATATGGCCTCATTCATTTGGGGAATATAAGAAATAGTGGAAGGGAATAAAGGGGAAAGGAGAAAAAATGGGTAGGAAATATCAGAAAGGGAGACAGAACATAAAGACTCCTAACTCTGGGAAACGAACTAGGGGGGGGTGGAAGGGGAGGAGGGCGGGGGGTGGGGGTGACTGGGTGACGGGCACTGAGGGGGGCACTTGACGGGATGAGCACTGGGTGCTATTCTATATGTTGGCAAATTGAACACCAATAAAAAATAAATTTATAAAAATAAAAATAAAAAATAAAGAAAAGACCAAAATAAATAAATAAATAATAAATAAAAACACTGTATTGCGTACCTGGAATTGGCTGAGGGGGTAACTCTTAGGTGTTCTCACTAAGAGATCAAGAAAAAGGAAGTGATGTCAGGGGCTGCGTATATTAATTACCTAGACTGTGGCGATCATCTCACGATGTACACATAGACTACACAACTGTAGGCCTTAAATATATACAATTTTTAATTGTTAATTATTCCTCAATAAAGCTAGGGGTGGGGAGAGACTACACGTCTTTTTTTTCTTTTCTTTCTTTTTTTTCTTTTTTTTTTTTTAAAGACTACACGTCTTATTCCTTCCTTTTTCTGGGCCTTTCCCTCCCTCTTCTCCCCATAACTTCAGGAACAGAAGGGCTGAGCCTCAGACCTCGATGTGCTAATTTGGGCATCTCCTCTCAGCAAAACATGGCTTTCAGGCCTATTGCTTAGTAGCAAGAGCCTATTCTGAATGCCAGAATCTGAGTATTAGTTTTTTTATTTCCCTTGACATTAGCTTTTTAATCGTCAACAAATCCCCCATTAGTTGCCACAGTGGCACAAGCGTGAGGCAGACGGGCACCTCGGTGCCGTCGGGGGTACGACAGCAAATTCAAAGTGCAGGAGAGAAAGAGAAAGCACACTAGTGTTCTCCTGCTATTCCTCCCATTTCACAAAGAAATTACCTCTCCATAGTCATCGGTGGATCCGCTGCCTCCAGACGTCCTCCTGGTTGCCCATCAGCAGAGCCGCTGGTGTTGGCTACATTACACAGTAATGGAAGCAGAGAAGTAACTTCTGCCTTTCAAGAGAGAAAACAGAAAGTGCCCGGCAAGCAGATTTCCTCCGTAAATACAGACCAGTGAGCACAGGTTAAATCTAGAAGCTGTAATCACACTAGATAGGGTCGTTGAATGAAATTTCTGCTTAAGAGGGTGAATTTTTAAAGTCGATGAGTGACGGTAGAGGTAGAACTTAGAAATCTTGGGCCCCAATGTGGGCCAACGGAAAGGTGCCCCGAGGGGTGTCCTGAATAGCAATACAAGGAACTAGGACACAACTTCTTGTTGCCAAAAAGTCCCAAGTGGAGACAGCCAGGCCGATGGCTTCGCTGCTGCCCAGGGACGTGAAGCGCAGAGGGCAGGACCACCGGGGAAGGGGCGACAGCAAGATGAAGGCCTGAGGCTCGACACCAAACCAGAGAGCACAGGGAAGGCCCCCAGCTGGCGAGGCGTCCCGGGCCCACACTCGTGCAGCGAGTGATAGGTCTGTACTGGGGACGCTGAGGACGGGAAGACGTACCCAGGAGTGAGGCTAAGCAGCGGGCACAGACCGGAGAAGCCATGTGGTTGGGCTGAGTACAGAAGACGCGAAAGAGCAGGAGGGCAGGTGCACAGAGCCTGCATCCTCGCGGGTGGACTGACCCTGGTCTAAGCAACCTTCCTGGTATGACCGGACAATGGCTGGCGGGCAGGCGGGCGTTACCCACCGGGGCCAGGGCAGGCCCTGAAGCTGTTGGCCACTGCAGGGAATCACCGGGGAAGGAAGCTTCAGAGTTCCAGAAAAGAACTAGGGAATTCATGGGAGGAACAGAGGAAGCCCTGAGACTCTGCCTTCAGAATGACTTGGAGGGTGCCTGGGTGGCACAGTCCTCTGGGCAACGGACCCTTGGTTTCCACTCTGGTAGTGACTCAGGGTTGTGAGGTCAAGGCCCAGGTCAGGCTCTGTGCTCCGCAGGGAATCTCTCCCTCTCCCTCGGCCCCTCCAGTGTCTCTCTCTCTTTCTCTCTCAAATACATATGCAAATCTTTAAAATTAATTAGTTAATTGATTAATTAAAATGGCTCGGGGTCCTGACACCAGACGCGCCCCTTCTCTGCTACAGCCTCCATCTCCTGCAAGCCTACGGATCGGGGCTAGGAGATCACGCACGCGTTTTAAGGGTGCCTGTGAGTTTTAAAGTTTTTCCTTCTGGGGACTACTATCAAGATCATAGGGCATGGTGTTCCTGCGATACACGGAGCCCGTCATGGCTAAAAAGAAAGTGGGGGTGGGGGGTGGGGGTGTGCAATGCTAGGGCGGCAGGAAAAGTTGCAGTGACTTCATAGGTGCAAAAATTCTGAATTAAATGCCATTTCAATAGGTCTCTATTGAGCCTGGAAAGACACACATTGTAGAAGCAAACAGATGGTACTCAGAAATTCAAAAACAATGAATGTAGTGGCCCTTCTAAAAAAACCAGTTCCTAGCAATCGCTGGTGTCTATCCAACATTCTCAACTGGAAACTATAAACTCACTTTATTTGGGGACATCTAAGGCCTCAGGGCACGGTATGATGAGTCCAATAAGCGCTGATGATCTTCCCTACAAATATTTCCAGAACACATCACCTCCGGGCCATCCCCAGCACCTGTGTTTGCTCACAAGCCGTCCGCAGCTCTCACCTGCGTTGCTGAAACGGCCTCCCAGCCTCGCGGGGCGACTCCCTCCTCCGCCCCATCTCCAGGTGGACGCCACATGTGCTTTTCTGTGAATGCTCCAGGAGCCGCTCTGACCCAGGGAACTGGAAGATGGATATGCTGGGGTTCACCCTTCCTGTCCCGAAGGCCCGTGGGTCCCGTGGTTCCGGTCGGGGGGAGATCAAGTGCTAATGCCCACTGGGGGCGGGCGGGGAAGGGAAAGTGTGCGGAGCTTGTAGAACCCGATCATCCACACGCCTCACATTTGGGCCCAGCCTGGAGGACACGGGGTGGGGTACGGTAGAGCTCCTCCCTGCCCCCTCCATCATGCAGGAGGTTTATTCATTATTTCCTCCCTCCCCCCATCCAGTCATCCATCCATTCAGCGAGCACCAAGTACTGCAGGCACAGTTCTAGAAGCTGGAGATCAAACGCTGAATAAATACTGAAGGGACCGTGAATGCCTTCATCCTTCACGACCCACCACCATGACCCGCGCGAAGCTCAGCAGAGCAAATCCCTAAATGTTTTAAACCCAAGCATGATGGACTCAGAGGGAAAGAATATTGCAAAATTAGCCTGCATTGAAGCCACATGCCTGCAGAATTCTCTCGCGTAGGACCTCACACGGGGCTGGTTTTGCACGCCGACCCTTGCGTTAAGCAACACAAGTTGTCCCCGGTCTGACATAAGGGGCACCAGGCTGGGCGACGCACACAGCCTCCCCCTGACCTAGGGAGCTCGTGGCGTGCCTCCTCGGAGAAACTCCCTCTTCCCCTTGACTAGCTTGTCGACCAACATCAAGCTCCAGGTAAAGGCCTCGTGGACGCCCACGCATGCACCCCAGTCCGGATGCTCGTGCCCCTGCTGGCCTGGAGTGACCTTCCAGCTCTGGGTCACCCTCGGGATTTAACGTCTACTTGGATACAAGCCCGAGGAACATAAAATATCGACAACCAAGCCTTTCCTTCACTTCTCACGCGGAGCTGCTTGCCTCGTTTCCGGGACACGAAGAATAAAGATTGCCTTTTGCCTGCCGAGTAGCGTCTACTGTTGTGAGACAGGTCTTCAAGAGTAAGTAAAAATTATTGTTTTCATAATAAATGCTCGCCTCCAGCTCTCAGACTCCGTGATTCAATGCACAGCGTTGTAGGTGCCCGTGAAGGGACGGCCTCCTACCCCCTCCTTGGGTGAGGAGTTCAATCCCAGGGCCTCCCAGGGCCTCCCAGCGCCGTGACCGCAGCCGTCACCGTGGAGGATCGTCCCGCAGACTCAGCCGGCACATTAGGCCCCTGCAGGGTGGGGCCCGCGGCGAGGCCTCAGTCCTAAGAACACCAATAAAAAATAAATTTATAAAAAAACAAAAAATAAAAGAATCCGTTCCATCCGAAAGGAAGAAATAGAAAGAGAAGCCCTCACGGTCATTGCTGGCTGGGATTAACCTCTTCAGGATCACTCAAAACCATGAAAGCTCAGAAAAGCCAAGCCGTGAATTCTCGAATTCCCATTTGACAATCCTTTGACTGGCGGTTGGTCCAGTGAACGAGCAACTTTAAAATCGAACTGACCAGGCTTTCCTCCGGGCCTTGCCCTCACCAGGTATGTGACCTTGGGCTGGTTTCTTGACTTCTCTGAGCCTTTTTCCTACTCTTTAAAACAGAAATTTAAAAAAAAAAAAAAAAAAGCAAAAACAAGAACAATTCATTGAGTTGCCCTGAGGAGGAAACGAAATAAGTAAACACACCAGAGTAGTGTCCGGAACACAGGAGACCGTCAACAAATATTTCTGACTTTACTTCAAAAATATAAAATCTACCAGGAGGCCATTTTTCTGGGTCTGTGTTTTGTTAGTTATTTAGCATTGTTCATAGAGAATGTTTATAGTAAACACGTACAGGATTATTAGACCCAACGTGTAGAAAATTCTGCTGCCTGGTTTCTATTAACCAGAATTCTCATATATCTTTAGTAGAATTATAATTGTCACTCACAACCCACCCTGCAGTCTACTAAAGTATCTTCTGAGTCATTAAAAACAGATGGAATTATACTTTAATTGGCACTTTTTCAAAATTGCATTCTATTGTGTTATTTATTTAGATACACATTTGCAAGGAAAAGATGACCTTCGCTTCATCTGAAGACAGTGAAATACCCTCCCCTCTGTTTCTTGCGAATTTCTAATTAGCCGAGGATGATTATAACAAGAGTCAATAAATTGTGTCACTCGTTTCCCTACCGACGGTTGAAAAATACGCAAATCTTCAGAGAAAGTTGTTCGGCCAACAGATCGCGGCGGGAAGTAGGTGTGCACACAAAGGGAAGCACTAAGGTGTGAGCACCTCATCCGTCTGTGGCATCTCATTGGCTGGATCCAACAGGAGACCAGACGGCAAGAGTCACAAGTGACCGAGCCCAGTCCATCCAGTGTCTCAAGGCCCAGACACGACGGAGAAGGGAAAAGTGGATTCGGGAGGAGCAGTGAGGTTGGCCTGCTGCACACCTAGCGACGCACTCACTGCCATGGGGGAAGTCTGTCTTTCTTAACTAGCTGCAGTGTGAGAGCTTTAAATCTTCCCTGCCGTGGACAGACGGTAAAAACCACAGTCATACGACGATGGGGCCAAGCCACCCTGCGTACCCCTAGAAATGTGTGTAGTGTATTTAATTCACCCAACAAGTCTTTATTTCACGTCTCCTTGAAAAGAGACACTGACATTTCTGCTCGATTGAGTCGTGTGCGTTCCAGAACACACCCCCCATTCTCAAAACTCTGGCACTAACGTTACAGAGTTTATGGGGAAAGTAGGGCAGAGCAGAGCACGCCAAACCCATAAAGCTTTGTGTTGTTGTTGTTGTCGTCTTAATTTTTTTAATTTTATTTAAATTCAATTTGCCAACATAGAGTGTAACACCCAGTGCTCATCCACAGAGCTTTGTAACGGGAGGGCTCCCAACAACAGCAGTCATTGGCTCCCGGGGGAGGACTGGAGCAGAGGAGACAGGCAGCTCAGGCTGGCCGGAACCGCCCAGAAACACCCTGGAGAAGGCAGGCCGTGGGGGGCTCAGGGGGCAGGTGGTGTGGGCAGCGCTCCGATGGAGAGGCGGCCAGCGAGGTGGGCCCCTGCAACAGCACCGTCCACCCAGACCTCATGTCTCCAAGGAGGGCCCCAGGCCGGGTCTCCAGGGAGGCGCTGCCTTCGAGGTGGGCCCTGCAGCAGCACCGTCCGCCCAGACCAGGGCTCCAGGGACGAGGCCCCGACACAGCCGCTCTCTTTATGCCTCTGCACGCGCGGCCACAGCCTCGTGCTGCTCGGGCAGCAAGACCGCGAAGGCCTTCCCCTGTGTGATGAGGTTATGATTCCATTCCCAGGTCTACTCTGCTTCCTCGCATAGACAAGAAAGTCACGAATGAGACACAATGACCTTGACTGGATGACCCTGGCATGGTCCTCTAGGCTTCCCTAAAAGAAAGCCGCCCCAGGCAAAGCTGACCTGGTACCGGGGCCGCGGGAGCGAAGGGAGAAGGGAAATGAGTGAAGCGGGAGATGGTACCGAGGTGGTTGCAGCTTCACAGACACGGCTGCTCTGGGCCGTGTGGATGTTTCCAGAAGGGCCCCAGGGAGCCACGGTATCTCAGAAGAGATTGCTTCGTTACTGCCTTGAGTTAAGAGACGTCATGAACCTACGAGCTCGCAAGTGGGAAAAGCGATGGCTGAGCGATTCCTTTTATGAGGATTCTCTCGCTTTCTGTGCCTTTCGCGGATGCTGGTTTTCCCTCAGCACTGATGAGGACGGAAGGGCACCTGCCGTCCCCCACGTCAGCAGGGGTGCGTGGGGTCCATGTGGGGCCCTCTTCGCGCCCCGACTGGTGGCAGCCGCCGTGCTCTCTGCCGCTGCTGTGCCCACCCAGCCTTTCCGTCAGGAAGTGGGGCTCCCCGGCCCGGCCCTGGGGACACTAGCAGCACGCTCCCACCCCCTTGCTACCCCTCATCGCTGCGTTGGCACCATGCTTTAGTGAACAGAGCGGATAGTAGGCACCTAACAAATCAAATGCGTAAACCCCCAATGAGGCTACTAGACACGGGTGATGAAGCCTGTTAATGAGGTTACTGTCATCAATCTAATCCCTAAACCAGCCAGTTGCTCTGACACCATCCCATAGACCAGCTTTTCATCTGACTGTGTTTCTCCAAACACAGGTGTACAGCAAAATGGAAACAAGTTTTCACAGAAAACAAAAAAATTGGGGGGGGGGCGGGGTTTCCTATAAGCAAATAATTTTAGGCAGGATAGGGTCATACAAACATGAAAAGGCACCTTCACTGCAGGACTTCCCAAGGCCTGGCATTAATGCTCATTAACACTTACGATGATGTGCACGACGGTTCTCCCTCCGGGAGAGGACGGCAACCTGCAGTGTTCCCTCCTCTCACTTTGTTGTTGTTGCGTTTGCCACTTTGATGGTTAACTTGGAAGGTGTTTTTGGATGAGATTAACGTTCAAATTGGTGAGCTCTGAGTAAAGTGGATCGTCCCCCATGATGTGTGTGGGCTTCAGCCCATCAGCTGAAGGCCTGACTAGAACAAATGACTGGGCTCCTGAGCAAGATGGGATTCTTTAGCAGATGCCTTCACATCCCATCTGCACCACTGGCTTTCCTCAGTCTCCAGCCTTCAGACTGGGACTGAGTCATCTGTTCTCCTGGATCTCAACCCTGCCAGCCCACAGATTTCGGACGTGCCAGCCTCCATAAGTGTGCGAGCCAGTTTCTTCTAATAAATCTCTTTTTCCATGTATATACAACCCATCACTCATATTTCTCCAGAAAACCCTGACTAATAAAGACTTGGTACGTAAGTGAGGCAATAAGCCAGCTCTCTGGCAATAGGTTGACTTCGTTGGACGCTTCCATCATGAAGGGGCGGCATTTTGTTCTTCTTGAAACAGACACTTACTCTGGATAGAGCCTTGCCTTCCCTGCATGGAACGCTTCTTCCAAAACTACCATCCATGAACCCGCAGAACACCTTCTCCACCATCATGGCGTTCCCCACGGCACGGTTTCTGATCAAGGAACCCACTTCAGGGCAAACGGAGTACAACGGTGGGCCCATGCTCAAGGAACGCACCGGCCTTACCATGTTCCCCATCGCCCTGAAACAGCTGGTTCAGTGCAATGGCAAAACGCCCTTCTGAAGACTGAGTTGCAGCGCCAGCTAGGCCGTAGCCCTTTGAGGGACGGGAGCAAGGCTCTCCAGGGGGCTGTCTGTGCTCTAAATCGGTTCCTAACACACACTGCTGTGGTCTCGGAGAGCTAGGATTCACAGGTCCAGGTGGCATCACTCACTCTTACCTCTAGTAACCCACCTACAAAGCTTCCGCTTCCTGCCCCCAGGGCCTTATACTCCAGGCCTGCTGGCCTAGATGTCCTAGTTCCAAAGGGAGGAATGCCTCCACCAGGAGACACAACAATGATTCCACTGATGCAGAAGCTAAGGCTGCTACTTGGCCATTTTGGGCTCCTCATGCCCCCAAAGCAGCAGGCAAAATAGGGAGTCACATTACGGGCTGGAGTTATCATCCTGGCCGCCAAGGGACAATTGGGCTGCTGCTCCCAGTGGAGCTGAGGAAGAGCATCCCTGGGAGACGGGAGGGCCCTCACGGTGGGATTACCGTGACCTGTGATGCAGATCACTGGTAAAGCATAACAACCCAATCCAGGCAGGACTACTCATGGCCCAGACCCTTCAGGAATGAAGGTGTGGATTACCCCACAAGGTTAAAAACAACAACAACAAAACCCGTGAGCAGCTCAGATGGTGATGCTGGCCAGAGGCAAAGGGAATACAGGATAGATGGTGAAAGAAGGGCGCTGCCGGTGCCAACTACTACCACGTGGCCAGTTGCAGGAATGAGGACTGCAATTTGCAGGAGTATTTCCTCATTTTGTTTTGAATGTGTGTGTGTTTGTGTAGGGGTGTGTGCGTGCGTGAAGCAAATACTTTGGTTTCCCCCTCTCTTATCCCCTTTTCATGTAACACAAGATATATTGATTTTGTATCATAGTAAGTGTTGTTGACTTTACATCATCGTATTTAGGCGACAGGGTACCAAGAAGAATGAAGATCATTCCAGGGCTTTGCGGCCTCATCTGGAGAGAGAGTGGGCGGGTATTAGATTGTATACGCGATCTTTGTATCTCGTCTGCAGAATTATGACCTTGTTATTGTCTTAATTTGGTGGTTACGTATGGTTTAAAGCGATGCCTACAGGTGCCATGTTGACAAAGGGCGGATTTGTGACGGTTAGTTTTATTTTCGACTCAGAGGGTGTTTTGGATGACAGTAATATTTAAATCAGTAAATTGTGATGGAAGTAGATTCCCTCCACAACGTGAGTGGGCCTCATCCAATCAGTTGGAGCCCCGAGTAGAACAAGAAGACGAACCAAGAGAGAATTTCCCAGCATAAGGCCTTCAGACCTCACCGGCACACCGGCTCTCCTGGGTCTTGCACCTGCTGGCTCACACTGCAGATTTTGGAGCTGTCGGCCTCCATAACCACGTGAGCTGATTTCTTATAATAAAGCTCTATTTATATACACCCTACCAGTTCTGTTTCTCTGGAGAACCCTGATTAATACAGCCTGAAAAAATCCTTTTCTCATGAAACCACGATTAACATTTTGTGAGACACTGGAGTTCTGAGGAGAACAATCAGTTAGGGAAATGCCACCTTAGACCACGGCCTTCTAGAAGGCCTGCACCTCACCAACGCAGAATATTGGTAAGAAAGGGTCTGAAAAAAGTGAAGAAACTTAGTGCAATTATCACCCTGTGATTAGCAGGCTTTCATAGTAGTGGACTCGTTCACGGGACAATTCTTATTTATTTATGTATTTATTTATTTATTTATTTAAGATTTTATTTATTTATTCCTGAGAGACACAGAGGCAGAGACCCAGGCAGAGGGAGAAGCAGGCTCCCTGCAGGGAGCCCGATGTGGGACTTGATGCCGGGACCCCGGGGTCACTCCCTGGGCCGAGGGCAGCCGCTGCACTGCTGAGCCCCGGGTGCCCCAGAGGACACTTTCTATAGAACTAAGTAGCTGCTAATTCACACACCTCAAGAAAGGAAATTGTCACAAATACAAATATGATCTCAGGAATCACTGGGAGGCCCTTTCCCCTTCCCTGCCGCATACCCGTGTTCCGTGATCCGCGTGCACAGTGTCCCTTGACGTTCCACTCGGGTCCGGTGGCCGCTGTGCGTGGCCGTGGGGTGGGCCCCGCGCTGCTCTCGCTCCACGTGCTCAAAGGCAACTTGCAAGGGAACCTGAAGCCGTTCTCCTGAGCCGTGAGCAGCCAGTTATCTTGTTAGCAGGGCAACACCGTCCCGCCGGGCAACAGCACTAGGGTGGATGTAAAGCCCTTGCTGAGCAGCAGGACAAACGCGGAAGGGACTCGAGGCATTTCCATGACACAAGTGCCATTAACTATTAGGATCTTGAGCAAATAGCTGTTTTTGGCTCCAGCCAGAGGAAATTTCCCTTAGCTACTGAAATGGATCGTCCTAGGCACTGGCGTCCTGCGAATAAAAGAACTATACCCTATACCCACTAAGCTCCATTAATACCCAAGAGGCCTTCCCCGTGGAAGGGGAGAAAAGCCCACCTTGGATTAAGCAACTGTTTTTAAGTAAAAATATATCAGTTCTAGAAAGATCTCTTTTGCTTTTAATTTTAATGAAGATTAATCTTAATCTTGTGGGGGCACCTTGGGGGGCTCCGTTGGTTCAGCGTCTGCCTTTGGCTCAGGTCGTGACCTCAGGGTCCCGGGGTCGAGCCCCGGGTCAGGCTCTGTGCTCAGTGAGGAGCCTGTCTCTGCCCCCCTCTGCCTCCCCCTGCTCTCTCTCCCTCCCTCGCTTGCTCTCGTTCTTTCTAATAAATAAAATCTTTAAAAACCCTCGCACTGTAGAGCGAAGCCCTGTGGAGATTCCCGTCCAGGTCACATGGTCACTCTCCCACTCGACGACGCTTTCTCACCTTCCAGGAGGACGGAAACCTCCCGGCCACCAAGCAGCGTCCAATGTCTCAAACGGAAGGCGCTAAGGAAGCGTCCCCGGGGGATCTGAGATGGTGGCAGCGGTCGGGGCCGCAGGGTCGCCGTGATGCCGGCCCCAGGTGTGCATAGACGTGGCTGCAGCCCAGGGACAGGCCTGCAGGTTGGGTTCCAGCCCCGTGGCCAGGCTTCAGGCAAGTGCACTGGGAAGCAAAGGGGCCGGGGCCTGGGGCCAGGGCCGGGGCACCCTTGGGCTGAGTGGGGGCCGGGTGGCACCCGCAGGTCGGGGCGGCAGGTGATGCTCCTCTAGGACGGCCACCGCCCTGCAGCCCCGGGCGGGGCGACCCAGCATCCCTCAGAGCGCCGTGACACAGCAGGGTGCACGGACCCCTGGCTGCTTCAGGGTCTTATTAATAGGACGGCAACGTATCAGACGGTCACCAGGTGTCCCCACGTGTGAAGTCTACAAACGCGACAGTGGTCCTTGCAGAGGAGTTTAAGGTATTTTTCAAGTATTTTGAGTCTCCAGCGATGAAAGTAACTACATAATGAGAAACGTATTATTTCAATTGAAAGTCTCTTATAGGAAAGTAATCGGTTTAGAAAAATCCTTAAGGCAAATAACTCTATTCTGATAAAAATCACACGTTTTGGAAAGAGCTGGAGGGTGACAGTTCTCGCTGAACAGCCTCTACCCAAGAAACCTTCCAAAGCTTGAGGAGAGGTTATCTACCTGTTGATGTCTACTGGCCTCTGGTTAAAATAATGCAGGAAAAACTAGGCTCAGGAGCAAGACCTCATTCCGTGGAGCAGTCCGACGGGCGACCTTCCCCTGGGACGCCAGCGGCACGGAGCAAAGGCTTGAGGCGACACGGAACACACAGACACAGAATGGCCACCCGCGAGACGTCTGTCCCTGAGAGCAAGGCCATTTCTTGCAGCGCTTGAAAAATGAAGGTGGGATTGCAGGGAAAGAGGGAAAGATAAAGGATTTTTGCCGACTTTTATAACAGATGAGCAATTTGCCACCTGTCACTGAGATGGAGTTTCCTCTATAAGGAACCTACACAGAAACCGCAGCACCTAGAAACATCTTGGGCTCACAATTTTTTTTTACAGATTATTTATTTATTTATTCATAAGACCCAGAGAGAGAGGTAGAGACCCAGGCGGAGGGAGAAGCAGGCTCCACGCAGGGGGCCTGACGCGGGACTCGATCCCAGGACCCCAGGGTCACGCCCTGGGCCAAAGGCAGATGCTCAACCAGTGAGCCATCCAGGAGCCCCTTGGCTCACAATTAATTTGAGTGTACATATGGCCTTTTTGTCTGCAGATATTTTTACATTTTATTTCTTTGCATCTCTGGGGTGACAGGACCCTCCTGTCTGTGCTCTACGGCTGAGAGGCAGGGGGTGACAGGAGAAAACAACGTGCTCCCCACGATCAAGTTCAAGCATCTGCAGGCTGAGGCTGGAACCCACATCCCCCGACCTCTGAGCCTGTCGTTACACATACTGGGGCTTTTTGGCTTTGTTGTTGCTCATTCGGAATTGCTATCTTTCATATTTTCAGTAATTAAAAGAAATCTGAAAATCATCTACCAATCAGCAAGACCATGTCGCTGACTTACGGTGCAGCTAATGCTTAGAAACACATCTGCCACCAGATAAAGATACAAATGCAATTCAGTTCTTGAAAAAGAAGAGGTATTAGACTTAGAGATCATATCTGTACACAACTTTTTTTTTTAAAGGTTTTATTTATTTATTCATGATAGACAGAGGCAGAGACACAGGCAGAGGGAGAAGCAGGCTCCATGCCCGGGAGCCCGATGTGGGACTCGATCCCGGGTCTCCAGGACCGCAGCCCAGGCCAAAAGCAGGCGCTAAACCGCTGCGCCACCCAGGGATCCCGATCACTTCTGTACACAACTTTAAAAGATGCAAAAAATCACTACTTCAAGAGCCCACCTAAAACCCTAGGGAGCCCTGGAACAGAATAAGCCATGTTGCATGCAGACGTGCTTTATTAGGGTCCCCTCAAATACATGAACTTCCATTTCCACGTATCACGAGGTCTTTAGCTTAGGATAATTCTCTACGACACTATTTTCCTAAAAGTGGAGTCAGCCCTGGTCTTCAGGCCAGGGGTGTTCAGTGGGTGCTCTGTGTGCCCCAGGAGCTCCAGGGAGCAGGGCGGCCCCGGGAAGCGTGGCCTCACCCAACTGTGCCCTCGGCCCCGGTCCCCGACCCCATCCGCTCCCGGTCCTCCCGTCCCACCTGGGTCTCTGCCCCTCTCTCTCTCTCTCTCTCTCTCTCTCTGTGTGTGTGTGTGTGTCTCTCAAGAATAAATAAAAATCTTTAAAAGGTAAAGATAAATAGGGTGGAGCCCCAGCTTCCAAGGAGTTTAGAGTCTAGAAGGAACAGCTCAGTGCTGTCTGACTACATTCCAAGCCTGAAGCCTGGAGTCGAGAGCCGTAGATAAGCCCAGACAGTATGCGGAGGGAGGTCAGAGTGAGCGAGATTATTCCAGAAAGCAGAGGAGATGGAATCAGGGAGGTTGGCAGGGAGTCAGGAATAAACCAGGGTTGAGCTGTGGGAAAGCTAGGAAATGAGACTGGGATCCTGACGTGGGAACGTGTCAGACACCGGCCTAATTAGGGGGTTGACCTTACTCTCTGCGTGTTAACCAAGAGCAGTGTCTTCCACGGCCGTGGACCTTTCCAGCCTCGCCCGACACTCGAGGGGAGCGAGAGGAGCGAAACTGAGACGGAGATGGATGCCTGCAGGGCAGCACCGTGCTGGGTTGTAGTGTTGGGGCTCATCTGGGAGGGACAGGGGTGCAGAGTCCGCGTGAGGTGGCTGGGCCGGGGTGGCCGTGGGACCGGAAACACTCAGCAGTGATCTCGTAGAGAGGCTCCCGTGTGATTTCATGAAAACCCCTAAAAGGCACTTAGCGATTCACTCAACACGCACGCTTCTCTCTGTTTCCACCAGCATCCTTGGTGGCACGGACTCCAAATGCCATCGAAATTCTAAGATGTTCCTTTTTTTACATGTTAACATGTCCAAGAATTGGGTGTTTTGCAGTCAATATGTACATTTAATGTGGGAGCGATGCTTTTTTGGGGGGGAGGGGTATGGTTTGTTTTTAAGACGGTCATCCCAAAGTCAATGGTGTCTTAGGATGAAGGAAATGTAAAGATATTCTCCCCCTTTTTATTTATTTTATTTATAAATTTATTTTTTATTGGTGTTCAATTTGCCAATATATAGAATAACACCCAGTGCTCATCCCGTGAAGTGCCCACCTCAGTGCCCATCACCCAGTCACCCCCACCCTTGTTCCCCCCTTTTTTTCCCTTGTTCCCCTTTTTAAATGAGACTGAGGCAAAGGTGGAATCACGGCCCAATCTCTTGTGGGTGAGAAACCTGCCCATCTGTGAATGACACTCTTCTAAGGCATCAGAAATACTGTGTTCCCTTGTAGGGAGCCTGCACGCAAAGGTGCGCAGCCACCCCACTAACCTAGCCAAGCTGTCAGCTGTCTTATGGCCATTTTCCAGGCACTTCATTCAGCGAGTCCAGTTGCCTTGCACTGAGCTTGCAGCCGAGCCCACAGCAGCCAGGAAAACCATCCCCTCCCACATGGGGCTCAAAGACCAAGGACGGAGACAGACAGGTAACAACAATGACCTGGGCAAATACTGAATTGCAAACTACAAAACATCACAACCCAAATCCAAGATGCTGTGATATACGTCAGAGGGTCTAGAAATGGTCTGGGCCACCGGGGAGAGCCTTTTCTTAAGGTGTGATTTTTTAGCTCATCTAAGAGCTCCCATTGAGCAGAGGAAGGTCCTGGGGTGGAACTTGCTGGGTCAGAAGTTATTTCCGGGAAGAAGCAGACTATTCCAGGCAATGGGAAGGGCATGTTCAAAGGCCCTGAGGCCAGAGGGAACTTGCTGTTTCTCAGGTCTACGAAGAAGGTCAAGGAGGTTTGAGGGGGGAGGTTTGCATGAAATAAGACCAGAAAGTCGCGTGGGTCATGGAGATGTGGCTACTTATCCCAAAAGCATAGGGAGGCAGCTACTCTTTTACTTTAAAATGTTGGATGGATGAAAATCTGATGGTGACAGTTGGACACGCAAGTAATTTCTGTTTAATATGAGTGGAAGTTTAAAATCCATGCAGTGTCACACGCTGGAAGGCTCCTTCGTAATAGCTGGGGCTTCTGTCTGCAAACATCCGAGACGTGAGCGCGGGCTGCAGCCAACACACGCTCCGCGTCAACCAACAGGCCGCGCCGCTTGTTCTTCCCAACCGGCTGATCCTCGTAAGCAGCCTGTGGACCCGACTCGACCTCAGATCTACAAAATGACGGGCTGTCCTTCCTCCCCGAAGGGGACTGCAGTGCTCGGGGCAGTCCCAGAGCAGGGGTGCAGGGCAGCACCCCGCCGGGTCCTCCGCCTGACCACCGAGGGGGCTCGATCCATCGGGGCTGGGCTGGGGCAGGGGCACGGGCTGAGCTGCCCACAGGAGCCAGTACTGGGGAAACCACACAGGCCACCGCTTCCTAAGGCCCAAATGACCCCCCGGAGGAGGCCCGAAAGCCCGAAAGAAAGCAGGCCTAGAGGATCAGGGAAACGAATCTGTAACAGAGGCTGGGCAGTTCGGGAGTCTTGTTTTCCAATTAAAAGACCTTAAAATCGGGAAGTTCACCACACAGCACCAGTGGGGGTGTCAATGGGCCCAACTTTTGGAGAACCAGGTTGGCAGCGTGCGTCGAGAGCCTTAAAAAGGTCCATATGGGGCAGCCCGGGGGGCTCAGCGGTTTAGTGCCGCCTGCAGCCCAGGGCAGGACCCCGGGTCATGGGATCGAGTCCCACGTCCGGCTCCCTGGGTGGAGCCTGCTTCTCCCTCTGCCTGGGTCTCTGCCTCTCTCCGTGTCTCATGAATAAATAAATAAAATCCTAAAAAAAAAAAAAAAAAACCCACCTCAGGCAGTGTGGCTCCAAAGTCTGTCCTCTTAACCTCTGTACCCCATGGCCTCCCGTAACTTTCCTGGCCCACTCTTTATCTCATTTCCCCTTTTACAGCCTTACCTCACCCGTGCTTCAAGGCGGGGAAGCGGCGGCCCCAGGTGCCTGGTCTGGACTCTGACTCCTGTCCTTAGTCATCAACCACACTGGCTCCTACGCTCACGCTGCTCTGGCTTCTGAACCACAAAGCCCCCGTAACAAGTCTTTGTCGTCATAATCCTGGTCTTCTCACCGTTTCTGTACCTCTCAGGCGCTCAGATCCTCGCGGCCTGGCCCCTTCCTTCCTCCGCGGGCGCTGAGGCCAAAGCTCGGGGCGGTGGGAGCAGAGAGGTCGGCCTGCCAGCGACTCCCACGAGAGCAAGTCTGGAGGCGCCTGGGGGGCTCCTCGGGGACGCACCGACTCTTGATTTGGGCTCAGGTCATGATCTGGGGGTCCCGGGATCGAGCCCCGTGTCAGGCCCCCCGCTCAGCTGCAATCTGCTTGCGATTCTCTCTCTCCCGCTCCGTCCCTCCCCTGCTCGCTCACACTTTCTCTTGCTCTCTCTCTGTCTCTAAAATAAATAAAATCTATTTAAAAAAAAAAAGTCTGTGTAATGAGCATGAGGGGGAACCTTCCTAATAATGAATCAATCACAACTGCCAACGTGCGGTGACAGCCCGTGTCATGGAGACCCGTCGGGGGGCGGGGGCGGGGGGGATTTTCTGCTCCGTCGAGCTCATTGCTCAGACGAAGGTACATCGTATTACTCTACTGGTTTCCTACGTTCCTGGTTTTGTCCCTGCTTATCGGATCAGTTGCTGAGAGGGGGTTGTCAGCATCCGTAGCGGAGGTGCGGGTTGTCATTCCTCCTTCGCTCCGCTCATTTTTCATTCACGTGGTACAAAGCCGTGTTGTTAGGTGCATGCAACTTAGGGTTGCTTTGTGTTTCTGTCGAACAGCTTATTCATCATTAGGAAATGTCCCTCTTCTCCTCCAGGAGATCTGACCTTAGGATCTACTTGTTTTTATAATAAAAACAGCCACAGCAGCCTTCTGGTGGCTCGTGTCGGAGTGGCGTGCTGTTCTGCATTTTTTTGCATTCAATCTGTCTTTTTATTTAAAGCATGTCTCTTAAAAACAGCGTATATGTTGCTTCTCATCCAGCATGGCAATCTTTGGCTTTTATTTTTTTGAAAAAAAACGTTTATTTGAGAAAGAGAGAGAGAAATCAGGGGCAAGGGAAGAGGGAGAAGCAAACTCTCTGCTGAGCATGGAGCCCAACTCGATCTCACAACCCGGAGATCATGACTTGAGCCCAAATCAAGAGTCAGGTGCTCAGCCGACTGAGCCCCCCCAAC
The DNA here is from genome assembly GCF_048418805.1 of Vulpes vulpes. Classification (NCBI taxonomy): domain Eukaryota; kingdom Metazoa; phylum Chordata; class Mammalia; order Carnivora; family Canidae; genus Vulpes; species Vulpes vulpes. The sequence goes on from NC_132783.1 coordinate 146,723,288, forward strand.
GCCCCCCGGGGACCCTGACAATCTCTAGTTTTACTTTATTTTATTTTTCAATATTTTTCAATTTTATTAGTTTCCTGGAAGCGCAAGAACAAATGACCGCAAACCAAGGACTTAGAACAACAGAAATGGGCAGCCCGGGTGGCTCAGTGGTTTAGCACCTGCCTTCGGCCCAGGGCGTGATCCTGGGGTCCTGGGATCGAGTCCCACATCGGGCTCCCTGCATGGAGCCTGCTTCTCCCTCTGCCTGTGTCTCTGCCTCTCTCTCTCCCTGTGTCCCTCATGAATAAATAAATAAAATCTTCAAAAAAAAAAAAAAAAAAGAACAACAGAAATGTATTCTCTCAAAAGTCCAGATGCTGGAAATCCAAAATCGAGGGGTCAGCAGAGCTACCTAATCTTCCTTGGGAGCTTCTAGGGAAGAATCTTCTCTTCCCTCTTCTAAGATCTGATCATTGGTGGCAACTCTTAGCGCTTCTTGACTTACTGTGCCTCTGTCGGCCTCTGCCTCCCACGGCCTCCTTCCCTCTGTGCCTCATCCACCCTGTGGCCAAATCGCCTGTTCTCCAAAGGACGCCAGTCATTGCATGGAAGGTCCACCCTAACCCAGGGTGAACTCCTCTTGATTCTCCCCAGCTTTATTGAGATAAAGTTCATTGTTGATAAAGTCCAGTGCTGTGTCGGTGTGGGGTGTATCGCAGTCACTTAACTTCCATGTGTAGTGAGCTGGTCAGCACAGAAAGGGCAGGTCATACCCATCATCTCATGCAGATGCAAAAAAAAAAAACAAAAAAAGAGGAAAGCGAGGGAGGGAAAGAAAAGTCTTTTCCTTGTGATGCAAATTCTTGGGATTTCCTCTCCTGGGCCTCATCAAAACCTGAGGATACCTGCAAAAACCCTACTTCCCACACCGTATTCACGGATGTGGGGGTTAGGACTTGAACATCTTTTCTGGGGGAAACACCGTTCAGCCCACTTCAGTCCATCCGTGTTTAACACAATTCATGATGGGGCGTCTGGGTGGCTCAGTCAGTAAGCGTCTGTCCGTCTGCCTTTGGCTCAGGTCATGGTCCCAGGGTCCTGGGACGGAGATCCATGTCAGGCTCCCTGCTCGGCGGGGGTCTGCCTCTGCCCTTGCTCGTGCTCTCTCACTGTCTCTCTCAAATAAATAATCTATAAAATCTTAAAAAAAAAAAAAAGACAATTGATATTCCTGGGGGGTGTGAAGGCGGCAGGAGGGCCCGTGGAAGCGGGTGGCGAGAGCCTTCTGGCTGGACCCCGCCCTCAGCACAGCTCTTACAGTTCTGTTTTGGGATTAAGCCATCCGTTAGAATGAGTCAAATCAAACTAAGTGTGTTATTATCAACCCAGAGTGGTTAGAAAGAAAGTTATTGCCTTTCCAGTATTATGCAAAGTGACTTTTGTACATTTTTATATTCCAGAAGGTTCCTGGGTGTGTCCTATGGCTGCTCTACTTCATGGCCTTCGTTTTGTCTTTTTGGCTCTCCCAAGTCTTTCCCAGACCTTTCAACCTCCCCACCCTCCCTCCTCCCTCCAGGGCTGTCCACATAAAGGACCCATCAGCTCAAGCCCCATTCCTTGGGTCAAACACCTACAAAACCATTTTATGAACGCTGACGATCTATAAAATGCAAAGTTTATGATTATTATGGCTCCATCAGCAAAGGGGGAAATAGGAGTAAGTTCCATCGGCTGAGTTGACAAAGAACGGTGGCTGCAATAATCACAAATGGAATGAGGTCAAAGTCTCCAGTGTGGTGCCCAAAACTCCCACGACTGGGCCCGTCTTGTCTTCCCATCTGCCAACCTAACACTCCTCTCCTCGTACCTGCCCAGGTACCCCCGCGGGAAAAGCCCTGCGCTCTCAGACTCACGCTGCTTCATCTTTCGGGATTGCCCTTCCCTTCCTCTTGGTGTGCCCCTGTCTTAGTTACTAAGATATCAAATGTCTTTAGCTCCTCCTCCTGGACCCCATCCTGAAGGTCAAGGATGAGCCCTCCACGCTGCGGCCAGGAGAAATCTGTCCCTTCTCACTTCCTTTGTGTCTCTCTCCAGCACTTCCTCGCTGTCTACCCTCAGCAGGGTCATGCACAAACACCTCGTATGTCCTGTCGGGATTATCAGCCTCCTAAGAACAGAGGCTCCATCCTACTCGTCATCACATTGCCAAATCCCAAGCGCTTTCCCAGGAGACAGATGCTGGGGGCATCAGCTTCGTGTTTCCGACAGCGAGATCCGCCCACGCGCAGAATGTGAGGAGACATCAATCCCACTGTCACCCACAGATCAATAAACACAGAATATACATTTAGGCTTAATTTTGGGGTCAGGTCTCTCAGAGCGAGGAGATACCCCTGAATTATTCTGTCCCTCAACCGCTGGAAATCCTCGTCTCCTCATAAATACTGAAAAAGAGATATTTATCAGAGATAAAGCACCGGATTTGATTCTTGACCATTACCAATTCCAATGTTATCTGGTTCAGAAAGAGGCAATCACACAACAGACGTAATGAGTCCATGACACGGCAAGATGGTTCCAGTTGTCCTAACCTCTACCGTCGTTCCGATGCTGCCCTCGTAGAGCTGGCTTTTTGACTTTTGAGCTACTTAGCAGTGAGACGTAGTTTTACTATCAGGATGGGGACTTCTGCTCACCTGGAAAGTGTGTCAGGAGTTTACGGGCAGCAGTGACTGGTGACTCGGCGAGGGGACAATGGCCACGAGGTCCGCCCTGCGCCAAGCCCTCCTGGGGTCACGGTACGCGCCCACCTGGATCTTTACTGCTTGTGACCTGCTGCTTCTCGCAAGGCTGCTCCTTCTGTAGTGTGGGCACCAGGTCGGTCCTGCTGGGTAGGGCTGGGTGTTGGGAAACGCGGGTAGAACAAGGTTGTCATCGCCTGTACTTACCCTGTCGTCACTGTAATCACCAGACAATGAGGCGAACACAGTGAGAAAGAGATCCCGCGTGACCCTATCCCCCCTGAATTAGACCGACTGCAGGGATTCCGTCAGTTTATCCGACGTGTGCAAACTGGTCCGTGTCTGATGCCGTCGCGGGGACCGTGCTTGCTGCGTGTATTTTGATTCGAGTTTTCGTTTTGAAGCAGGTTAGCAGTAAACATCCGACTCGCCCATCCTCTTCTCTCTGCGCACGTGTTCAGCGTCACGCTGGGTGTGCTCACTATTCAGACGTGCTCTTGCCGGCCCTGTTCCCTCAACCAAACACCGCTGGCCTTCTCGGAACGTGCCCTGTCCCGCTCCTTCCATTGCCCCTTCCTTCACTCCCTGCCCAGAGTGCACATGAGTAGGAATTTTTATTGTAATTTCAAAATCCTCCACTAAAAACATCCGCCTATTTTTTCGCCAGTGGGGGCTCCGCTCCTGATTACGTCTTCACCTTCTTTAGAGCAGCGATTCCACATCATTGGGATTTGACAGAAGTAAAAAAAAAAAAAAATAGATTCCAATTCAGCATGGTCAGTCTGTTTTGCCAAGTAAAAACGTTGAAAAAGAATAACAACCATCTCAACATCACTCATCATCAGGGAAACACAAAGCAAAACCTCAAAGAGGGGCAGCCCAGGGGGCTCAGCGGGTTAGCACCACCTTCAGCCCAGGGCGTGATCCTGGAGACCCGGGATCGAGTCCCACGTCGGGCTCCCTGCATGGAGCCTGCTTCTCCCTCTGCCTGGGTCTCTGCCTCTCTCTCGCTCTCTCTGTGTCTCATGAATAAATAAATAAAATCTTAAAAAAAAAAAAAACCCAAGACCTCAAAGAGGTATCACTTCACAGCTGTCAGAACGGCCGACATCGAGACGGACAAGTGTTGGTGAGGACGTGGAGAAAAGGCGACCGACCCTCATACAACCACTGTTGGTGGGAATGTGACCTGATGCAGCCACTGTGGAAAATAATATAGAGATTCCTCAAAAAAATAAAAATAGAACTACCCTACAATCCAGTGATTCCACTACTGGGTATTTACCCAAAGAAAATGAAAACATTAATTCTAAAGGACATACGCAGCCCCACGTTTATTGCAGCTTTATTTCCAAAAAAACGGCTGTTTTTGCCCATCCTTGGCCCCCTCCCCTCCAGCAAGCAGCAACTTGCTTCCTGTGACGATGAGCGAATGAGTCGCGCACCTATAGATCTGGGTGTCCAAGCACTGGGGCGTCCGGTACCACGCCGGACGTCGGGTCTCTAGGACACAGGGACGAAAGCCACCATCTGTTCCTCAAGGACCTCCCAGTGTGAAGAGGGTCACCCCTAAGAAGACGGCCAGACCCAGCGAAGCCCGTCGGGCTGGAGGCAAACGCCAGGAGCCAGACGGGCTTGCGGAGGATCCCGGGTCAGGAAAGAGAAATGAGAATGAGAGGCCTTCCAGAGAGAAAATATTGGAAAATTTTGGGGGGATTTACACAATTTGAAAAAACCCGAAGTGGAACAGCGTAGCTTCAGAAACACTGGAAAATGTAAGGAAAAAGTTAGGCATTGCTGTAAGAATCCAGGATATGATGCACAGGACATCCAAAATCTACATTAGTCGACTGTTTGTGTTATTGGTAAAGGCCCCCGTCAACAGGAGGCGACTAGCCGTCAAGGTTTGGGGAGATGTTCAGCCGCACGGGGCGTCCGTGTCCCGGGCTCCACGCTGTTCAAGGGGCAGCTCGGGCCGAGGGGCTGACGTCCAGGCCCCAGATCACCCGTCTGCTACGTGGCCCCTGGCTGCTCAAGTGTCGTCCTGCACCAGCAGGACCTGGAACCTGCCAGAAATGTGGAGAAATGCGTCGGGTCCTGGCAAGGCGGCCACATAAAGGACAACTGCATTGTAACAGGACCCCCAGGGCCCCGCGAGGCCTTTGAGGCTCCAGAAGCACTTCCGTCGCCTACCTCCTGGCCATCGAGGCCCCCACCGGCCTGGACACCCGCGGCAGCGAGCCCCTTCCTACCCACTCGGCCCGGGCCACGCGAGGGCCTGTGCCTGTGTCTCCAGGCCGATCGCCACCGTCACCCCCCAGCCCCCAGCCCACAGTCTCGGGACTGCCAGGAGCCACGGGTGTCCCCACGGGTGCCGAGTGGGCCAGGCGGCCAGACTCGGGGCCACAGGGAAGATGGAGACCAGAAGGGACCCGGGTGCCAGCTGGCAGTGTCGTGGGGGCCAGAGGCCACCAGGGACCGGGGAGCCGGGCCCCAGCCCCCCTGCAGCTGGGCGCCCCAGGGGGAGGCCTGAGGCTGGCCATGGGGACATTGCCATGGCAGGGTCACCCATGCCCTGCTTTCGGGATCGCGACTCACAGGGCACCCAGGTGGCAGCGCACAGCCAGTAACTGGAGGCCACTTCCCGGGGCCCTGAGCCCAGCACCGGGGCCGCATGGGGCCTCACGCTGCCAGGACGGCTGCCGAGGCACTGTCGCCTCCTCTGCGGCCCACTGGCCTCTCCAAGCGACTCACACATGCCGTACTCCCGGGAGCAGGGTCGGACACACACTTACAGAAGGGGACATCGGAGGGGGGAGTCCCCGAGGCCTCCGATCCTTTCCCACCAGCTTGGGGTGTGACGCGGTATAGACGGTGAGCAGTGCCCCCCCCCACGTGTGTCCAAATCCCAACACCCAGAACCCGTGACCGTGACCTTACTTGGAGAAAGGGGTCTTTGAGAATCAGGGTCAGGATCCTGAGAGGCGAGCAGGGCGTCTCCCCTCTGGCCCCCGGGGGTCGAGCCTCCAGAACCACGAGGGACTAAACCCTTCAGTTTTAAGCCACCGGCTCTACTGTGATTTGTCCCGACAGCCCCAAAACCGAACTGAAGAGCCTTCCACCTTGGGGGGGCGCCTGGGGATTGAGCTGGTTACGCGGCTGGCCTGTCCCTCACGTCCCCGGACCCCGGCCCTCGCGCCCTCTATCTCTGGTTAATTAACTGATTTAATCTTTTTTTTAAAACAATGTTTCATTTTGTGACTATTCCTCTAAAACCGCGTTGGCATCTAAGACCAATAAAATGTGGGTACCGTAAATCTGTTCGATTTCAGGTGGGGGAAAACCCAGATTTGAACACCCACGTTCAGAGAATTACTAATTTTAAGAACGTACAATCAGAAAATAGGATGCGCAGAGTAGGGCAAGACGTTAGCTACTTTTTTCCTCAAAAGAAAAAAAAACGAAAATGCTTTTTGTGCAAAATATTTTGCAGTCGATAGGTAACATGATTTAGGGACAAAGGTTAGTCGTGTTGTTCCTATAGTGTCTGAATTAGGTTTTCTTTAATGGGCATTAAGCACAAAAGAGAGGAAACGGAGAAGAGCAGGCACAAGAGCTGAGACGCCCGCCGCGAGTCTGTCTTGTAGCCGCAAGCTGTCAGCAAAGCCGGCAACGCCTCCGCTCCGGTTTTTTGGTATAAACACTTTATTTTGAGCCTCTCTTCTCTGTCTCATGCTAATAAGACACTGTGACACCCATGGGCTCGGGCGGCTCGGTCGCTCCCGTCACCCTCTCTCCGGGCCCGTTCAAATCGGTCCCCCGAGGCCCCTGCACCCGGTCATCCCCCCGCGGCGCTGAGCCGCTCCTGTCCCGGGGCCCCACGTCCCCCCAGCGTCCCCCCCGGGGGCAGGAAGGGCGCCCCAGAGCCCGGCCTGTGGCCTCCTGCGGGTCCACTGCGGGACCGCGTGCCCGTGGCTCGGAGTCCGCGTCGCTGAGGCCCCGGCTGCCATCTCCATGTGCCCCGGCTTGCTGTCCCTCGGCCACTGCCTGTCCTGCTGGCCGACCCCAGGTCCTCCAACCCGAGCTCACCGCCCGAGTCCTACCCCACTCCCTGGATGGCCCCGCAGGGCCGGGGCCCCCGACTCTCTGTCCGGCCTCCCATCTCCACGGGGGCCCAGCAGGCGTGCGGCTGGGGTGTCCACGCAAACCCCCGGGTTCCCATCTCCAGACAGGTCCCCTCGTGGGCTGCCGCCGTGACCCCCCTGCCCCTCGCCCCACTCCAGGTCCCTGGCTAGTGCCTCACATGCCCGAGCGCTTCCCGGATCCCCACTTACCGCCTCCACCCTAACTCGGGGCCCAAGTCGCCAGTCTCTGTCCAAGGCCACTGCCCCCCTCCGCCCTGTGCTCAGGTCTCTCTGCTCGGCGTCACAGGGCCGCTTGCTGTCCCCCTGCCAGGAGTCGGCGTTCAGGGCTCTATCGCTGGCACCCGGGACGCTGCTCGGCTCGTTGGTAACGATGAGGAACCGAATAAAGGGTGAGTGAATGAGCACAGAGGCAGGGGCGTGAGGCTGGTGCTGTCGCCTGCACTCAATGAGGAGGAAGGCCGGGCTCCGGTACCCCTGGAGCGTGGGCAGCCCCAGGTCCAAGCGCGTGTCCCGTCGTCTTAGGGACCAGTTAGCACTCTTGATTTCTGCCTCCGAATGATGACTCCCAGACAGATTTTGAAAAATAGCCAAAAACAGGATTTGGGGGGCAGAAAACACAATCAGACTCACCTTCACTGACTATTAGGATGGGGGACCACGCAAATTTAAATATGTGGGATTTGCAGGGAGGAGGCAGGCCAACCCCGGGAAAACACACCCCGTAAACTTGTCCCGCAACCCGCATTGGGACCTGAAAGGGCAGATGCTTGTCGCAGCTAACGCGTTGCTCATCCGCACACTTTATGAGCCTTGGGCCACCTGCCGTGCATGGGCCTGTCAGGACAGGTGGACACACACGCAGCACACCCCGGAACACGGGCCTTAGGGATGCTGAGCAGGGAGTCCTGGGAAAACACGGGGACAAATGCGTCCCCTCCTGCTGGGATGGAGCCTCCAGCAAGCAGCAGCCCTGGCCGGGCCGGCGGCCAAGGCTCCCCGGGATGAGGCCCGGATGGACACCTGCTCTGGCGGCCACCCTGGCACCTGGAGCCAACGGGCTGCTTAGGGTCAGGCCCAGGTCGAATGCCCACCCCCACCCCCCCACCCGCAGCCCCAGCACCAGGAGGGAACTGGAAAAATCCTAACACAAAGGCCAATGAGCCTCAGTCTCAATCCAGAGCCGCTCCCAATCCACCAGCAAAACACTCCTTTGGAGACAAACTGGCAGGATTCTTAGACAGAAGGAGGCAAAAATCCCCGACTCAGGAAAGCCAGGCGCTCTGTGGAGGGGCTGAGCCTTCTAAGACGCGGCTGGAACATTCTTGGGTGGGACGGTTCATCAAAACACAAACAGCTCAGCAGTTCACCTTTACCCAAAACCAGTTCCTCCGCGAGCTGCCCCAGGCACGGCCTCCACTGGGCCAGGGAGGCAGGCGGGTGTCTCCTCACTCGGCCGCAGGGACCACTCCCTGTGTCCCCGTTCCTGGCGATCCGGGCCGCCTGCCTGCTGCCCCACCTCCACCCAACCCGGGGCTGCCTCCATAAGCAACCCCCTAGCTCGGTCCGCCCCCGGCCGTGACCCCGACTCCCACTCCCCCTGGGTGCGGTCAAGCCGACAGGAGCGGGCCAGCGTGGCTGGGAGAACCGGCTTTGGAATCGGGGACATCTAAAATGTAGATCCAAGGAGTCGGTCCTCCCAGGCCAGCCCCACCCTATGTGCAGAGAAATGGGCTGCACCTGGACGCCACTTCCCATGGATCTCCAGGTGCCCAGCACGGGCCCTCCCCAGCCCTCCCCCATGGCCTCAGCCCTCCAGGGCCGCTCCTCCCGGTGAAAGGAGAGCCCCGTGGGGTCCCCAAGCTGCAGCATCCCCCCCGACGTGTGCAGCTGCGCCCCAGCCCACAGGATCCTCCCCACAGGACGCACAGGGCACGGGCATATGCACGTCGGAAAGCTTAGCAGGAAAAAAAAGGACGTAAAAAGAAATCGTCGATATTCTTACACCGATTACACGTCTAACTAATGTTTTGGATACAGAGGGCTAAAAACGGATCATGACGGTTAACCTCTCTGTTCTGGTTTGCCCTTCTAATGAGGTTACTTGTGACAGGCTAAAAAGTGGCCTCCCAGGACCTCTACTCCCTGGAACCGGAGGGCATCGCCTTATATGGCAAAAGGTGAGACTCTGAGGCAGGGACTTCAATTAATGGAGTGGCTGAGCTCTTGGGGAAAGAGGACGGACGTTTGGATGGTTAGGCCTTGCGAGGCAGAGGCATCTGTGACACGTCGTACATACGGGGCGACGTGTGTCTGTGTAACACGACCAGGGGGCAGAGGGCCACGCGCGAGGCGCCTGCTGAGCTGTCCGCCAGTCCGTCCGCTCTGGAGCTCCCAGGGGCCACTGTGGGCAACGGGACCCCATCCCTGACCCATCCCATTGAACCAGGATGGGCGCCCGACCCAACCTGGCCCACGCAGGGGTCCTGCTGTTGAAACATAGACCCAGGAGCAGAAGGGACCTGGTATCTAAGCTCAGGAGCTGTGGATGGGCATTTTGTACTCATGGCCTGGACCAGAGAGACAGAAGAGGACAGAGGACAGAGAGGAAGGGAGGGAAGGGGCAAGAGGGAGAACAGAACTAGTGGTTTAGGGACGGAGAGGGTCCTGACGGTGGCCTTACTAGTCGAAGTCGACCTCTCTTACAGCCAACCAAAGGAATTCACAGATTCACTGGTAACTTGTGTCACAAGTGCTCTGCGACCACAGCCAGTGGGAAGTGGTGATGGAGGTAGCCCGGCCTCGCCGCCCCGACCTCCCGCCGTCCCTTCTCCAAGCCTTGCTTCATCTCCCCGTTTCTGAGAAACCGCCAGCTCCGCAGCTTCCCTCCTGGAGCCCTAGGATCACCCCATCCTTCAGCCTGAACCCCAGGCTCTGAGGGAGGGCTGCGACTCTGCCCTTCGTGGAGTCTGAGAAAAATCAAGGCCGTCCCACCTCGAGTTTAGCATCAGCTCAAGTCCAGCCATCGTAGGCCCCTGGGAATAAGAGCTGAACTTTACGGGAAAAACTGCAGAATGTCCTCGATGTCAACCCCATATCAGAAAGACAACAGAGCCCACGCCCCTGGTAGAAGTTCCCATATTAGAACGAGAACAGGGCTCAATGCCCTTGAAAGCCCCACGTCAGAATGTTAACAGAACTTGAGAAATTCCTCCCCCCCTTCTGAAAATCCTATGGGGGCCATCCTATAAAAAACCCAGCTGTAACCCACCTCGGGGTCCAAGTCCCTGCCCCGCTGTGTCGGGTGCACTTGGACCCAAGCTCGAGCTTGCAAGTAAACCCTCGTGCACTTGCATCGGTGTCGGCTCCTCGGCGGTTTCTCGGATTCGCAACCTCGGGCACAACACCTTTGAGCATCGGACATCAAGAGGCCCTGCCCTGGGGCTCAACAGCTTTTAAGCCCCGCGTGTGCGTTGAGTACCAACCTTGCCCCGTGTTAGCTCTAAGACCTTAGAAACTTGCTTAAGCTTCGTGTTTATGCTTCTACTGGGTTAAAAAAAAAAAAAAAAAAAAAAAAAGGAGGGGGCGTCATTGTAGCAAATTCACAGAATTACTTCAGGGATTAAATGAGATGATATGTATCAAGAATCTAGCGTAGCGGCATCTGGCGTTCAGAAAAATTGCAGTAAATATTAGCTATTGTTAGCGATAGAGCAAATAGGAGACTGTACAAATTCTAAAGCAAATTAACTGGGTTGATGTAATATTCAAACATAAATCGGAAACGCGCTCGTGCAGCCCTTTATGATGCGCTGGCCGGGAGCACTGCTGAATGCTGCAAGCAACCGTGTTCTCTATTTGCGTGCTTATTTGTTTAATGGCTGCTCCATGAAGGAAAGGCTTCTGATTTATTTTATTTTGTTTAAATATACATATATGCTTTATTTAAAGTAGGTTTATACTGGGGCACCTGCAGCTGGGATCAAGAGTCCGACGCTCAACTGACTGAGCCACCCAGGCACCCCCAGCCTCCAACTCCTGATCTCAGCTCAGGTCCTAATCTCAGGGTCGTGAGTTCAGGCCCTGCACTGGGCTCCAAGCTGGGCATGGAGCCCACGTTAAAAAAATAATAATAATTAATTAATTAATTAATTAATTAAAAAGTAGGTTTATAAAGATCTGATTTACACATATCAAGATTTCACCCGTTTTAGGTAGACAGTTCCATGAGTTATGTGATCACAACCACAGTCAAAATGTAAAATATTCCTATTTCCCCAGAAAGTTTCCTTGTGCTACTTTGGAATGATCCTTTAAGCTCCCTCCACCCCCCACCCGCAGGCAAGGGCAGCCGCTGGTCTGATTTCTGTCCTGACAGTAAGAGTTTCATCCATATTGTGCTGTTTATCAGTAGTTTGGCTTGTTTACTGGGAACAGGATTCCGCGGTTCGGCTCTATCACCACTTGTTTATCCATTCATCAGTTCATGGTTATTTGGGTTGTTTCCAGGTTCGGACCATCACAAATAAAGTTGCCATAAACATCTGCATGTGGGTTCTTTTTGTGGACATACCTTTTCCTTTCTCTTGGATAAACACCCAGGAGTGGAACCGTTTGGTGAGTGTGTATTTGAGTTCATAAGTAACTGTCAAGTCATTTTCCAAGGTGATTGCACTATTTTGCACTCCCAACGTGATTAGGGGAGCTCCATTTGCTCTGTAGCCTCCCCAGCACTTAGGCGCTTTTGCCAAATATTTAAATTTTAGCCATTTTAGTGAATGTTTAGTGGTTTAAATGCACATTTCTCTAATAAGTAAAGAAGAGGAGAGTCCTTTCATGTGTTTATTAAACACACAGATTGGAGTTACTTGTATTTCTATTGGTATGTTTTGAAAAGATTCCTATATTCTTGATAAAAGCTCTTTATCAGATATGAATTTTATAAATATTTCTCCCCAATCCATGGCTAGTCTTCTTAATTTTCTTAAGAAGAGCTTTGAGGCACCTGGGTGGTTCAGTGGTTGAGCGTCTGCCTCTGGCTCAGGGCGTGACCCCCGGGGTCCTGGGATCGAGTCCCGCGTCGGGCTCCCTGCAGGGAGACTGCTTCTCCCTCTGCCTGTGTCTCTCATGAATAAATAAATAAAATCTTAAGAAACAAAACAAAACAAAACAAGAGCTTTGGAAGAGCAGAAGTTTTTACCCGTGAAGTTCAATTTATAAATGTTTTTGTATGTGGTTTGTGCTTTCGATGTTGTGTCTAAGAAATCTTTGCCTAACCTACGGTCACAACGGTTTCCTCCTATGTGTTTATCTAGAAGTATTGTAGTTATTACATTGAATCTATGATATATTTTTTATTTAATTTGTACACGTGGCATGAAGTATGGCTCGCAGGTCATTGTTTTGTTCCAGCAAAATTCGCTGAAACTATTATTCCATCTCCATTTAATTACCTTGCCATTTTTGTGAAAAATCAATTGGCCGTATACGTGAGGGGCTATTTCTCATTCTTTATTCCGTGGATGTGGATGTTTCACCTGAAGCACACTGTGGTGACTACGGTAGCTTTCCAGTAAGTCTCGAAATCGGTGAACTCAAAACCGAGTTCTCCAGTTTTGTTCTTTTCCAAGATTGCTTTGGAAAAGCGATCCTCAGTCCTGTGCTCTTTCTTCCTTTTCTTTGATTGGGATTCTGTTCAATCTGTAGACCAGTTTGGGTAGAACTGATATCTTAATAATGCCTTCTGGCCCATTAATCTATCTCACCTCTCCATTTAGGGAAGTCTTCTTTGAACTCCTGATGTTTTATAGTTTTCAACATTTTTTTATTAGCGCCAGCCCTAAGTATCGCATGAATTTTAATACTACTGTCAATGACAGCTTTTAAATTTCAATTGCCAACGTCTCCCTGCTGGTATATTTTAAACACGGTGGAGGACTCTAAGTGCCTTTGCATCCCGTGACCTTGCTAAGCTCACGTATTAGTCCTGGTAGCTTTCTCATAGAATCTCTGAGGCTTCCTAGTTAAAGTATCTCATCATCTGCAAATAAAAAAAATGTTTTTTTCTTGCCAGGGTATGTGGTACCTTTTATTTCTTATACTTGCTTTATTGCATTCGCCAGAGCCCTCGGTACGGCTTTGAATAGGAGCGGTCAGAGAAGACACCTTGCATTGTTTTCAGTCGTGGGGAGATTACGTTTGTTTTGCTCGATACTACACACCCAGCACCTTGCACCACGCCTGGCACACAGTAGGCCCTCAAAAGAGGTTGCTGAATGAATGAAAACAAAGTTAGCTTATCTACATAGAGATTAAAAGGGCATTGGTTTCATTACTATCTTGTCCAACTACTCAATCTATTGAGTCACAAGTAAAATTATGTAACGTGTTGCAGGTTATCATTTTGAAATTAGGAACCTTTTCTTTTTTTTTTTTTTTTTTTTTAGGAACCTTTTCGAGTATAAAAATGTTCCGGTGGGAATATAGGAATTTAGGGACAAGCTATCTAGTTGATGTGACACCGGACTGCGTATTTGTCCGATGAATTAAAACTTTAATTAATCAAATTAATAGACTCAATTAAAATGCAGTAACAATAGAACTATTGTTTGTCTGCCTCTTCTCTGGGATACTCAAGTCTGAGAAGTGACAAAACTTGATTTCCACATATTATCAAAATGCTAAGGGTGTCCAGTTAGTACTAACTGCATAATGGAAAGGATTAATATCCTTCCCAACTTGGAGATTAGACATAAAACACTTTTAGAAAACTCAATTCAAAACATATCACTTGGTGTCTGTTACTGTCCTGGGAGTGGAGGTGAGAAATAGGAAGTGAAAGCAGATTGTAGTATTTTAAATAGTTCCTAACCTTAGGAAATTACATATTTTGTGGTAGGTATCAGACATATATTAGAAATTGAGACTAAAGCAGCTTTACATCTGATTGCCAAAATAAATAGAAGAAAAAAATATCAAAGGGAGCTAGAATTAGAATCTTTCTGAAACACATGCTATGTTAAAAGGGTTTTTTTTTTTTAAAAATAGACTTTAGACCATGGATAGCTTAGCAAGAATAAAAATTTAAGCTTTATTACATATTTTTAATTACATGCATTTTACGTTATTCTGGTCATTTTCTAAAAACAAGCAAAAGCAAGGACATCTGGCTGGCTCAGTCAGTACAGCCTGTGACTCTTGATCTTGGGGTTGTGAGTTCGAGCCCCATGTCGGGCAGAGAGATTACTTAAAAACAAGTGGGCAGAGTTTAGAGAAACAGAGGCAAAGAGGTCATGAAAAGTAGCTGTATTTTAATATTGGTTCCATCTGCATTCCATTCCAGACCTAAGGTTTGCAGAGCCAGGATGAATTACCCATACACCTATCCCTCGTGTGTCACCATCACGAGCCAAATACGAGCCAGCGAATCATCACGTGCTCACCCATATAAAGTACGTCGCTTCCAGACTCCGAATCCTGAAAGGTGCTAGTGGTGGTGGTATTTTTGAATGGCACCAGCAGAACCCACCCCAAAGCTTACTCTTGTTTTTTTTAGTCACTTTTAAAACACAAAATAAGTTAATAGTTACCAATACACAATGTCATCAGGTTGCATAATTGGCCTGGCAAGAGGCTCCCCGAAGGTCTTATTCCCTAGCAGTTATACAAGAACAAACAAACAAAAAATTTTAGCAAAACAAAATTTATAAAACGCATCATATATGGATAAGACCTGTATCTGTGTTCTGTCTAAAGCTGTCTCAGATCCTTTCCTCAGAATCAAAGAGGACGAAACAAGAAAAAACCATGCATGACGTGTATGTCTGCTGCCCATGATTGTTTTCTTCTGACTTAATTTTACGTTTTCGACACTTAAAACATGAATGTTTCCAAAGCCAAAATTAGATTGCAAAATACATTCAGAGAATTCCTTCCTCCATCCCCATCTGACCCTGTGCTCTTTCTTTCACCGCAGATAAGCACTTGAAACATTTGTGGACTATACTTCCAGTGTGACTTATTCACAAATACAAGCAAATACATGCATGGATGCACAGCCATATTCATATTTCTCTCCCATTTTTCCCCCTTCCCCCCCCAATGCATACCGTTTCAGTTTGGCACTTTGCTTCTTTTCACTTACCAAAGTATCCTGCAGACCACTCATTAACAGCATGCTAGAAATAGTCCCCATTCCTTTGTGCAGTTCAACATTTGGAGGTATCCGTGTGGTCCCTTTAAAAATATTAAAGAAGTCATGAAGAGTGAGACCCGTTAACTCCTGGCACAATATAAATAGCTAATTCTAGTTTATGTATAGCAAAAGTTCCATTTCTGGACCGTTTACCCACACCACTCACCTCCTACCTCCTATTGGTGGGACACGCTGAGGGTACAACCCCTGGCTTTGATTGCTGGCCCAGGTGAACTGTAACAAGGCTTCGGGCCAGAAGGACACAGGGATGGCAAGAGTCAGGCTTGCAGCTGGGGGGGAGGGGAGGAGAAAACTTTCCTTCCTGCTCTCTGGAAGCTTGGATCGGAGCAGGTATCATGACTTCATTAAACGGAACAATATTAATATGAACTCAATTAAGTAGCCTAGAAATCAGAGGCTTCCCCACGCCGCACCCCCAATGGGCCTTGCAGTAAAATTGTACGAGGCTCCAATGTAGAACCGTAAGGTTGACCTTATAACTAGTCTACTTTGGGGGCTCCCTACTCATTTCGAAACTAGACACCAATATCCAGAACTAATCCTTCCCCTAGAATGATGTTAGGCTGCTTACATGAACTCCATGATAGACCATAAATACGTGTGACCCGTGTAGATAGCTCTACAGAGTCAGTCTTACACAAATCTTTATGACATCTCCTCCCAGCTCCTGTCCGTGGCTACAGTTCCAATCTGCCGCCAGTGGGCACCTCAAGTTAAAGAAATCCGAGTTATAGAATCGGATGATTTTAGACACGACCTTTTATTCTGTTCTTTGCAACAGATATAGGGATAACTTGTCCTTAGCCATTTAAGATCAATTCCTGAAAAAGAAAAAAAAAAGACACACATGTAACTTTTAGTTCTCTTTTTTAATTAGCTTCTTCAAAAATTGGAGTTAATAATTTTAAACATCAAAACAATGGTATATGGCTGGTCATCTGTGAAATTGTTTCTGTGCAAAGTTAACTTTCTCCAAAGCTCTAAAATCAATGCCCACTTGCACTTCTGGTGACATTTTGTAAGTATTTTTAAAAACTTTTTCTTCATATAAACTGCTCTATGCCCATCGTGTTAAATATTGAAAAGTATAAAAGGAAACTAATAATACTATGCAGCTGTAGCTACACACTGTAAATAGCTGGATATATTTTCTTCTGGCATTTTTCCTATATGTGTATATTTTCTCCTTACACTTTCCAGTGTAGAGCCTGTAAACCTTGCAACGTCCTTTGGTCAAAAAAAAAAAACAAAAAACAAAAAACTGTAAATTGACGAGAAAGCTATACCCCCTGAAAGAGAACACTCTGAATCCAATGTAGATGACTCCACGATCTCTTCTTGGGTTCCGTGACACTTAGAAAACTTCATTATCATCCCTTGGTTTTCTGGAGTTATCTTTTCAAACAACTACTAAGTGAAGACAGGAAGTTAAAGAATGGCCAAAACCTCCCTTTGAAATCAATTCTCTGATCGAGTCCTTGACAGAAGAAATAATCAAATGTCCCGTCTTTCCACCTTGCCACAGGGCGACTGAAACTCAGAGGCCTCTCAAATCTAAAAAGTGCTCTTTGCCATAATCAAAGATGACACTGTCAGATCACTCACTTATAAAGTACACTTTTGGGACAGCTCGGGTGGCTCAGTGGTTTAGTGCCCGCCTTCAGCCTGGGGCGTGACCCCAGGGTCCCGGGATCGAATCCCATGTCGGGCTCCCTGCTTGGAGCCTGCTTCTCCCTCGGCCTGTGTCTCTGCCTCTCTCTGTGTCTCTCATGAATAAATAAATAAAATCTTAAAAAAAGAACAAAAGTACACTTGTAGAGTACTCGCAAAGGAAGACGGCCCTTCATGGATTCACCGGGTCTTTCCCACCGTGCCCCCCTGCGCGGGACGGCCTGTGTCTGCAAGGCCCGCAGCAGCGCCAGCAACAGCGTGGCAGGCAGGTCCTCGTCAAGGGAGCAGCCAAAGCAAACCCGGCTTGATGAGCATTGATCGGAGACCTCATCAACCCCACATTCCAGACAAAGGTCAGTGCAATTAGCTTGCGTTGAGTAAAACAAGCCCATGGAAACCTAGGGTAACAGTGGATAAACCATAAGGTGATATTTGCTTTAGAAAAGAACTCCTGCCCCGAGAATGCCTTTAAATAACAAGCTCTACAAGTATATGGCGCAGAGGATTTGGCTCCATTAAAACACACCTTTCAGGAACATGCTATGGAGGAGAGTCCTGCACCCCAGCACTTCCTGTTTTGCTGCAGAATCTTTTAAATAATATTACTGGACACCCCTAACACAATTAATAATTACCAAATTTTCATTTTAATTATAGGGGACGTCACCGGAGGTTACAGCAGAGCCACAGGGTAAATTGTCCTCCTCTTTCTCAAGGCCTCGCGTGGACTGTGTGGAATTTTAAAAGGTCTCTCGGAGGGCACAAAGTATGGGAAGTGTCCAGCACTTGTAAATACGCCGTGGAACGCCCCAGGCCTCCAGCCCGGGACCCAGCTCATTCACAAGGCTGAGTGTGAGGTAGCAGGCCCCTCTCGGGTGCAAAATTACTTTATCGCTTTTGACAAGGAATTGCTTTAATTCATCGTGCAAAGGAAGCTCCGCAAGCCTCGTGTCCTGTAGGGGTGGACGCGCTCCCCCCAAGGTTCCTGGTCTCAAGAGGCCGACGGGTCTCCAGGCCCCAGCCCACCCGCAGGGGCGCTCCCGGGCCCGCAGGTGCCGGCCCCGCCCCGCCCCGCCCCGCCCCGCCCCCGCGGGCTCCTCCTTCCTCCCTCCTGCGTCTGCGAGTGGACCGCAACCCCGCGACCCCCCAGCGCCCTGGGAGCACCCCAGTGACCCCGCAACCCCCCCGGGACTCCTCCCCCACCGGAGCACCCCCCGCAAAGCCCCGGCGCCCCGGGAGCACCCCCGTGACCCCGCGCCCCCCCGGGACTCCTCCCCCACCGGAGCACCCCCCGCAAACCCCCGGCGCCCTGGGAGCACCCCCGTGACCCCGCGACCCCCCGGGACTCCTCCCCCACCGGAGCACCCCCCGCAAACCCCCGGCGCCCTGGGAGCACCCCCGTGACCCCCCGGGACTCCTCCCCCACCGGAGCACCCCCCGCAAACCCCTGGCGCCCCGGGAGCACCCCCGTGACCCCGCGACCCCCCAGGACTCCTCCCCCACCGGAGCACCCCCCGCAAACCCCCGGCGCCCTGGGAGCACCCCCGTGACCCCGCCCCCCCGGGAGCGCCCCCCCGGGACTCCTCCCCCACCGGAGCACCCCCCGCAACCCCCTGGCGCCCCGGGAGCACTCCCGTGACCCCGCGACCCCCCAGGACTCCTCACCCACCGGAGCACCCCCTGCAACCCCCCGGCGCCCCAGGAGCACCCCCGTGACCCCGCCCCCACCCCGGGAGCGCCCCCCCGCGACCCCCCGGGAGCGCCCCCGTGACCCCGCGACCCCCCGGGAGCGCCCCCCGACCCACCCCCGCCCGTCTGTCCCGCCCCGCCCGCCCTCCCCCCCAGGGCCCCGGGGCTCCCGCTCCTCCGCCGCCCGCGCTCACGTCCCTGCCCGGCCGCTCCCGGGCTCCGCGGGGACCCCCACCCCGGGCCCCGCCCCTCCTGCAGCCCGGCCCCCCCGCCAGGCCCACCCCGCGCGCCCCCGGGCTCGGCGGCCGCCCCGCGGCTTGTGCCTGCGCAGCGCCCCCCGCGGCCACCGAGCGCAGGCGGCAGCGGGGGAGGAGGGCGCCGCCCGGCCCCGCCCCGCCCCGCCGCCCGGCCCCGCCCCGCCCCGCTGCCCGGCCCCGCCCCTCCCTCCCAGCTCCGCCCACCCGGCAGCCCGGCCCCGCCCCCCACCCCGGCCCCGCCCCCTCCCAGCCCCGGCCGGCCGGCCCCGCTCCTCCACGCAGGCCCCGCCCCTCCACGCAGGCCCCGCCCACCCGGCCCCGGCCCCGCCCCTCCGCCCGGCCCCGCCCCGCCCTCCCCTCCCGCCCCGCCCCGCCCCCGCCCGGCCGCCGCCGGGTCCGCGCCTCCGCGCCTGGGCGCCCGCCCCTGATTTCCTCCGCACGGCGGCGGCGGCGGCGGCGCCTCGTGCGCGGTATTTATTTATTTCCGGGCCCCGGCGCGCTTATAATGGAGCCGCTGTCCGCGGAGCCCTCCGCCGCCGCCGCCGCCGTCCCTCCTCTTTTTTTTCCCGGCAGATCTTTGTTGTGTGGGAGGCCGGCGGGGATGCGCTCGGGCTCGCGGCGCCGCTGCTAGAGCCGCCGCCCGGACCGCACCGGACCCGACCCGACCCGGACCCGGACCCCGCGACCCGGACCCGGCCCGGACCCCGCGACCCGGACCCGGCCCGGACCCCGCGACCCGGACCCGGACCCGACCCGACCCGACCCGACCCGCCACAGCCCGCGCCGCGGCACATGAGCGTGGGGGCGGCCCACGGCGGGGACTATGGTGAAATTCCCGGCGCTCACGCACTACTGGCCCCTCATCCGCTTCCTGGTGCCCCTGGGCATCACCAACATCGCCATCGACTTCGGGGAGCAGGTGAGCCGCGCCCGCCGCGCCCGCCGCTCCTCGCACCCGTCGCCCCCCCGCACCCATCGCCCTCCCCGTGCGCCCCACCGCCCTCCCATCACCTCTATCAGCCTCCCCGTGCGCCCCATCACCCTCCCATTACCCTTCCCGCACCCATCACCGTCCCCGCACCCATCACCCTCCCATCACCCCAGCACCCCCTGCACCCCAGCACCCCTGCACCCTCCCATCACCCCATCCCTCTCCCATCACCCCATCACCCCCCTGCACCCCATCACCCCCCTGCACCCATCACCCTCCCGGCACCTATCACCCTCCCATCACCCTCCCCGCACCCATCACCCCCCCGCACCCATCACCCCCCTGCACCCCATCACCCCCCCCGCACCCATCACCCTCCTCGCACCTATCACCCTCCTCGCACCTATCACCCTCCCATCACCCCCCCGCACCCATCACCCCCCTGCACCCCAGCACCCCCCTGCACCCCAGCACCCTCCCCGCACCCATCACCCCCTGCACCCCATCACCCTCCCATCACCCCATCAGCCCCCTGCACCCCATCACCCTCCCCGCACCCATCACCCCCCTGCACCCCAGCACCCTCCCATCACCCCAGCACCCTCCCATCACCCCAGCACCCTCCCCGCACCCATCACCCCCCCCCCCGGCCCGCACCCGCGCCCCGCCTGGGCCTGGGACGCCCGGGCGCCGGATGACGGGCGCGGGGAGCACCTGCCGGGAGCCCCTCCCCCCGGGAGCGCGGGGCCGGGCGGGGGCTGGGGCGGGGGCGGGGGCGGGGGCTCGCGCTGCCGCTGCCGGCGCCGACCTGTCCCCTCGCAGCTCCCCTGGAAAGCGGCCGAAGCCGAGGCCCCGGGGCCGCCCCGCAGGAGGGCCTCGGTGGGGCGGGGTTACGTAAGGGGCAGTTATGTAAACCGCGGCCGAGCCCGGCAGTGCGGGCGCCCCCGCCCCGCCCCGCCCCGCCCCGGCCGCCCCGCGCTGCGGGCTGATGGACCGGGACGTCCGCGCTAGCGTGTGTCCAGGTGGACTCCCAGGTACCCCCGACTTCCTTCTGCCCAGTGTGTCCTCACGGGCCAGCGTGGCCCTCTCTGGTTTGGGGCGCTTCCCTCTCTCTCGCTTTCCCGTCTGGACATTTTTGTTTGTTTCTCGTGTTTTCCCCCATTTCTCTCCATGTGGCGTCATTGAAATCCAGCGCCGCGGACGCCAGCGCGGGCACCGCGTTCCGCACTTTGCCTGCGGGAGCGGCCCCCGCGGGGCTCGGGCGGGATGCAGCTGCGGCCAGGCCCGGGGCAGGTCGGGCCACCTGGGCGGCAGGTGCCCACCGCGCGGCCTCGCCCTTACCCCGTAGCCTGCTCCTTTCCTCCAAGTCAGGAGGCTTCTAGGAACATCCGTGGAGAACATGCAGCCCTGTCGTGGCCTTCCAGAAGGCTGTGTGGGACCCCTCCAGGGGCCGGTGTCTGCGGGAACTGCTTCCTCCCGACTCAGAACTTCTGCTGGGCCCCTAATGCTCAGCCCACGTTGTAAGCTACGGTTTACTTCAGATTGTCTTGCCAAGAAGGGTCCAGGAGATGCTACAGTCTCTAGAGACCTTTGTCTGACAGGCCAGCAGATTGCCTTTGCTGAAATACTGTTCTTTCCTGTTGCCACTTGGGCCCTGGCAGCAGCTCACCAGGGTCCCCCAAGGGCCTGTCTGCTGTCTCACCTCCTCTCTACCCAGCTTCCCTTCTGTCATAGTTGACCGGTGACTTCAAGTGTTTCCTATAATCCGAGGAAGGGTTTTAGGACCTGAATTCAGTACACTGGCCTGCACATTTTAGATGAGTCACGTGCTGTGTGTCCACCTGCACCTTGTACTATTTTAAGGCTTCTTTTTTTGGAGCTACCCTCCAAAGGTTGTCAGAAAGCCGGGGCTGCTGACCGGATCACTTCTCCTTGAACTGTTGTAGTGTCTGTGTGTGTATGCGTGCATGTTAGAGAGAGGGAGAGAGAGGGAGGGAGCGCACACTCACGAGTGAGAGAGGGATGGAAAGAGAGAATTATACGGGGTAACTGGTGGAGGTGAGAGTATGCTGTGTTGTGACTAAACGACCTGAAACGTACCGTGCTATTACCTCACACAGGCCTTGATTTAATGCCGGGCTGATGCAACGAGGATTTGATTCTAGTGTAAGGGAAAGGATCTCCTGAGGTCACCGGAGGGAGGGTTGACATAAACGGTTATGCACATGGTTTATCCCAGGGGGTCTAATAATGCAGCTGCATCCTTAAAACATCGCGAACCTGATTATCACAGCAGACAGGAGCTAAGCACGAGAAGAGTTGTCTCTTTGCACAGAAGTTTTATCAACAAGTGTGGTCTGAGGCCCTCATCGCTCACGCGCCAGTGTCTTTATGAGCTTTCGGGCTGCCTGGTGGTAGAGATAGTTTGTCAGAGTTAGGGGTGAAGGGGTGGGGAGAAGAAATTGATAGGTTTCCAAAACCATCTTTTGCCACCTGGTATCACATGATAATGGTTTTCGCAAAACAAGGTTAGAGGGACAGAACTTAACGTTTTCATAACCTGAAGGGAAAGAATTACGGTAGACGAGTGACCTGGTCCCCCGTGGGAGAGAATGCAAGTGCGTTTTACCCCACCTGCCTTACAGCACAACAGAGAGGGGGAAAGTGAACCTGTCTGCAAAAGTAGGACTACTTTAGACCTCAGAAAATGCGCTGCTTTTGACATGGGTTTTTAATCGTGTGTTAGACGGACGGACGCGTGCAGATCTCTACCATTCTTCTCTCAGAGTGGGCAGGTGTATTACAGCTTGCCTTCCGTGAACAATCCTTCATATTTCAGGAATTTACTAATCTTAAAGTAGAGAGGTAACCCAGGAGGTCAAAGCAGCCCTTGGGTCATACACCCTGGAGATGATCAGGAAATGCAAAATTAAAAAATAAAACCGTAAAACATCTCTTTAGCTTTTAAGTCTCTGTCAAGAACAAAAGATAGTAAAAGATGTCTTTTTTTCATGATTATAAACGTCTCAGTTTGTTTCTTTTTTTAAAATTTTTTTGAAGATTTATTTATTTATTCATGAGAAACAGAGAGAGAGAGAGAGAGGCAGAGACACAGGCAGAGGGAGAAGCGGGCTCCCTGCGGGGAGCCCGACATGGGACTCAATCCCCGGACCCCGGGGTCACACCCTGGGCCAAAGAGAGGCAGATGCTCCACCGCTGAGCCTCCCAGGTGCTCCAGTTTGTTGTTTCTGTACAAAATGTGGACAGAACTTTTAAAATGGAAATCCAGCTATATACAGGATTCCCACTGAAATTTCAAGAAACAGCACACATGTGGTTGTGTAAAGGAATTACATATTCATGGATTATCTCAGCGCTGTCAGTGCGTGGGGGAGGGGCGGGGAGGAGCCTGATGGATGGACATTCTGTTGGACATAGATTTCCCTATGACTCTGTGGCTCATCAGGGAGGAAACCCAAATATCGTGGAGTGTTCCAACAAGACAGGCCAAACCTATGATCACATTTTAAATTTTGATGGTGGCAGTAATTTGCCGGGGGTAAGGGAAGGTTGATTCCTTCCTGGGGAAGAAAAGGCTGTATGGAATAGGATAACCTGCTTTTTAATCATAAACGAAACCACCGTAGGAAGCAATGAGAATAGATCCATTATTGCAGAAACTAAAATAATGTTTGTAGAGCCCTGGTAGGTGCATAGGGACACCTTATGATGAAATCTAGAATTATCGTTTTATCTCTATTTCTACAGACTGGAAATCAAAGGTATTAACTGTTTGCATTCACTCGGTGCAGCACGTGGTATCAGCGAGGAGACTGAGAGGTGCGGGCATGTTGGGGGACTCGTCGGGGATCCCGCAGGTGTCACGGGGCGGAGCCCGGGCCCCCCAGAGCTGCTCAGCTCCTGGCCGCTCTGCTCTCTGCCTCCTCCGGCAGGCTCGCCTGCTGAAATCCGCCCGGAAAGTTCTTAGAAATTTAGGAATAAGCTCTCGTTTTTCTGATTCCCAGTCTGGGCTTAAACTTAATTTGAGGTGTCAAATTTTGGATTTTAGGATGTAAGACAATCATAAAAGGGGCTCTCAGCAACAGGGGATCGTGACCAGGAGGTTCACAGAAGAACCAAATTACACAGATAACTCACGCCGATAAATTACAGTGTATCTTATTTTGCCTTGGGTTAAAAGGGAGGGAAAAGATCAGAAGCAGCTGACACTTTGCAATACAATTATTTAGAAATTACTTAGTCTTCTTCGCCAGAGCACTACAGACTGCTGAGACAGATTTCGAACAACGTATTTCTTTAAAGTGGCTGCGGATGTCCGTGTGTCACCGTGGTCAAAGACTGTCGTTTCTGTCTAAAACTAAGCTTGGTGCAAAGTCCCTGAATTCCTTGAAAGCCAAGTTCTCCAAATTATGTAGAATAAGTAGGTGAACTTTGTTTCAGGGTAATGACGCTTAAAGTGTTAAATGCAGCTTCATTATGAAGACTTCAAAGGAGAAGACAAGGTTGAACTTGTTCTCTAAACTTAAGGAGGCATGTGTTCTGTTGGGTAATTCGCTCTGGCACAAAACCCTAACTGTGGGTATTTCCCTCATTGCCCTGAATGCTGCACTGGTTGGGTCGAATGCGATAATTCAAAGAGTCAAAGGTTTTATGTGAGAGTGAAGAGTTTCCTATAAGGATTGTTACAACTGGTAGAGAAAGTTGGGTCGTAGGATGTGCAGAGTCCGTTCTAACTTGGGGAACCTGGCCTGAGGCTATCACAGAAGTGTTTCAAATCGCTAACATGACAAAATGGGAAAAAGGAGAGGCCCAGGAAAAATAGTTTAATAAGTGTCTTTTTTTTTTTTTTTTTTTTTTTTGTCTACTAAGTAGAAAAAATATATCCCCTCACCCACCCCAGACCAGGAGGTACAAGAATTGAAAAGGGTGAGTGTCTGACCTTGGCCAGCGTTGGGAAGGGACCCTATCCGAGGTCCCTAAGTGATGCAAGAGACTCCCCAGGCAGAGCTTGCCTTAAGTAATAATAGAGCTGCCCACCACGTTCCACTTTGCAAAGTACCCAGAGACGGAAATGGCAACCTCACGCCAAGTTTCCAAGCAGTTACTGGGGGGACACTTGCTTCCCTTCAATCTATTCTGTATTAATGGAATTAATGACATTTTTTTGAATCATAAAAATAATACCTGCCAGCTGTTTAAAGTTTGGTGAAGTGTCTAAAATGGAGGAAAAAAGTAAAAATAACTGATTCCATCCTGAAGAAAGAAACT
Organism: Vulpes vulpes; assembly: GCF_048418805.1. NCBI lineage: Eukaryota > Metazoa > Chordata > Mammalia > Carnivora > Canidae > Vulpes > Vulpes vulpes. Next base: position 146,748,202 of record NC_132783.1, read on the forward strand.
TATTTAACATTTTGGATATCACCTACCCATTTTTTTTTCAATGTAACTGAGATAGGTATGTGTTTTGCAGAACACAGGTTATTTTCCCATATCACTTACAAGTATTTAAGTATGATTTTATTTTATTGTTAGATTTTATTTATTTCTTTGAAAGAGAGAGAGAGAGAGAGAGAGCATGAGTGGGGGGAGGGAGAGGGAGAAGCAGACACCCCGCTGAGTGGGGAGCCTGGTGTGGGGCTGGATCCCAGGGCCCTGAGGTCATGACCCAAGCCAAAGGCAGATGCCTCACCGCCAGAGCCCCCCAGGTGCTCCTAGGTATGATTTTATTATTTTATTTTATTTTATTTATTTTTTTATATTTTATTTTTTTATATTTTATTTTATTATTTTTATTTTATTTTACTTTTTAAAGATTTTATTTATTTATTCATGAGGGACACAGAGAGAGAGGCAGAGACTCAGGCAGAGGGAGAAGCAGGCTCCCTGCAGGGAGCCCGACATGGGACTCGATCCCAGGACCCCAGGGTCACGCCCTGGGCTGAAGGGGGCTAACCCGCTGAGCCCCCCAGGTGCTCCTAGGTATGATTTTAAATAGAAGCATCGTATCCGATTATAGCGGCGTAATTCCCTTTGCTGAATGTTCTCCTCTTGTTCTTTTGTTTGTTCTTTTATTATTTATCGAGTGCCTACTTTTCGTGATGGTATTTATTTTTTATGCCTTTTTATTATCGGAGAGCAGTTGGCATACAGTGCGGCGTTGGTTCCCCACGTCCAGCTTAGTGATCTGACCATCCTCCGCCTTCCCGCGCTCCGCAGGAGAGCGAGTTGCTGCCACGGTGCTATTGACCGTGCCCCACGGTGCCCCCAGTGCTGTGCTTTCTGTCGCAAGACTTATTTGTTCTGTAACTGGAAGTCTGTGCCTCGTAATCCCCTTCAATGGTTTCTTCCCCCATTTGTTTAAATGCCGAGGCTTCTTGTTTCCTGCGATATAAAGTTTCAGTGAGCATCTTTGTGTACAAAGTAGATAATGTGTTTTTCCTGACGGCCTCGGGCTTTATGCCTGGCGTAATTTGGTGCCTATTTCAGTCTCTCATTCATACATGGAAAATGAGGTCACTCTTTTCTGGCAGTCTGTATTTAGTCAAGGACACTGTGACCTCCTTAGTCCAAGTGATCCTCAGCTCTCCAGGGTGCTTGCCAGTTCTCTTTAGATGTTTATCTGCATTGGAAGTGTCTCTCTTTCGATGCACTCAGGTAGGTAGATTTTTTCTGGAGCCACGGAGCTATCGGCCTGCAGCCTGTTCCTCCACTTATTTATTTCTTGACGGGTTTGATGACTGACCTTACGACCGCTTTGTCAGAATGCTTCTTCCCCAGCCTCTCCTTCAAGAGATCGTCAAAGTCTTCATATATGGGGGCAGCATCTAAGTATCTTTCTAGGAATGCATCAGATTCTTGGAAAGCCGTGAGTCCCGAGTCCTCTGGTTTACGGTACGTCTCTCTCCTTTAGTGTGGCAAGTCCGGTGTGTACCGGTGCTCAGCGCTGTGGCTCCCGTGCCCCGGCCCTCCCCGTCCGACTTTGGGCAGGCTGCGTTGGGATGGGAGGCTGAGAGACCCCGCGTGGAAAATCATCCTTTGTGAGTGGGACTTGAAATAAATAAACCTCATTAAACTCATCCCAGAGTGACTTGGGTGATGCCTATATTTAAAAAAGTCAATCTGGTGTTTTTTCTCCATGTGACTCCCTGAGTTGCTGTGGAGATGCGCTAGAAATACGAAGGACTCTGTTTTCTGCGACATTATCTGGACATGAGCTGCCTATCGGATTGCGCATCTTTCTTGATAACTGAAGGTTATCCCCTAAAATGCAAATTGTTGGTTTCTTTTTGTTTTTTTTTAGTCTGAGAATTATTGTTGCTGGAGATGCGTATCACGTATCTGTCCGCCTTATTCAGTAAATACGGTATGCAAAAGGTGCTGTGACATTTCTTGGTGTCTTATAAGTATCTGCTGTGCTGAGAAGCCGGGGATGTCTGCTGACAGGTGATAGTCAAAGTACTTAGAGTTTGGCACCGACCAAGACAATAGAAATAACAAAATAATAACAGATTAGGTAATACAGGATGAGTACTTTTTAATTATTTGCTTTGTTATCTGCCCTGGGCCTAAGACACCAAAGCTTGTTAGAATTCCATGAAACGTGAAGAGTAAATCATTTTGGAGGCCTCCTTTGGGACCAAGCGTATGCACCTCATGACCCCTGCTTTCCTACCTGCACTGATTGTGTTTGAGAGTCGGCGTGGAGCAGTGACCTTTGAACGGGGGAGGCACTGCCGCCTTTGACAGGGCCCTGCCCGCAGGTCGCTTAGGTCCGGGTTAAGAAAACATACACAGGACACTTCTGCCGTCACGGGGCGCACGTGTAATTGCACAGTGCGGTCTGTGACAACATGCGCAGGATGCTCGGAAGTCGCAGTCGGGCGGGTCGGAGCCGCCCTCCGGCTGTGGTTGCCCTGCCTCCTCCGCTGCGAATGCCCTTGTCACCAAAGAGGGACGCGCCCCACCTGCAAAGGTGGACGGAGGGTCACAGAAGAGGCACATGTCTGACTCCTGCATGGCAAGCCATCCACCCTCAGAGCTGCTGGTTTGTTTTGTGTTTGCTATTTCCATGGTTTGGGATCATTCAGCTGCTGTTCCAACCAAATCCCGCTCATGGTTGAGGACAGCTGAGCTTAAAATGACAGAGGACGGTGCCCTTGGTCAGCTAGCGGACCCGTGTGTCACAACGCTCGGCTGCTTCTGTGCGATTGCCCCTTTCTACCAAAAATGTTTTCAGAGTCCACCCTGGGAAGGCAGATGACTTGGTTATTGCTCAGGGCGGTGGGGGTAAGTTCTCCCCCCAATGAGTTACCTGGTTCAGGAAATGCCCCCCGGGGTCCCCGGGACAGATGGACCAGCCTTGTTTCGAGTTAGGGGAGTACATTTTGGTCTAAGTCAGCTCCCAGGTCCTTGCTGGTTTTGCATTTTTTGTGGCATTTGGCGATCTTTAGATGGGCCAGGCTGTCGAAGAGTCTGACACCTTTGGCACCCTCAGAGGACTGCCTTTCTGTAAAGATGTGCTTGGCGGCACAGACGCGGGGCCGCCTCCTGAGTCGAGTGGACATAGCCGTCCCCGGCCTGGGGGTGGCTCCTTGCCCTGGACTGTGGGGAGGCGAGAGGCGCCCATGCGCACCTCCAGGTGCACTTCACCACACGCTTCCTGCGCCCCATTGGCCTGGACAGAGGAGGATCCCTGGCAGAGCAGCTGCAGAGGTGACTGGGAGGGAGCGGCTGAGGCCCCTCAGGACGTTTAGGTGGAATGAAGCGACTGAGGCACGGACCGTCCGCCGGCAGGTGTAATGCTGCTTCCTCCAGGAGGCCGGGGAGCTGAGGTGGGAGGGGGCAGCAGGTGGCCCTGTGGCTGGGCTGTCCTGGGATGTGAGAGTAAAGGTGGCATGTTCTGTGAGCGGCCCCAGGATGGCGGGTGTGGGTCCGGGAGCTCTGAGGTCCCATCGTCCCGTGCCCGCGCCTGTGGCCACTCCAGGTCATGGTCTTAACTAAGCAATCACGAGCCTGCGTCGACAAGCTTCTGGGAATCCCCACTCGGTCTCTTAAACATGTGGCATGACGCCTGGGGAAGTCTCGGAGCCTCTGTCCTTTGCGGTGCCACCGGGCCCCGGGGGCCTGTTGTGCCTTCAGAAGCGGCCGCGCCGCTGGGGCCGCAGCCCGGACCCCGGAGATGTGCGGGCCACGCGCGCCTCGGGCCGGAGGGCAGGGGGTGCAGAGCCTGGCGCGGCCCGTCGCCAGGGAGCGCGGTGTCGGGCTCCTGAGTGCCTCAGTGGTCTGGCAGCCAGGGCGCAGCGGCCGGGACGGGGCGCCACAGTGCCTCGCGGGGACACGGTGACAGCGCCTCTGCACGCGGCTGCAAGGCCGCCTTTGCTCTTCCAGAATTCTTACTTTCTCAACTTAGGCTTAAGGTGCCTTCCTTCCGGGCGGGTCCTGGCAGGCTCGTTTTCCTTCCTTTGTGCAAATGGAAGCGTGGGGCGCCTGGTGGCCCCGAGGTTACGCGGCTGCCTCCGGCCAGGCTCCTGATCCAGGGCTCACCGCTCAGCCTCCCGCCGGTGCCTCGCTCGCTCCAACTGTCTAGTGAGTAAAGCCTCCAAAGTAAAAGAAGGAAACCAAGACCTGGGGTACAGTGACGCGGGGAGGTGTGCAGGCCTCGTGTGTATGGTCCCTGAGCCGTGCCAAGTGCCATGTGCGTGTGACCAGGCGCGGCGGCGGCGCGCAAGTCCATCAGCCCGCAGGACTCGCTGCCCCACGCAGCCCCGCTCTGATGGCCCAGGCGGAGCTCCTTAAGGAATCCTGCAAAATGACACATGCACGTTTGGTCCCAGATCACTGAGTTTCGGGCCACTAATTAGTATCCCATTGTGTAGTACCTGTTACTCTTTCTTCTTGTAGAACATGGCTTGCTGTTGCAGATCGTAGTGGCTTCCAGCCGGGTGGAGACTTCGGCTTCCTGCGTAAAATAACTGTTTTCGTTTTCCTGTCTGGTGTTTTTAATTCTTTTGATGAAATACATCCTTCAATCATACCAACTGCCCATCATTTTGATGTTCGGACCTGATAAAAATTAAAGCCTGATTTAAAAGCTAATATAGAGCAAAACCTGGTACTTACACATACAACGGATCATTCCTCAGCCTTAGAAAGGATGGAATCGTGATGTACAAAGTTTTAATTGACATCAAAAGCCACTGGGAAAGCCTGTGGCTTTTTGAAGAAGATTTCTCCTTTCAAAAGAACAACGCTTATTACTTTTATCCTAGTTATAATCATTTTCATCCTAAAGGGGAGAAAACTAACCAAAAAGAAGAAAGTAAGAATCATGGGCAAACCCACCACCTAGAGGTAACGGCCGTACCTTATTTTGCCATGTGTTCTTCTAACCTCTTTTTTTTTTTTTTGCATGTATTTTAAAACAAAATTTTAACCTCTTTCCATTTTACATCATAGGCAGTTTTCCTTTAAGTACTCATCTAGCTCGCGATGATTAGTAGCCTCCCAGCATTCTCTCGCTGGAGATGCCATAATTTATGTATTCCCTTGTGGTTAGACGTTCAAGGTGGTTCTGTTTCGTTCTGTTATGAATAATGGTTGGGAACGTTTTTATCCAGAGATCTTTGCACACATCTGACTACTTCCTCGGGTTAGTGCTAGAAATACCTGCGCACGAGTGCTCCCTCCTCAGGCTCCCTCCCCGGGCTCCGGCTTCCACGCGGGGCCCGTGTGGCTGTGCCGTGTCCCTGCCTGGACGCCGCTCCACGGTCCGGGGAGCCTGCCGCCGGGGACCTCCGTGCAATCTCTCTCAAAGCTCCTTTAAATGATTTCTTTTACTAAAAGCGTTTTGTTTAATGCTGAGAGATCAGCTCAGGTTTTCATGATGCAACACTTTTAAACTGTGTCAGGACTTCCATGCTTCTCCGTGGGCACATTGTGGACCAGATCCCTGCTCTGCATGGGGTTTCACATCAGCCCAGGGAGGAAGAAGATCCTGTCGGCTTTACTTGCATGTTGGGAAAATACCTGTTCTGACAGCTTTCAAGACAGAGACGAGTGCTCTTTTTTTTTTTTTTTAAAGATTTTATTCGCTTATTCCTGAGAGACAGAGAGAGGCAGAGACCCAGGCAGAGGGAGAAGCAGGCTCCATGCAGGGAGCCCGACGTGGGACTCGATCCCAGGACCCGGGGTCACGCCCTGGGCCAAAGGCAGGCGCTAAACCGCTGAGCCCCCCGGGCCGCATACTTTTTTTTTTTTTAAAGATTTATTATTTATTTGGGAGAGAGCAGGGCCGAGGGAGAGCGAGAGAGAATTTCAAGCAGATTCCCTGCTGAGCAGGGAGCGCGAGGTGGGGCTCCGTCCCACGCTCCTGAGATCTTGAGCCAAAATCAAGAGCAGATGCTTACCCAGTGGCCTGAGCCCCCAGGGGCCCCGAGAAGTGCTCTCCTGATGTATTCAGTGGTGCTCAAGCAGTGTGCTTCCTAGAACTTCCCAGGTGAGCACCTGGGAGAGGAGACAAAGCTCAGCTTTCTGGATGCCAGGCCTCAGGTGCCGCGTGCACCTGGGCGTCCCCTCCCGCTTCAGAAGTGGACACGGGGGAGGAATGGCCGGGCCCTGGGGCGACTGCAGGCAGTGGCGGGGTGCTAGGGAGCTGCGGAGGGCCCTCGGGGGTGCCCTCTCCTCCCGCCGGACCCACCGGCTGCTCCGGGTCTCCCTCGGAGGGGCGCCTGCCGGGGCTCCAAGGCATCCCCCTGCATCTGCACCTGCTGGCCCCGGGCCGAGCAGAGCCAGCGGCCATGCACGCTGTCCAGGAGGCGCCCGCCAAGGTGCTGTGATGAGCCCCCTGGGAGCCGGGTGGTGCCCGCTGCCCCCGCGTATTTGTGCGCCGCCCCGACTGCCTGGCCCGGGGGTCTGCAGGGGACTTGGGGGCCCAGCCGGCTGCAGGTGACCCGGAGACGTGGCTTGGGCGACACGTATGCCAACGGGCCTACTGTTGCCTTTTTTTTTTTTTTTTTTTTTTTTGCCCTACTTTGGGAAAGAAAGACGTTTAATGCTGGATTTTCTCAGTAGTTTGGTTTTGTCTTGATTTTTTTTTTTTTAAGTTGAATTCCTGGGATGTATCTAGGTAACTTGTGCTTTTTGAAATGATAGGTTGCATTTACTTTGAATTGTAGGCTGCGTGTGCCAGAGACGCGGAGGGGAAGGGCCGTGCACCAGTGGGCCCTTCTCTGGTTTAGACTGGGTGGGAGTGGCCTTCCTCAGTTTCCATGACAGTCATGACAGTGACCCAGCAAAGAATTTGCTAAGCAAGAGCACGGTAGGTGCTTCGTGGGCTAGAAGCTGTGACCTGTTTCTCTGGGTGCTCACGGTGCTGGTTCCAGAGTGTTTTTTCCGGTAAACACTGGGGACCATGGAACTCAGGGCAGAGCCTCTTCACCGAGGTGTCCATTCGACGATGCTTCTCGGGCACCTTCTGTGTCCCGGGCACAGTGTTAGTCACTAAGGACAGAGTAAGAAAAAGGATGCACAGCCGTCATCCCCCAGGACAAGCAGGTAGGCAGGCACTTTGTACAGAATGCGCTCCCCTCTGGGATGCTCTCCTCCAGGACCATAGGGGGGAACCTTCACCTTTAAGGGTCAGAGAGGTTTGAGCTGAGACCTGGAGAGAAGCGTGTGTCCCCATCCTGAGAAGCAGAGGGATTCCAGCTGAGGAATGACGGATGCTCCCTGGGATCTGGGCAGTGAACCAGCCCAGAGGGGGCAGCGGCAGGACTCTGGGGCGGCAGGGCGAGCAGACCCCAGACTGGCAAGGTTCCAGTGCTGAGAGCAGTGGGAACTTCCAAGGGCTCCTGGTAGGAGGGGTGCAGCGGGCTTGGATCTGCACATTTCAAAGAGGATTGTGGTTTCAGCAGGGCCGGTGAGTTCGGGGGAGGGGGCGGGGAGACCAACCACAGGGAGACCACGGGAGAGGGGGCCCAGCGGAGGGCTGGGTGGCTGGGAGAGCCTGAGGGGCCGTCTAGACTCGGGAGGGCTTCGCCGCGGACGGCGTGGGGGGGCCGGGGCGGGCAGGTGCCGGTGCCACCACCCTCTGCAAGAGCTGGTCGGGAGTGAAGGGAGCCAGTTCCGTTCTCATCATGCTCAGTGGCTAATGGGTTTAGTAAACTGGGAAACAGCTTGCCTGGGAGCGGATAGCGGGTAATGGGGCCACGGGTGTCCTTGGTGTCTGCAGAGCCCTCTTTCTGGCTCCCTGTCTCCCCCTTCCTCCCTCTCCCTTCTTCTTTCCCTCTGTCTCCGCCCTCCCTGGAACAACTTGGTTATAGTCTTTATACGTGAGAGCTTTTTGCATTTGTACCTGAATGCAAATGCTATGAATATTCATTTTTCCCTCAACATGTAAAAATGCTTTGTTACAATGCAGTCTGGTTCTCAGCCGTTTGCCTTCATGCAATAGCAAAAGCTGGAAAATCCAACCACATTTCTCAATATTTGGCACTGGAATATAAAAGTAAGGACTTTGGGGGAAGGAAATTTATCTGCATCATCATGGTGCTGTGCCGAGGATACGATTACACTTGCGCCAGGTGCCTGGTGACAGCAGAGATGCCATCTGGAATTAAATTTGATGAGGCTCCCTGCTTTGCTCTTTCTGTATATGAAACGTCTGCTGGGTAAACAGTAGGGAGTGGACTAGCCTTAAGGGGTTCCTGTTACGGCTTTATGTCTGCTCATCTGTTCTTTAGTGTTGTCTGGAGCTTACAGGCGGGTTATAATTCATAAAATGCACCTACAATACATTTTGCTGTAGAAATGTTAGAAGTCGTGGTTAGGTTTCCAGGCCATTCCACCCAAGGTCTTTAACCCTTAATGTCATTAACGTGTGTATCTGCAATGAGGAGGAGTCGAAGACCATGCAGTTAGAATAGTAGGAATTGAGAAAAGCAGTGACAGTGAAAAATGTCATTTGTCTGAATTAACTTTAAGAACAGTTGGCTTGACAACAATCAGAAAGGTGATGGCTGGGAGGGCGGAGGTTGGTGGCACCCGCCTAGAGGTCGGGTTAGCCTACAACCCGGGCATGGGAAACACAGCACCACTTGAAGTGTCTGGCGCAGGTGGCACCCGGCCCCACGTGAGCAGTTCACAGGGCATCCCGGTGTCGAGTCACTGCGCTTTACCCGAAGCTAATAAAATATCGGACCTCAATTATCTGTCAGTAAATACAGTAAATAAGAAGGTAAAATAAATGTGTCTTCTTGATGCACGTTAGTCATCAGCTGTGGTGGTGATAGTAACTTGCTCTGTGTTCTAGTGAGTGATAATGTTTTCTTAAGATTTTATGTACTTACTCATGAGACACACAGACCCAGAGGGAGAAGCAGGCTCCCTGCGGGGAGCCCGATGCGGCACTCGAACCCGGGACCCCAGGATCATGCCCTGAGCCAAAGGCAGATGCTCCACCACTGAGCCCCCCAGGTGCCTCCATTAACATCTTCTTGAAAAATAATGCAAAAGCAGCACTTCGTAGTAAGAGACCCATAAGCCATGGGGAAGCTCAGGGTACAGATGAGAATTTGGGGAAATGAAAATAGTTTCTGTAATTGGACCGAATCCATACTGTAAAACGAGTATCTCTAATTATATATTATATCCAGACATTTTTTTTTTTCTTTTTGAAAATCAGTCACATCAAAAAAAAAAAAAAAAAAAGAAAATCAGTCACATCATCTCCAGTGTAAGACAAATGGGGATGCCGGGGATTACACCAAGAGCCGAAGACTTGGACTTAATCCTTTTTTTTTCTTTTTATTTTATTTTATTTTTTTAAAGATTTATTTATTTATGATAGACATAGAAAGAGAGGGAGAGAGAGGCAGAAGCACAGGAGGAGGGAGAAGCAGGCTCCATGCAGGGAGCCCGATGCAGGACTCGATCCCAGGACTCCAGGATCATGCCCTGGGCCAAAGGCAGGCGTCAAACCGCTGAGCCACCCGGGGATCCCCCCCCCTTTTTTTTTTCTTTTTAGTTCAGCAGAAGTGAGTAACCTTATTTCAGGGTGCAACAAAATGAACATTGCCCTTGCCCTGCCTGGTGCACACTTCACTTTCGTAGGGGACTTGATAGTTCATAAAATCTGTGCTCATTAAACGTGGTAGTTGTCTCAGGACGCAGAGGCGCACGGGTCACCCTCCCGGTGAGGAGCACTCACCGTACACTCTGCACTTCCCGTCGCGAGGGCCGACGCTCCGAGGCCCATGTTCTGTGTCACAGTGGGGCCAGGGTGCTACTACGTGTCACGGCGGGGGACGCCGATAGTGGCGTTAGTGGTATTAATAGTGATGAACAGTCCGATTAATAGCAAACAGTATTGCTACTGAGCCTATCTTGGCTCCCTCCGTCTAATATATCGCCGGAGAGCCTGTAGTAGTTTTCTGTGCAAATGGTTTTATTTATTTTAATAGCTTTATGAATTACCTGTATATGGTTAACATTGTCCGAGGGGAAAGTCCTTTGCTTTAGGGATTCTGGGTGGGTTACGTACGTCCCTTACCATGACACGAAACAAGAGAATCCGGTAAAAAGTAGAACTAGAGTGCTTTCCGTCTGCAAAATCCAAATGAAAAGATGGAGAAGGAAACGCACTTGGGATGCACCTGCCGCCCCAGGTTCAGCAAGAAGAAATGTGACCCCCGGCTTAGGCCAGTCCTGAGCAGCTGAGGTTGACAGTGAGTCCAAAGGGGGAAGCGTAGAGGTGAGAGTCGAGTGTTCTTGAAACGCAGCACCGCGCCGTAAACCGAAGGCCCTGTCCTCCTTACCCCACAGCGGTGATGGTGATGTGTGCTTGTTGGTAGTTATTTCCCTTTTGAGCTTATTAAATCATTGATTACTTAGCCGCGGCAGCGTTTTGATAGTTCTGTGTTGTTTGAGGTTTCCCTTCGCAGAGTATAAAATATTTATGGGCTGTTTGAAAGAGGCCAGATTTTCTCTTTTTTAATGGGATGACATTCTGTTTTAGAAAGAAAGAAAAGATTAAAAAAAAAAAAAAAAACCACTTACGGTGTAGAGCCCGGATTTGTCATCAGGCTCGTAGTGGGGCTTTGAAAATAAAGCCGCTGACCGGCTGGCCGGGAACGGGGTACAACTGATCCTGTAGGGACTCCGGGCGCCTGTCGTCTGCCTGTCGGGCAGTTTCCACATCTAAATGTAGAGAAAGCCCTTGGATGCCTGTGCTGTTGTTGCTTTTTCCAGGGGTGGACAGCTCCGGGGCATAAAAGCATTTCCCTCCCTTGCCTCATACCCTTTGAGGTATTTTTGTTTATTTGCTTGGTTTTTGAATTTTTGGTGGGAACAGGGAGAGAGAGGATGAGGGTGAGTCGAGGGAGATAAACCAGTTTTTTTTCCCCCACTGGACCATTAAAATAATTTATGACTGAACCCCTCCTTGTGATATCATTTCCTCCCTAGTGCTTACTCCTGCCTTATCCCTGAATGGCACAGTAATAACACCTGAAGCTTTTCTTTGTGGAACAGAATGTGAAAACTTAAAGGAAATTAAAAACCCTCACTGAAGTTTCACGGGGCCTCATAATGAGCAGCGGGCGCTGGGGGGCATAGGGTCCCGCCTCCTGCTCCCGAGCGGGCACAGCTCTCTCTGCCTCAGGGCTGCCGGAGGGCCCGGTCCGCGTCTACGGGCACCGAGCGGACTCGCCGGCTGCCCCCCGGCCGCGGGCCCCAAGCAGGCCGTGTGCGGGCGGCAGAAGGGAAAGGACGGCCCTGCGCGGGGTGCTTCCCCGAGGCCCCTGGGGCCTGGGTGACCCTCCTGGATGACAGCCCTGTGTCCCCCGGGCAGCGCTGGCCACTTGCCGCTCATCTCCACCGAAGTGTGCCCGCTCCGGGCTGCAGGTGCCTTCGCCCCGGCCGCTCCGGGCCCCCTCCTGCAAGGCCTGGCTCCTCAGTGGCAGCTACGTCGGCGGCCGCCCCCGTCCCCTCCGTGATCTCTGCATTCCGTACTGGCCACAGGAGCTTCACCGTGAGGCCTGTCCCTGGGCCTCCTTGTCCCCCCGCAGTGTGGACAGAAGTGATGCCAAGGAGGACTCCGCTCTTGTGGGGCTCAGGGGTGCCCTGAGGGGCGTGCTGTGCTGGCTCGACCCTCCGAGAGCAGTGCGCCGCCTTGGCTGCAGGGCCGGGCCCCTCGCTTGGGAAGCACCAAACTTGTCTCTCTTCAGGCCAAAGGACGTCTCCTGGAGTGACCTCGACTGCTGCCCTGGCCGGCGGTGGCCGGGAAGTCTGCAGGGCGGTGGTGCCTGTAGCTGGAAGCAGCAAGGCTGGTGGCCGCGGAACTTGACCCACGGACACAATCCTGTCTGGGAAGTCCCTGAGCCGCTTTGCTTCTGGTACAGGGAAAGGGTGGACCAGAGGGAGAAGCGTAAGGCACCGGCGTTTGTACCAAACACCGTCCGCGTGGGAATGTGAACAAGTGGAAAAGGCTCCTCCGTGAATACGGGAATTCGGGGCAATGGAGGCCCTGCAGCCCTGCTCATAAAGCTGCTCAGCTCAGCGGCCTCCCGCAGCGGGGGGGTGGGGGGGGGGTGGGGGGGGGTGGGGGGGGTGGGGGGGGGGTGGGGGGGTGGGCGTGAACCTGGCTCCAGGGCGGTGGTGCGGGTGGGGCGCAGCTCCATCCTCCCCAAGTCCCTGCCTCCTGTGTTCACGGGGAGGAGGAAGGGTTGGCCCCTGACAGGTCACAGCCAGGGGCACCCCCGGGGCGACTCAGGCGGGTGAGCTCCCGGCTCTTGATTTCGGCTCAGGTCACGATCCCGGGGTCGTGATCCCGGGGTCGTGAGATCGGGCCCCACGTGCGGTCCGCGCTGGGCATGCAGCCAGCCTAGGATGCCCTCTCCTGCCCCCCCCCCGGTAAATTAGAAAAATAAATAAATACAATTTTAAAAGAAGAAAAGGAAAGGTGACATGCAGGCCTCTGCCACAGGTGGCCTTGCTCTTCCCCCGGCTGTGAAGGGTCCGGCTGCCGGGACCTGGATGGGCCACCTGGGCCTCTGACTCTGACGGCAGCCCCGGGTGACGGCAGTGGGTCTTTTCTGCTTCTCCCGACGTCGCCCTGTACCGGGGCCCACCTGCGCGGAGCCTGGAGCCTGGAGCCAGGCCTGGGCGGTGGGGCCCCGTGGACCCGCCTCCGACTGTGCTGCTTCCTGCTTGCAGCCTCCTCGGACCTGCTCTGACCTCCCCTGCCCCGCGGTCTCCCTGTGTCTCCCAGGCTGCCATCTGGTGTCCGACCTCCCCCGCCCCTAGGTCACCGCGGGTCCCGGGCCGCTGTCTGGGGTCCGACCTCCGTGTGTGGTCGCCCCGGGAGCTGCACGGGGCCTGACCTCAGGAGGCCCCTGCGCTGCCGAGGATCCTGCTGTGGGGACCCCCGTGCCGGCCAGAGGGGGCTCTGGGCTCTGGGCTCCTGGGGAGCGGCCACCGGTCTGGCTTGCTCCGGCCGCTGCAGATGCCCCCAGGCCGCGGGGAGACCTGGCCGTGCTGGGGAGGAGCCGCAGGGGGACCAGGCGGAGCCAAGGGTGCAGCACACAGGAGGGGCGCGGGTGGGCTGGCCCTCGGGCATCTGCACATGTTCCGTTTGCGTGTCCAGAACATTCTCCTCCAGGTGCCACTGCGGAGGGAGGGAGGGAAGGAGGGAGCCTGCTGACTCGGTCCTGGCTCCCGAGCACTGAGCGAGGAGGAGACCCCTCGGTGCTTCTCCCCTGCTTGGCCTGGACCCAGGACCCCCGCTCCCCCGCCCTGCCCCGCGGCTCAAGTGCAGCCCAAGGGCGCTGAGCGCTCAGGCTGCGCCAAGAGCAGGTCTCTCCCACCAAGAGCGGGTCTCTCCCGGCAGCTGGGCAGCAGCCCTGGGGACTGACTGTGGGGGGGGGTGGCTAGCAGGTGGGAGGGGGAGGAGGGACTGGAGGGCAGGTGGAGTGAGGGGCTAGAGGGCAGGTGGGGAGTGAGGCTGGCAGGTGGGAGGGGGAGGGGTGGGCAGGTGGGAGGGGGAGGGGTGGGCAGGTGGGAGGGGGAGGGGCAGGACCGCCCCGAGGCCCTCGGCCAGATCACCCTGCCGCTCTAGGCTCAGGAGCCCTCTCTGCCTTAAGCAAGGGTCCCTCTCCTCACAAGGAGCCATTTCCCAGGGGCCACACTAGGGGGTCATGGGGTCATGGTGCTGGAGTCAGTCTATGGAGCCCTTTACCATCTTCTGGGGGCAGCAACTGCTCCAGGTTTACTCTCCCTTTGTAGCCCACTCACCCGTTAATTTTTCTTAAAACTACCTCCTTGGAACTGAGAACTGGCACCCAGCTCTGGAATCCTAGGAGTCTGGGCGAACCAAATTACCGCGCACCTGTCCAGGCTACAGCGTGGACCCACCTGGTCGTCCTTAGGTGGAGCCGAGTCAGCCGGTCACAAAAGGGCGAACAATACAGGCTGCACTCATGACGTCCCTAGAGGAGTCACCTTCATAGAGACAGGAAAACCCAGTGGTGGTCGGGGACTGAGGCCAGCCGAGAGTTAGGGGTTGGTGTTTGATGGGGACAGGGCTTCAGTCCTGCAAGGTGAGAAAGGTGGTGGGGACGGGTGGTGGTGATGGTCGCAGCACAGCGTGGATGTGCTTTAATGTTGCTGAGCTGTACACTGCAAAAATCGTTAAAATGCTACATTTTATACAATGCAGCTTTTACCCCAATGGAAAAAATTTTGAAAAAGAAATATCACATAATTTTATGCTTTAACTGTTTTCGCTTGGATCCCTTGTTCGTCCAGATGCAAGAGGCCTGCTATTTTCCTTAGTTTTTTTATTTTATTTTATTTTAAACAAAACTTTGTACGTTAGCGCTTCATCCCTCTAAACATTTTGTTTGCCCCATTCTACCTAATGACTGTAAAACCAGTGGTGACAACTCGTATCCTTCAGCATATCCGTCATATACGTTTTCCCACAAAACTTGTAGAGAAGTTCCCAATGCGTGCTAGACGGTAAAGAAAAAAACTCACGATTAAGGTATTAGCCTGCCCAGTTATGAAACCCAAAGGCATGTGAATTTGGGACGGCTGGAAGTTCTTTTTCTGAGGCTCCTGTCTTGCCTTCGTTGTGCCTTGTCAGGGAGGTCCTTGGAGTCAGCTTTCAGGATGCACCTTGGCTGACTTTTTTTTTCCCCTAAAGATATTATTTCTGAGTTATTTCTGTAACCAATGTGGAACTCAGACCCCCAAGCCTGAGGTCAGGAGGTGCACACTGCACCGCCTGAGCCAGCGGAGGCCCCACACCTTGGCTGTCTTCAGGCGACGTCAGAATAGCATTTCCTTTGGGACCGGCTCTGATGAGGCTGCCGGGTCATCAGTAGAAAACTGGGAGGAGCCCTTTAAACTGAGAAGTCAGAATTTTGCAGGAAACTTGAAAAGTTAGTGCTTACTAAATCACATTAATGTGTCATTTCTAGAAAGCAGCACATTCTTCGGCATCTACTTTGGCTTGAACGTGGCCACGAAAGCAACGGTTAGAGTGACTGTCATGTTAGAATCAGCAATACTCTGTCGTATATTTGAAAGTTAATAAAAGCATAAAAGAAAAAAAAAAAAGAAAGTTGCTAGGAGAGTAGACCTTTAAAGTTCTCATCACAAGAATTTGTAACTGGGCGCGCTGATGGATGTGACCTAGACTTGCTGTGATCATTTCACCATAAATGCATCCATCACATTAACGCTGTACGCCTAAAACTGATAGAATGTTCTATGTCAGTTATATGTCAGTTATACCTTAATTTACAAAAAAAAAAAGTAGGAGCAAACTTTTGGGGTACTGGGAGCCTGACGTGGGAATCGATCCCGGGTCTCCAGGATCGCGCCCTGGGCCAAAGGCAGGCGCCAAACCACTGCGCCACCCAGGGATCCCCTCAATTTAAGATTTTAAAAAGGAAAATAGAAGATACGATACACAAGAAAAAAAAAGATTTATTTAAAAAGAAAAAAAAATAACCCTCAAATCAAGAAAATGCACAGCTCAATTTTCCTTACGAATAGAATATTAGATTCCGAATTTAATATGGTAAAAACCCAGTTAGAAAAATCGGAATTTGGTTGCGGCCTGAATCCAGAAAAGAATAGCCCACATTTGTGATTAGTTTGTGCTTGACCCTCACGTCCTTCTTCGGGAATTATGGCAGAGAACAACCTCCTCTGTGGTTCTGTCGTAGGACAAGATAGAAAACGATGGGTCCGTACACCCTGCTGGAATGACCTGACGTTCCTTCTTAAAAGCTTTAAACCGTGTGTCTTGGTTATGGAAAGAGGAAAAAATAAATTATCCTCAAATGCTGGGGAACTTCCTTGCTGTAGCCAGGTGCTGCACTTTGCGAGAATAAGAGCTTTGGGATCTTCTTGTGGGAACCAGTTTCTAGAGTGTGGCTGGAATGCAAGCGGGGTGTTACCTCCCATCGCGTAGGACGGGAGCCGGAATAGGGCGGTTGGCAGCTTCCCATCAATTCTCTTGCTTATTCTCAGGTTTGGTGACATTGGGGGGGGGGGGGGGAAGGCGCGGCTAAGGGTCTTGGACAAGGCCAGCCTGGACATGACGACGTGAGATCACAGAAAAGGGGCAGGTATGGGTCATTTCTCTGCTTCAGGGGGTGATTGGTCGCAGGGTGACTGGTGTTCCGTCCTCAAGGTCCTCTCCGCGTCAGAATAGACCCCGGGCCCCGCAGACATCCACCGTGTGCATGGGGGGCCCTATTTATGGTGCAAATTAGAATATTGAGAATAAAATGCTGCATGGCCAGTACCGCTGGTGCTTTCATTCTGTTGTCCAGTGTCCTGTTTCTTCTAGGAAAGTGAAAATCCGGGCCTTGGCACTTTCTCTAGTCTGGATTTCAGCCTGAAGGTAATAGGAGTTTCTACCCAGTCTGGAGAATAGAACCAAACAAAAGCTCTTTTATATGCTAAAGATTAAAAAAAAAAAAAAAAGGAATCTCTGGTTGTTATTCTTAACTAATATAAAACTCTAGGAATTCAGGTTACGGAATACGCCGGCGGGCGGTGCTCTAAGAGGAGCGAGCCGGCGCCACAGCTGCGGTGTGCACACGTGTGCGTGTGCGTGTGCGTGTGCGTGCACAAGTTTTGATGCATCTACGGTAGCATCCTTTTTACCTGCCCTTGCTACTCTCTGTGAAGGGTTAGAATGAAAAAGCATCATCTTTCCTTTAACCAGAAATGAAAAGTGAGTCGGTGTGTTCCGCAGTTGAGCACTTAGGCTGAAACCCTGAGTGGGGAATGGAGACCTGCTGCTGCGGTTGCTACGGCAACCCCAAGGCTACACCCCAAGCTTCACTTTCAAGACCTTTGCCCTCTGGTAAACCAACTGGGCGCTAGACTCAGTTTGCTCCAGAAGCCGAAGTGGAGGTACCTTGGCATAGCTAGGTCAGGCTCGCTAGAAGGATCTTCGCTCAGGTGTGTATGATTAGTCACTGCTCCTAGAGACCCTCCTTTTGCCTCCGGTGTTCTCCGTCCTGACGTGGGTAGTGATTCTGTCCCGCGGCCAGCATCTGCACGGGCCTTAGGGGGCCGGGAAGGGTTTGGCTGGATTTTTGCCCGGGCACACCTGCAGTTTGTATACACTGGCAGAAAAATTCACACCGTGCGCTGTTTTGTCATGTTCGTTAGGTGACTTATTGAAAAAACAAAAGTGTTTCTAAACTGTCCTTTATCAGAAAGTGTGCGGAGTGCCATCTGCCAAGTAACATAATCCCCCTGGAATTCAGCAGACAGGCCCTGGGGGACCAGTTGTTTGTGCTGGAGCCTCTCTTCCCTCCTTCTCTCCTGTGGCCTCAGGCTGGGGAGGGTGCTCCAGTGACTGTGGCTCCACCTGCAGCCTTGCACCAGGGAGGGTGCCCGCTGCTGGGGAGGGTGCTCCAGTGGCTGCAGCTCCTGCCTGCAGGCTTGCACCAGGGAGGGTGCTCCCAGCTGTCTGGATCACGGGATCCCCGGAGCCTGATTCTGGTGGGAGACAGGGCGAGTGGTTAAGCAGAAAGACACACAGGAAAAGTAACTCTCAGCCAGCAGAGCATGTGCCGGAATCTTGCAAGCCCAAAATGCAGGTTTCCACCGTAGAGGGTTTCTGGATCTCCCCAGGACTTGCCGTTAAGTGACGGACAGTAAGCCGCGGGAGATGCCCGCTGGTAGAGAGCAGACTCCGCTGCTCCGAGGGCTCCAGGGCCTGATTGCTACCGTGGTTTTCAATGTCAGGAGTCCTGGAATCGCGACGCATTTCGACGCGTGCTGAGCTGGCCGCGAACACGGACTGTCGGGCTTTTCTAAGGCTTCCTTTTCCGGTGGCACAGACTCACCCGGGTTATTCTGATGATTAAGCAGAGGCGCACAGTCGTCTCTTTTAACGTTAGTCTCTCCATCTGAACAGAATTAAAAGTACATCTCTGGAAGCATCTTAAAATTTAAGCAACTCTGTACAAATCCAGAATTATATCTGTGTTTTAAAACCCTTGTAAAGGGGATCCCTGGGTGGCGCAGCGGTTTGGCGCCTGCCTTTGGCCCAGGGCGCGATCCTGGAGACGCGGGATCGAATCCCACATCGGGCTCCCGGTGCATGGAGCCTGCTTCTTCCTCCGCCTGTGTCTCTGCCTCTCTCTCTCTCTCTGTGACTATCATAAATAAATAAAAATTTAAAATAAATAAATAAATAAATAAAACCCTTGTAAAAATATCACCACAAAAAATTAAAATTAGTTGTAATAGCAGCACAAGTGATGATTAGTAGTATTTGATTCATTAATGTTGGTGAAGTAAATAGGCTTTTCTTTCCTGCCTTGGCTGACTTATTTGAGAACAGTGCTCTTCTTTGTCTTAATGATAGTAAAATAACAAACAGGTTGTCTAACCCTGATTTGCTCCAGCTAACTGCTCTGAATCCTTTATAGGCATTAACTCCTTCATCTGCTACTTAACACGGGGAAACCGCTAACGTTATGGTTCTCTCTCTCCAAATGAGGAAACGAAGGCACAGGGAGGGTAAGTGCCTTGCCCAAGACCACACAATAGACCTTTACTTTTTTTTGAGACTCTCAAGAAATCCCCTAGCAAATGAAGCAGTGAAAATGAGTTTTCCCTGAACAGAGTCATCCTCTGCACCCTGAGCTCACTTGCCTTTGCTGCAAGTAGCAATAGTAACCGTCATGGTCCTCGCTGTGCACGGAGGCCGCTCCTCTAGGCCATGCGTAAACCCAGCACATTAGAGAGACGCTTTTCCCTGTGGGGAGGCTCCTGTCCTCTCCATTTTACAGGTGGGGAAACTGCAGTTGCAGATGGCAGATGGCTTGTCCGGGGACAGACAGCAGTGCTGACAGGCCAACGGGAGAGCTCGTGTTCTTTGCCACGGCATTGGGCACTTTGGCCTCGCACTTACAAATTTTATATAAAAATCACTTTCAAGTTGCTTATGAGATGCTGATGAATTTCGTAGAAGGGAAGCCACGTTCTGAACTTAGGCCGGGTCGGGTCTACGTCAGCAGGCTCGTGCCGGTGCTGGCCGGGCTCGTCCCTTCCTGCTGCCCCCTCTTAGGAGGGGTGTTGAAAAAAATACCTGAAAAGAGTTTTGATTTGAGACTGAAGCTTAGAGGTTGTCAGGGCCTGCAGAGCCCCTAGTAGTGGCGGAAGGAATGGCCCACCAGTGCGTATAGATAGGCACCAGGTCATTTTCCTCTTGCCCAATGTGATGAGCGGGGCAAGGCCTCAGGTCAGCTGGGCTTGCCCCCCTGAGGTCTAACACAGGCCAATCCACAGGGTATTATCTGGGATGCTTTGAAAAGAGCCTTTGAACCCTGATTGCTAATGTAATGCCCTTTCTTACTCCTACAGCCCTAGGGCTCAGTCCTGAACCCTATATACAGCCGGACAGGGAAGGAAGGAGCAAGAATCTTGCTTCAGCCTCCCTTGCTACGGGTGCTACAAAGACTGGCTGGCTCCACAGGTTAAGCTCCCGATTTCAGCTCAGGGCAAGGTCTTGGGATGGTGAGATCAAGCCCCAGTGGGGCTCAACGCAGGGTCTGGAGCCTGCTTAGAATTATCTCTCTCTGCTCCTTCCCCCTCGTTCTCTCCTTCACAAAAAAAAAAAAAAAAAAAAAAAATTCTAACAGCCCAACAAGCTGTCCAGGTTGGAAGGTAAGAGCTTGGTTGGACCTGCCTGTGTGAAGAGCTAACGCCTTTGTCCATGAATGAACCCCCTTCTAGACCTGAGCTACTTCAGAGAGCCCAGGGTTCGGAGTATCAGGACAGAGGCCTCATTTTTACCGAGCACGTCACACCAGCTCTTCTCGGGTAGAACTTCCAACATAGATGACTCCGCTGGGAGTTAAGAGTGGAACGAGCACTTAGCTGCCCGGGGACCTGTGAAGATACAATCTGTCACGAGCCCCAGCCGGAGGGGGAAGAGCACCGCGGACCTCAGGCTCTTCTGCTGCCCCAGGACCCATCAGACCCAGAAACCCCAGTGCAGGTTGATGGAGCCTCCGGTCAAGTTGGCCAGGCTGGGGGCTCCCCAGGCAGCGGCGCGATCGCCTCCAGGTTGGCAGCGTTAAGACCCCGGAAATGGTCTCTGGCTTCTTACCGGTTCAGCGGTATATTTTGTCCCCCGGAAGGCAGGCTGGGATTTCTCCTTTCACAGAGTCAGTAGATGTTGGTGTGTCTTCAGGATCCTGGTAGCCATATTCTTTCCAAATTCTTCATTGCTCTCCAGGTAGAACCTAGATCCTTATCCCCATTTTAAAGTTAGGAACCCAAAACACGAGTAGTAATTAAAATTCACTTTAGCCTTTGTCGGAATCTTACTGCCTCCTGATCCTCTTGCGTGACTGTTTTTCGTTTTGTTTTTGTTTAAGTAGCCAGGGCTTGAACTCACAACCCTGAGGTCAAGATCTGAGCTGAGGTCAAGCGACGGACGCCTCTTATACCAATTTAGAGTAAATCTATTAGAATTTATTTTTAATTCTCCTACTATGTTTTCTGGATAGCTCAGACACTTCCACAAATCTTATTGACTTCATATAATCTATTTAACGTTTTCCCGTGTGTACCTACCTCTAGAACCATTAGATAGCGATTTGATAGTTGGGTTTTATTATTGAATTTTTGGGGAAAGGATATGCTTATTTATAGTCTAGAAATATTTTTGCTTCATTGCAGCTATTTTGGGGACCTTATAAAAAAGCACAATAATGGGGGAAAAAAAGCACAATAATGGAAATAATATTTATTTACATGTGGAAAGCTGTCAGAATTTCCACTGAGGCAATAAATTTTTGTCTGTGGCAGCAGCCTTTTAAATGACTTTTAAATAGTTTTTCTGACATTTTTAGTTTTTTAATAATGTTCCATTTTGGAAAGGGAACTGCTTAAAGACTGACCTCTTAATATAATTTCCAGACCAGAAAATATCAATATTTGGAGGTTCTTGATCTAAAACTTGCTTTTCTTGGAAGGGGGCTGTCAGAAATTTTCACTGTAATATTGAGTAGAGCTGTGCCCTGTTGGTATTATGAGCTGTTGGGAAATTCTGGCAGAGAATTGAATGCTTTGCTGGACAAGGATTTTTTTTTCCCCCTCAAAATTTAGGGTAAGTTTTTAAAAGCAAAATATCTTCTATAAATGCTTAAGCTTTATTCCTTAAATTTTATTCTTCATCCTTATCTTTCCTAAGAATTTAATTTGTTGATGAAAAAGATTAATATGGGAAATAGCCTATGGTTTGCTCACCACTTTCCCTCAATTAGCAAGATTCATAGTCTAGTTGAGAAAAAGAGACTGTTCTCAATTCTGTGAATACCTTAGTTTGAGTTTCCCAAAATCTGTTGTAAGTGCAGATTGGACCCTGTGATCCAGTACTTTGGGGCAATGTTGGGTTGACTACATACGGATGGTTTCCTGTCGTGTAGGATTTCTTGGAGGAGGGTGGTAGGCAGGACTTTTGACCGAGGGTCCCTCTGCACGTGGGAGTCATGGCTGTAAATATTGTGGCAGCACCTGGGGGCCTCGGCGGTGGAGCATCTGCCTCCGGCCCAGGGCGTGACCCCAGGGTCCTGGGATCGGGTCCCACGTCGGGCTCCTGGGATCGGGTCCCATGTCGGGCTCCCTGCATGGAGCCTGCTTCTCCCTCTGCCAGCATCTCTGCCTCTCTCTCTCTTTTTCTCAGTGTCTCATGAATGAATACATAAATTCTTTAAAAAAATACCGTGGCAGCATTCTGCATGGGAAAGGGGGATCCTGGAAATGTTAGAGGCACACCTTTAACATACAGCACACTACCTGCGCCCGCAGCAAATGAGCTGAATTACAGAGCAAAGCGAGGAGATGTGACAAGCAAGAAAAGTTTTTTTTTTTTTAAACATTTAGTGACTTAGGAGAGGCAAAAATAATAATAATGAAGCTAGCTAATGGGGACATTGTTTCCCTTGCATCCCACTCTGCCTACTCTTCCGGAGGCTGGTTTGTCCTTGGGGCAGTTTGCTGTCCCTCAAGAGAGCAAAACAAATCAGGAAGTTTGCATTTCCAGATAAGAATGGAGAAGGCGGGGTCAGGAATTGGTAAGGGGAGCCTGGAGGTCGGGGTTATCCTTGGGCTCTCAGTGTCGGCCCTGTGCCCCCAACCCCGGGGGCCCAGAGCCTGGCTCAGTGGCTTCCAGGCCTAAAA
Source organism: Vulpes vulpes (assembly GCF_048418805.1). Classification (NCBI taxonomy): domain Eukaryota; kingdom Metazoa; phylum Chordata; class Mammalia; order Carnivora; family Canidae; genus Vulpes; species Vulpes vulpes. The sequence continues at coordinate 146,770,528 of NC_132783.1, forward strand.
GTCCTTAGGAAGGGGTTCTCTCAACCCGCAGCTTGTAAATTTTGTACACACTTGAGCTGAAAGGATATTGCTTTTAAATGTACCATCAGTAATACTATTAAATAGTGTATCTTAGTGTGAAAAACTGCACGGGATGTTGCCTTATAGGACTTTAAAAACAATTTTACATGTTCGGATTTGTCACTTTACGTGCGGTGCAGCATTCGGAATAGCCCAAGTTATAGCCTCGATATTCTACTTATATCACAAAACAGTTACTTTGCCTTAAAGCGTTGTCCTTTGAAAGAAAGAAAAAAAGAATAAATGGAAGCATCTCTCTGTTAAAGGCATAAAAGAGATCCAACATGAGATGCCCACAGAGTGGCCAAGTGACCCAGTTTGCGCACGACTGTGGCGTTTCTAGGGATCGGGGACGTTGGGTGCTAAGGCAGCTGGGCCGAGGGCAGAGCGGGGCTGCTGGTGCCTCCCGCGAGCGAGGCCGGGCCGCGGTGAACCAAGCGCGCCGTTGCACGCGGGGCCAGCTGCAGGGGCTGGGAGGGCCTGGGGACACGGGCCTGCAGCCCCGGAAGCCTCAGTGGCCTCTGCCCCAGGTTCTGGATCTGGATCTAGATGGATCTGCATATCAGCAGCACCAAATTATTCGTAGGTTGAGCAGCATTGCCTTCCCCTCCCCAAGGTCGTAGACGCCCCCCACACCCACTCACGCTCACTCACACTCCCCAGCCCACAACATTTGAATACCCGGAGCCCGTGGGGCTGGGCGTCCGCTTTCCCATGCGCTTTCCCTGCTTTGCGCTGCACCCCCCCACCCGGGGATAGTGTGTCACCAGGCTGGGCCCGGCGGGTTCTGGGCCTTTGCAGGGCAGCCCCGGCACGGAGCTGCTGCCCGCCTGTGTGCTTCGGAAAAGCCCGCTCGGCCGTCACCCTTCGGGCTGTCCGGGCACTTAGAGTGTCACCCAGCGAGGACCGCCCCAGCCCCCACCACGTCCCTGCGGCCGACCTACAGATAAAGCCTAGTTGGGCCCCTTTGCAGCCGCTGCAGAGCCGGGGCAGGGATCAAGCGTGGACGGTTGCCTGCTTTCTGTCACCGAGGCTACGACTGCAGGATCGTTTCAGAGGCAAAGGTGACGATCTCCTGGAGTCATTCAATCAGGGGCGACCCCGTGAACCTGCATGAAGATGCGTCCCTCCTCCGTGGAGCTCAGGCCCTGTGCCCGGGGGGAAGCGGCCTCCGTGGGTCTCGGCCGCCGCCTGAGCAAGGGGACATGGACTCACTCGATGGGCGCCGGGCGCCTCGGTAGGGAGGGTCCCGCGGAGACAGGTCCAGCCCGGGGGGCCAGGCGTGCTCGGGGCGGGGGGGGCAGCACCTGGGACGGTTACTTCTAGAAACCTGAGCAAGCTCGAGGAGGGCGACTGGAGGACCTCGGGGAGCTGTGCCCCGAATAAGCCCTGCTGGGGAGGCACAGAGCGTAGTGGCTGAAAGCGCTGGCGACCTGGGGCGCGGGGCTCCGTCAGGGCAGCCTCGGATCTCGATCCCGGCCCAGGCGACACGGAGCCCCGCAGGCCTTGTTGCGGGCGTGGAGCCTGCTTTACCTTCTCTCCCTCTCCCCCTGCCCGCCCCCACCCCCAGTCTGTCCATCTCCTAGAAAAAAATACCGAAGAATTAACCTGAGTTCATGTGCGAACTTTGCCACTTACTAAGGATGTGACCCTGGTTAGTCCCTCAGCCACCCAGCCTGTCTGGGCTCTAAAGGGCTGACACGTAACAGTGAATGTTCGACTACATAACACAGCATTGGTGCTCAGACCCTGATGCTAAGTAAATTCTTCTGGATTCTGTCATTTCTCTTTATAATGTGCAATGAGTCATCGATTAACTGAAGCTTTAGTAAAGGACCGTGCTTTTTTTCTTTTAAAGATCTTATTTATTTATTCATGAGAGACACAGAGAGAGGCAGAGACCCAGGCAGAGGGAGAAGCAGGCTCCCTGCAGGGAGCCTGATGCGGGACTCGATCCCAGGATCCCGGGCCCACGCCCTGGGCCACGGCAGATGCTCACCCACTGAGCCCCCCAGGCGCCCCACAACCATGCTTTTGATACTGTTTCTTCTGCATGATTGTCCTACAAGGAATCCCCTTGGGTAACTCAGACCTCAAGGGTAGGTGCGCTTGCCCTGGGCCAGTCATTTGCTAGCTTGTTCTTTTACCTCTGATTTGGATACGGTGCCAGGGATGCACCTTGTCTGATGAACTGATATTTTCCCATAGTGTGGCTAGAGTTTAGGCTATGAAATAATTTCCCTATAAACAAGTAAACTTCCCTATAATGAGATCCTTATGAGAGGGCGCAGTACTGGGGTGGATTTTACTTTATGGTATGACCCAAAGAACTATAAGGAAAAGACAAGCTTGTTTCTCGTGGTAGGATACCCTTCGGCGGTGTGTGAGCCAGCCTGTCGTGGACAGCTTTAGGCCTCATTGGGTCGTAAGATCACCGTGACTGCTTGTTCTAAGTAGCATAAAACAGGTAGAAGTTCTTAAAGGAAGGGGTTGCAGACATGCCTAGAAACGAGGGGACGCGTTTTGTAGTTTGCCTGTAGTCGATGTGCTTTATCCTAGCTAGAATGGCCCCACGGGCTCTGATCTGAAGTCTGCCAAGTGCTGCTCTTTATCCAAACAAATAACAGCTCCTTCATCCGCCTGGAGAGGTTTGGAAACTGTCGGCAACCCAATAACCGTTTCAGACTATGGCATTATCTCTTGAAGGCCTCTGTCCAAGCCTCCAGTACAATAAAAAGATAATCTGAGGGGAGGAGAACCCTGATGGCTCACTCAGCGCCGAGTGATCAGCTCTCAGTGAGCAGGATCCCCAAGAAAAGTTAAGTCCTGGAACCAGAGAAGCTCTGGTATAAGGAAAGTTGAAACAAAGGTCAGAGAATCTACGGGCTGCGCCCCATAGGACCCTTAAATGGGGAGGCCTGGGACGTGGCGTGGGCTACAAAGGGGAAATGAGAGTACCTTGGCCGACGGCTAGGCTGGACGAGCCCTGCCTAGCATGCGGGTGTGTGTACGGTGCTGCATTTGTATTGAGAAGGCAGTGGGGACAGTGGCTGAGGACACCAGCTCTAGGGCGAGCCGGACACGTGCCAGGATCGCCGGCTTCCTTGGCTGCCCTGACACTTTGCTCATCCGAATAATATACCAGGCTCGTAGGGTCGTTGGAGAATTTAGGGACGTAGAGCCTAGAATACTCTCTGGCACATGGTGAAATATTAGCTGTTGTGGTTGCTAAAAGATGTTAGAATCCTGCCCACAGGAAGGAGAAGGCACGGGTGGGCGCTGCTCACGGCCCAGCAAACGTTGCTGACGTCTCGGCCGCGTAGCTTAGCCAGGGTTTCGCTCTTGTCGGCGCCACAGACCGTGTCAACGGGGGCCGCGCTCCACGCAGGGCCAGGGCTCTAGGCGCCTTGATTATAATAGTTGCGCCATGTTCTGGGGCCTTGGAGTTCTTCACTGGTTTCCAGCATCAGATGGCAGGTAAGGAAAGCAAAGGTTTGTTTGCTCAGGAGATCTTAGGAATCACTCCTTCTCCCACATCCCATTGGCCTCCTTCCACGTTCACTACTTCGCTTGCATTTCATGGGCTAGAACTGGCCACGGGGCCCCGCCTAACCACAGGCGGCTGGGAAGTGTAGTTCAGCCGCATGTGCCCAGCAAGCAGGGAACGTGGGGTATTGGTCCGAGCATGGATAAACCAGGAGCAAATGGGTGATTTTGACTTTGGTTTATAGTTTCCCTGTGAAACATAAGCATTTTTTAAATTTAATCTTAATAAGTGGTGGAGAAATCTCTCTTGAGCAACGCTCAAATTCTAATGTTCACACAGAACTTCAACGTCATTTCTGAATAAGACAATAATAAAAGCTAACACTTTGGGGCCTACCAAAATACTAAGCACTTTGTGCTTTTTTCATGCTAATTAATAAGATGAAATTATTTGGTTCAATCCCCTCATAGCCCTTATGAGATAAGTACCAGAATTGTCCACATTTGATGGGTAAAAAAAAAATTGAATTTCAGAGAAGCTGTTCATCCAAACGAAAACAAAAATACGTATGAGTTGATGAACAATCACAAGATTAACAATTCACAAAATCGGTGGTTTGTCTTCCTGTGGCCCTTTAATCTGGACAGGATTTGAGAGTGAATTTATAGTCAACAACTCTTGTTTTTTACTTAGGGAGACCAAATCCAGACACACAGCAGAGCAGACTTAATCCGCTCAGCCGCATACAGCACACATCAATTTGTCATGATCTAAGTGGCTCGTCGAGAAAAAGGGATACACATGAGCACGGAAAAACACACATTGGTGTGTACTTTATCCTTTGGTTTACTTTATTTGCTTAGCTAAACATGCCGTGTTTATTATCAGGTTAACCGTGCGTGCAGGGGGTTAGTCTAGAAAAGTAGCTTTAGTGTCTTAACACCTGAATATCTGTTTAGATATTTTTTGAAAAATCAGTTAGACCCCTTATTTGTTGGGTCTGCAGCTAACATTTTAATTATAGAGGTTAAATAACCTGATGTCACTGGTGTATGCGCTTTAATCTTTTAAGTATAGCATCGTAGGAAAAAAGATAAAAGCACAATTCCGTGAGCCCTTGTGGGTGGACAGTGTAAAGAGTGATATTCGAGTGCGGTGCTTGTTTCCTTACGAGATCCTGCATGGCTAGTTAAAAATGAGTCAGCTCATTGCCATTTTTACCAATTCCATAGATTTTCAGCTTTCTGTGTGGAACTAAGATATGTTTGTAAAAGCATTGAAAAGTCGAGATTTAAACAGATGTCAGATGGGAGCAGCAGATGTGCAATAGTACAAAGGGTTTTGATAGGCCATGGAATAGCGGGGTAATTAGAATGTCTGTACGCCGGCGTATCTACTTCAGCATTTTTTGGCGAAGCTACAAGACAGTTGGGCCTTTGCCCAGTTGCTTGTGGCCTCATCTGCCTTTTGAAAAGACTCAGTATGGCAGCCAAATGAGGAAAGCACCTACTCCTGAATATTTGGCTCAGTGGCTGTTAGTGTGTTGTTGTTTTTGTCATTGCTGCCTTATTTGGATTTTATAAAAACATGAGAAATTAGGCTAACCATCAATCTATCCATTACTAACAGGTGATATTCCTACACTTTTCATCTCTAGACCTCAGAGTATTCTCTGCTGTGCAAAACTACAGCGTTCCTTATCACATCTGTTCTTCAAAGTAATTTTCATTGAATCGAGAATGACATTGCTCACCTCGCAGGGTGTGTGACCTCAGCCATGGGTCACTGAGTTGAATTTACAGGCTAGGCTCAGATGAGGAGCTGGGCAGAAAATGAAAGCATCCAGAGCCGCCTTCCCAGGTGTAGTACTAGTGATTTAGTAGGGACTTAGGACTTGGGACCTCATGCTGGGGGACCCTTTAGTGACATATCGGGATCCAGGAGTGTCAGCAGTCCCTCGTATCAGTTGATGACATGTCCTCACAGACTGCAGGACTTTTCATTGCATTTATTAGCTGGCGTTGTGTGGAAACGACTGCTTATTTTTATAATAAACAGCACAACATGGTGGTTCTTACTCCATGAGTTTATGTCAAGAGTATTTTTGGTTCTCTGGCACATTGGGCTGTTGTGTTTTAGGTTACACAGCCACGGACACACTTTGTCATTCCCTTCCTAACTCAGATGAAGTCCAGTTTTAACATAATAAGAAACCACTTCTTATTATGGGCACTCTTGGACAAGTCACCCACTCATGACTGCCCCTCAGGGCTTCGAATCCACGTTGGGTCTGGATTGCTGAAAAAAACCATCTCCAGGCCGAGTCTACCCGGTTCTGATTCTCTCCCCAGCCCAATAAGGAATCTGGGGGGAAAAAAATCAATTTCCCATCACTTTTTAATTTTTTCCTATTTATATTTCATCAGAACCTATTTTTCCTCTCTCTTTTAAGCAAGGATGGTTCTGCTGAAAATAGATTGTCTCAGCCTGGTAACCAAGATGTGCCTTCCTTCCCTCAAGGCTGCCTGCAGCTTCAGCAGGCTCTTCGTCGGTATGGAATATTCTCACTACCACCCACTTGTTCAGTGGGTCTCTGCTGCCTGTTTATCTGGGCGACAGCACCACAGGAAGAAAGGAAAGTTTAAATGTGGAAATGACCTCTTATGCGTCAGAGGCTATGAACTTGAAAGTCATCTGTTAGTTTTGGTCTTTCCTTGGCTTGAAAATAAATCACTTTTTCTCTCTCAGCCCTTCAGTTACGGAGCCATTTGCAGGAGGATCTTGCACTCTTAACTCCATGCTATGGTTGCTTTCTTGCCGTGTAACGTTGGGACCTGTTCGGTTCCGCAGCACATTGTTCACCCTGTAAACAGCACCTCTCTTCTTCTTCTTCGAATTATTTTTATTTTTTAGTCATTGCTGTTGTTATTCCTGATATTTGGGAGACAGGCACGCTGAACATTTGAATGAATCACAATTCAAAGTATTTAGGGCCAATGAAATAAATCAACTAACATTATTGTCTTATAACGTAAGTGTAAATTAGTACAGATTCAGCTTTCTGATCACCCAGGTGACTGTTCATTAGCACTAGTCTCTCCAGTTGATATTTTGCCCTTTGCGACAAATGTAGTCAATGTCAGAAGCGTAGTTGAAAGTTTGATTTCATTTAGTGTCATAAAATTTCATAATAGTGTACTTTAATATTACCAAGCCCAGATAACCTCAAATTAATACAGTATCAGTGGTATTTAATGGCAGGTACTTAAGGCCTGAGAAGAGGGCAAAAGTGGTTTTCATGGATTTCTTGGATGTTGCAGATATGTGGTCATGAAATTTCTGTTGTTTATTTTTTAATTTCTGTTTATTAGCAGAGTTTTCACTATTGTGGTTAGCATTGCTTCTGAATACACGCTGTATATCATGAAAAAAGTGGAGGGCCACTACCGTTTTACATACAGTAAAAAGATTATATAACAGAGTTAAATTAGTAGCAGAGCAGATGGGCCCATTGTAGGGTCATTATGTGATTCTGCTGGTGCTATTTCTGACGTGTGAAATATTCATTCTCTTCAGATGGCTGGGAACAACAGCCTCCCCCAAAGAAGTGTCTAATGCAGCACTGTCCACCACAAGTGTAACATGAGCCACATATGAAATTTAAAATTATCTAGTAGCCTCATATAAAGGGTGAAAAATGTAAATAGGTGAAAATAATTTTTGTGTATTTTACTTAACTTATATCTCAAATGCTATCATTTTGACATGTAATTGAAATAAAATGATCACTGAGAGATTTTTTTTGTTTTTTTGCACTAAGTCTTTGAAATGTGTGTATTTCACACATACGTTACATCTCAGTTCAGCCTGGCCCCATACCAAGTGCTCAGTAGCCTCATGGCCGGTGGTCATTGCACGGGGCAGCCCAGGTCTGGGGTTTTCATACTGAGTCTACTAATGGTTTTGGTTGTCGCTTCAGGTAGGAGACAGAAAGGGATCGTGTGAAATGTCTGTTCATTTGCAGAAAATGAAAGTCAGTTCGTGAGGAGGAAAATGTTGACAAGAAGTTCTGGAAAATGTAACTTTATTTCTGAATTGTTTGTTTGTACAGGTCAAATGCTGCTCCATCGCAGAGCTGACTTTGTTTTGATGGAAAAAAACAAACAAAACCCCACTGATCTAATGTTAGTCATTTCCTAAAGGAAATTAAAATGTAGCGTCATAGAGCCTTAATGTAAAGGATTCCTTTTTTGTACTCATTTATCTGGGCCTGCTGTTGCCATAGCTACACGGATGCCATACCGGAGAATTAAAAACACCAGTTCTAGTCTCAACAACGGTCTCTTTAGTTATCACATTACTTTATAGCTAGCAGCTGTTTTTATTGTATTGGGCCGCTTTCCCCCTGAACATGTGGAATTCCTGTTTAATGAATGTGTGTGTTTTCATTTGGAATGGTCAGTGGGAAAATGACACAGTAATACCGAAGGCTTGAAAGACCTCACTTATAGCAACTATAAGCCCTAATTACCAGAAACGATTAGTGTTAACTCATAACCGGAACCAGTCACAGAGTCATTTCATGTGTGGTGATTTTCCACCCTCCGCGCTCCCTCTGCAATTGGCTGTTTTGTGCCATTCCGTTTTCAGAGTATAAGAGCTGTTACTGTAACTCTGAAGGAGGTGATAACATGCTCTATTTGTGGCCAATTTAAGGAGGTGTTGCCAACCAGATGGCCCTCATTCCAAAGGAGCCGTGACCTTTGAGTTTATTAGTGTTGATTGGAGATGGAGGTTTTGCCGGATTATTATCCTCAAGGGATTTGTAATAGAGACATATGCTCCAAATTAATTTGGAATGTCTCTACCAACCCATAAATCCACTGTCCCCTTGATGCCGACTCTCATAATGTCTTTGAATGCTTTTGACGTTTAACAACTTAGATGTTTTGTAGGGTAGCAACTGACGAAGATGCTCTCATTAACCAAATTGTAGCTAGCCCTCTTCTCAACCCAGACGCCAACCCTGACCTTCCCGAAGGGTCCTTGCCTCCCTTGCCTTTAGCAAGAATCCTGCTATGCCAGTTTAGAGAGAGTCCCCCACCCTTGATAGCTAATCATGCTGGAAATCTCTCAAGATCCTCGTTCCCCACCCTTGATACCGATAAGTGCCTGCCCTGCCTCTAGTGAGAACCTCCCCACCCTTGAGGTCGTGCACAGACCCTCCGTGGGCTCCTTGGCGGTGAAGCTCCACTGGTCCTTGCTGCACTCGGAGCTGGGCCTGCTCTCTCTACCCCATTGCATAGTTCCAAGTAAAGTCTTCCTTATTGTTTCAACAAGTGTCAGAATAACTTTCTTCCTTGACAAGACAATCACCAAGTTGCCTAGAAAGCCCGTGTGTTAAACATTAGGATAATTTTCTTTTGTAATCATACATAGTAAATTATTATTATCATTATTATTATATTATTATTATTATTATTTCATCCCAAAGAAATATAGCAGCCTGTGCTATTATATTATTATTATAGCTTATTATTATTATTATTATTATTATTATTATTATTATTTCATCCCAAAGAAACACTACTTCAAGCAGGGCAAGTAAAATCTGTGGTTGGAATTGAAGTTCACTCTTATTTAGAAAGTTTGTTCCATATTACTATTATGTTAGGCAGACGTTTTATCATACTTGTAACCAAAGTGTGAAAACTGGCCCAGAACTTTACAGAAAGCTTATTCCCAAAATACTGGCTCTCCTAAGTCTTAACCGTTTCTATAGAAGTAGGGTGTTCTTAGCCCAAAATATGTGGGCGGGTAGGTTTTTAGAGATTAGGTTTAATTAATTTCATTTGTTTTAACCCACCTGCAGGAAGTTAATGAGAGTTTGCATGGACAGTGGCTCTCTCTGTGGCAGACATAAGCATTGCTGGAACGAAGGTGACCGTGAGTCACCCTGTACCCTTGGAATAGCTGCTGCGTCGGGGAGGACCTGCTTGTGTAGTGCTGGGCCCTGGGAGAGCGTGGCCCACGAGGGAGCCCGGACCCACAGGCGAGGCTTTCCCGGCAGCATCGCAGCAAAGCGGCGCCATCTGAGGGGTGGACGCGTGGACTCGTGTCGGTCTGTTTCCTGCCAGAACGTCTTTCTTTATGTTGAGTCACACGTTTTGCAAAAGAGAAAGTGGGATGCCATGTGGTTTTGGTGTTTCTCTGAAGGTAACTGAGGGCTCGCCCAGGGACTGCCCTTGCAGAGCTCGTGAGGGCCTTCGGGACGCCCGACAAGGGGCCCCGACAAGGGCCGCCCATGCCGACCACCCGTCAGCAGTTTCCTGGCCAGAGTTGAGCTTGTAGTAAAACCACTTTCAATCTATATGTTAAACCTCAGTGAACTTGTTTTTAGCATAAGGTACTTCGGTGATTCTCAAAAATTAGCTTTTTTCGAAAGAATCTCTGCAGAAGCCATTCAGTCTGAGCTCTGCTAAGGCCTTTGCCGCACGGCCTCTGCCAGCCGTCCCTCGCGCGCTTATTCCACCTTGTCGTGGACCAGGACGACAGCATGTCAGGGAGCTTCCTAGTTCTTGTGCAGGAAGGCAGGGCACGGTCCCTCCGTTCCTGTTAGGGGACGGGCAGCTGTGACCCCGGCGTCGGCATCGCGGAAGCCAGTTTGCCCAGATGCAGCTGCCTGCGCGAACCGCGAGTGTGATCCTGTTTCTGCCTCGTTAAACTAGAAAAGGCCCAAGGAGGGATGATACACGGTGGTGGGAGGGCTGACCCGCTCCCTGTGGCTCTGCGGGAGAGCATAACGGCTTAAATGTGGAAAACGAGCAAAACCCGGCTTCGGGGTGAGACGAAGCAGGCGAGGAGAAGAAAGCTAAAGATGTCATCGCGATGTGTAACGCAGGACTCCTGGTCATCGCAGCCAGCTAACTGAATGGGCTGCAAAATGTGCCTCGCTGTTGGTTTCTTTAAATCGCATTCTTACACCCACTTTTAAATTTTGAAGTTTGCTACGATTATAACAACCTGCATTCTTTGCGATAGAGCGCGGGTGACACCTGAGTCCAGGTAAAGCCGTCCATGCCGGCCTCAGGTGCGTAGCCGCGGCTGCTACCCGGGACTGAGGCTGTAGACCAGATGCCCCGAGGAAAGAAGCAACCTTTGGATTCATCGCATCGTGACTGAACACAGAGCCGGGGCAGGGGTCATGCTTCCTGTGTGGGATAAGTGCAGTGCAGGGTAGAGGAGGGGGGAAGAGGGGGGCCGGCTGGACGCTCTCCGGTAAATGCACGGCGTGTACGGGAGGAGGTTTGTTCATCGCCACACATCCATCGCGTCTCACGCAGTTCGGAAAGATCTGTGTGCTCCCCCACGTCATGTGGGCTCTTTGTCTTTTCTTTCATTGCTCTCTTGCTCTTCTTATTTTTATCCTCGCATTTCACCCATTCTCCCTCGTACTTAACAGTTTCCATCGTTCCTTCCCTTGCGTCTTTGCGTCACATGCAGAATTCCACCACCGTCAACCAGCATCGTGCAGAGTCAGACAGCCTCTGACACATGGAACACAGGCTGCCAAAACGCACCACAGAGAGCCAAGCACAAGCCGTAAGCCTTGATTCATCATTTCTACCCCACAGCGTCCAATCCTAGATTCTTACACGATACATCCTTTCCATCTGCCTATTTGGCAAAAACAACAGAAAAATGAGAGCCCATGTCTAAAGGATCTAAAGGAATTGAAGCATTTTATCCGGTGAAATATTTGAATTTAGAAAATATCATGCCACAGAATCATCCAAGCGGATTTTATATTTTTTAGTTAAAAAAAAAATGTATCGAACAGAAACGCACGGCCAAGACCCAGAGCATCAGGTAAGAGCACGTGTTCCCAGCCCGTGATCTTTTTTCTTTCTTCACGTCCCAAGTGAGTGTTTTTCTTTGCCCTGTGGGAGAGTCTGTTTTGCCATCACATTGCATCCTGGCCAAAGCGCGTGGCTTGTAGTGTTGACTGCCCTGCCTCTTGGTTGGATGAATTTTTGAGAAGCTTTTCTTGGTGCCAGACCAGCCTATTACAGAGGCTTCACTGAGAAGCAGTCAGGTGTACTTAACACTCATGTTCCGAGAAAGACGGCAAACATGCTTGGACCTCGTGAAAATATTGACACATAAATTATAAAATGTTCTGTGAGAGAATAGATCCAGAGAGAGGAGTTGTCAGCGAGACTTTTCCATCCTTTGTAGGATGGTCATGATTTAGTCTCGCTTCTAAATGTGACAGTTTTCCCATCTGAGCCGTTTCTTCCTCTCCTGCTGGGCCCTGCTCCTTTCTTAAGCTCCACATTCCTCCCTGGTGCTAAAGCAAATCACTGGGAGTGAAAGCATCGTGAGAAAAAGAAATCACCAGTGCATCTATTCAGAGCTTGGAAGAAATTAAACTTAGACCCGTTTAAAGCAGCTCTGAGGCATGTGCCTGGCTCCCTTGGTAGAGCCCGTGACTCCTGATCTTGGGGTTGTGAGTGCGCGCTCCACATTGGCTGTAGAGATCACTTTAGAAATCTTAAAAGAAAGTTAAAGTAGCTCCTTTCTCTCTTCTCTTAGGGTTTCTAAACCAGCCCTCTTTTATCTTGCATATAAGGTTATTTGTCGAACATAAGGCATTCAGGTGTGACAGATGCAGAAGTAGAACGTCCTCTCTTAACCAAGACGGTCATCCCTCGGGGCACCTGCCTGGCCCAGTCAGTATAGACCATGGTGATCTCCAGGCCCCGGGTTCAAGCCCCACCTTGGGTGTAGAGCTTGCTTTTGTTTGTTTATTTGTTTTTAAAGACGATCACCTCTTTTCTTAAACTGCTTCAGGTCAACAAAGTAAAATGCTTTTAGATTGGGAAAGGAAAGAAATTCGGAGTCATGCCGAATCTCCACGTTGGAATTACAGGAGGGGACGTTTTGTAGGTCGGGAATACCTTCTCACCGGCTTAGCTTCGGTGCTTTGTTCAAACTGATTTGCCAAAAATACCTAAAACTGGAAACCACGACTGAAGGGCCTCGTGAATGGGACACGCAAACAGGAAGCTGTAGGGACCAGAACTTCATGATAACCCATCCGCCTTCAGCAGCAGCTGGCTCCCTAGCCGAGCGCTCCGTCTTTACCTGTAGGAACCTGAGCAAGCTGGTTTGCAAACATTCAGGGCTCTTTCCGACTTGTGTTTAGCAGTATTTGGCCTCTGCACTTGGGGTCTCTGGGCTTTTTGACACTCTCCTCACTACTATCTACCGTATAGCCCCTGTCTCTGTGTGACCACTTGGCATTCCTTTTACCATCTGGAAATGGCCAAGCGGTGGTTATTATCTTACAAATAGAGAATATTGCCTGGTAGAAGCTAGTAAGTACTTTGTCATCCGTGAGAAATGGCTTAAGACACATGAAACAAAGAACTGGCACGTCCAGGGGAATGCAGAACCTGTGGGGCTCCCTGAAAGTCACTTGGATTTAGAGTCAGGGCCAGTCGAGATCTCTCATAGCTTTATAGTGACCTGTGGGAGGAAGTCCATGGCAAATGACAAGAACGACTGTGAATGAGAAAGTTCAAGGCTGTGGCTGTGTTCTTAGACATACGCGTACGCATCCGCGTGCGTACATACAGATTACAGGCTGGGCACCTGTGAACTAGTGGATTTAAGGGGCAAAGATCCCAGCACAATGGGCATCAATTTTTAAATTCTCACACGTGGCACAACCCCGGAGACTTGTAATCTCTCTTGAACACATTAGCCCAGAGGTCATGCTCAGCTCAGTAGGAATCATTAGGTAGAGGATATTGAAAATGAAACAAAATGTTCCCGTACTTTTCTGGAAAGCCACAGAACTAGAACGTTGAGGGTAGTTTGTCTACACAGAAGTACAGAGTGTCCAGAAAGGGCCGGGACAGATGAGATGCTGGTGTGGAAGAGCGTACTTCAAAGCCAAGACTCTTCAAACTAGAAAGGCCAACACTCTGTGAAACACCCCAGCTCTGTTTTTACACATGGGCGAGTAAAACTGGCCTTGTTCAGTAGACGTTGCATTCTGAAATTTGGACTTCCCTCTGTGAAATTTGAAGGAAGTGATACTTTACGTAGAGAAGAGAGGGAGTGAGGGAAAGAAAGAACTGGATGGGCAGCTATTAGCGAACTTAATGACCCCGGGGAGTATTGTGGGTTGAAGGTTGAATGTATGAGCTGCTCAGAGAAATTCTTAGATGGATAAATCCAAGGTATATCCTCAAGTCTTAGGCAAGGAATGCTGTAAAATGTACCTTGGTGTTGAGGGTTTTTTGTTTTTTATTTTATTTTATTTTTTTTAATTTTTTTTTTTTTTATTTATGATAGTCACACACAGAGAGAGAGAAAGAGAGAGAGAGAGAGAGAGAGGCAGAGACACAGGCAGAGGGAGAAGCAGGCTCCATGCAGGGAGCCCGACGTGGGATTCGATCCCGGGTCTCCAGGATCGCGCCCTGGGCCAAAGGCAGGCGCTAAACCGCTGCACCACCCAGGGTTCCCTGTTTTTTATTTTAAAGGATCTGACTTAATCCATCCACCCTGGGATCCATTTATTTACATTTTTATTTTTATTTATTTTTTTATTTACATTTTTAGATACCTGACATTTGTCAGAAGCTAGGCTAGTACGTTGACTAAACACACACACACGCCACACATGCATTCTTTTGCCCTCATATCATTTGTGATCTAGCGGAGCAGGCAAACAAATAAATAATTTTATAAAGCTCTATGTGCATGAAATCGTTGTCATGCAAGGACTCCCAATTGTCGATGGAAACAACACTGAAAAGGGAGCAATTGCTTCTGATGTGAGAGGAAGGAATCCCAGCTCAAGAACCTTAGTACCCGGGCTTCACCTTGAGGGCTCAGTGGGACTGGGGTAAGGGGGGAAGTGGCAGGGTGGAGAGCCTGCCCTGAGGAATCAGTCCAAGCAAAGTAGAGGGGAAGTGTGATGCTCGGGCTGGTGAGTGGTTGGGGAGAGCTGGAACGTGGGGAGCAGAGAAAGACGGTGGGAGAAGGTGCTGGAAAGGAATGTGGCACAGATGCCCACAAATAGGAGTTTGGACTTACGTTGTAGGCAATGGGAGTCCTTAATGGGTGTTGAAAACAGAAGGAGCAGGATATTGTCCATGTTTTAAGAAGATGACCGTGGAGTAGGGTGGAGACGCAGTTGGGGAGCAAGGAGAGTAGACAGGGAGTCGATGGGCTGTGGCAGATACGGATGGAGCAAGTACCAGGGACCCCCAGGGTCCACGGGGGGGATCTGGGCGTTGGTGGTCATCTGTCCTGCGTGAACACAGGACCTCTTCACGTTGGGAGTTTCCACGATGACTTGGAGCTTTGTGGTCACCTTAATCCTATACAAAACAGAGGCAATTATTACGCATTTTAATTGAATCGAATTGTTTTAAGGAGCTTTGTGGTCACCTTAATCCTATACAAAATGGAGGCAATTATTATGCATTTTAATTGAATCGAATTATTACGCATTTTAATTGAATTGAATTGTTTATATTTGGGCCAAAATAACTCTTTAATAACCACATGAACTTAACACTTTAAAAAAAGAATCCAGGGCTCCCTTGCATGGAGCCTGCTTCTCCCTCTGCCTGTGTCTCTGCCTCTATCTCTTATGAGTGAATGAATGAATGAATAAATGAATAAATAAATATAAATAAATAAATAAATAAATAAATACAAAAAGTGAGAGAGAATCCAGGTGTTAGTTGGCTTCACTAATCTGCACAATATTTTTGCCAAAATTCATTTTCCCCAAGTATATGTGGTCCTATTTTTATCAACATCTTGTCACGTGCTAAAGACCTTGATAGGCACTGAAAAGTGGATCATGCTAATAACTATATAAACATGACAAATATGATTACACCGAATCAGAATAAACCCCAGCCCCTTGCATGTCTGTCCGTAGCACTCCATTCTGGCCGCCCTATATCCGTGTGGGTTATACTGCGTGTGTCAAAACAGAGGTTTCCCCATCTAGATTGTCAGCTGCTTGAGGGCAGGGACTATATTCATCTTTTGATTGTCACCCGTGTTAAAGAAAAAATTAGTCTGAGACTTAGTAGAATGTCAAGGAAGACTTTATTCAGGTCTGTTGTGTTGATGACCAAGACTGTTACGGAGAAAGATCAAGCTTGACTCGAAATACAGCGCAGACAAGTGGTGCTTTATCACCAGTGAGCAGAGGGAGGGGTCAGTGTACAGAAGTGAAGAAGGGAAGCATCAGGGGTGGGGCCTTCATGCTAAACCCGCCTACCAGCAGCGTCTTGCTCAGGGGGGCCCAGAGCCTAGACATCCAAGGTCGAGGATGAGGAACTGAACGGATAGTGAGGGAGATCACATATCAAGGGTGAAGGAGTCTCTCTAGAATGACTTGCTGCAAGTGGGCTAGACAGGACAAAACCCAGACCCAAGGTCAACGAGGCCTCATCCAGAAGGGGCCCGAAGCTGCCTGACTAATGTTGAGTCAAGGGGAGTCTCGTTCAACACCTTAAAACTGGGAAACACGCAGTGTTATGTGTGTGTGTGGCGGGAAAATCTGTAAATGTTTCCTTGCAGTTTGATTCCAAGCCAAGAAGCATCACCGGAGATTTTGGGGAACAGTCTAGGGGCCTCTTGGAGAAGGAGGTGTCTGGTGCATGACATCAATGTGGACTTCCTGGGGCTTTTTCTGTTGGGTTTAATTTTTTTTTTTAAAGCAAATATTCTTAACAGGAAAAAACTACCTTCAGGATCGAATGATTGAAGGTACCTAGTCAAGGATTTTTTTGGAGGGAAATATACATAGAAAGAGAATGGACTATGGTGGTGCCATGAATTGAAGTAGGAAAAAAAAGTGATTTTCTACATTCAGACTTAGAAAGAGTTTCTAATGGGCCCCAGTGGCGCCGCATACTTCTCCTGTCTGTCTGCAGACCTTCAAGAATGAAGGATGGAAGAAAAACTTGACTAAGATCGATAACACGGAGCACAGACTCCGTGAAAAAGCAATGGTGTCATCCAGCCCCAGGGCCTGGCCGCCTCGGCTGATTTCATTGTTTTACTTGAAAATGGGATCATCCCAGAGATTTTGTTTTGCTGAAAACAGGAACGTAGAGAAAGTGGTAAGAGTTCGTCTTTTGAGCGAGAGCCTGGGACTACAAAGGAAAGGAGTTGCCTCTGAAATAGAAATATATGCACCTACTAAGAAACTGAAAATTCCGTGGGCTGAAAATCAGGGCTTCCTGCTGTTCTGTTGTCTCCTCACACAGGTTTGATCCTGGCTTGCGTCTGGCAAGTCCGGCGCGTAACAAGCCGAATGCTGTTAAGCGGCTAGGTTGGAAGGCTCACGCTCTCCGGCACCGTAAAGGGCCCCACCCTGGGGTTTAGGAGCGAGCCCCGGGGGTGCCCACGGGCGCTGAGACGGGCTGGTGGCCGGTGGCGGCGGGGGAGGCCTGCTGCCTGGGCCGCCAGAGTTCTTTGTCCCTTCTCGGTCTCTGGCCTGTATGACTGGGCAGCTGTGCCTCTTTCTTCCGAGTGGGGACACGGAGTGTCTGAGCTTCTTCGTTGGCAGAACCGAGGCTTTGCAAAGCCAAGTAACCGCTCTGTTCCCAAAGTGCAGTGTGGGGACGCCGTGGGCCCGGGCGCTGCGGGGGCCGTGCCCGAGGGGTCGGACGGAGCGGTACTCGCAGGAACGTGATTTACCTTCTGCGTTTAGTCCATTTATTTCCCACCTACCTTCTTCACCCTGTAGTCCCCCCTTGAATTCATAATTCTCTGTAAAAGGACATTTTGTCTCTACGGAAATGATAGAGTTGAATCTGGAATATTATGAGCGCACGATGGCATCCCGCAGTCCAGGGGGAGAGGAGAGGAGGTAAAAGTGACCTTGACAGTGATTCACAAGGTTTGATCTCATACTAAATCTTTTTTTTTTTTCCCTTTTGGCTGACTTTTTAATTTAGAGACAAAAAGTTTACTGGGATAGTAAGTCAGGGAGCGAAGGACGAGCAGTGGCTTCCAAGGGCACGGGAGGCAGGAGCCGACACGCACTTGTCTTTCTAGTTCCTCAGTGTTGCAAGCGATTCCCGAAACCTGAAAATGCCGGACTCCACGGTCAGGCACCGAATCGACGCTTAATGCGGTTGGTCTTGTTACTTGGGTCCTTGGAACTCAAAGTCAGTGCAAGGTGATCCCGACCTGGCTTGTCCCTGCAATCAGGCACCAACATGCCACCGCAATTCAGCTTTACGTTAGAAGCCTTAGGGACGTGCGTGCTTCCCCAGTAGTGACACTGCACCCTGCCCGCGGTCCACGAGTGCATCCGTGTCTGCCCTGCCCCGGGCAGGGTTCGCAGCTGCCGGCGGGGCCCCGCCAAGAAGTCAGCCCGGCAGGCAGCAGAGCCGCGGGGGGGTGAACGCAGACTGTGGCCGCAGTCGGGCTGGCATCCAGCAGCCAACTTCCTGTTTAGGCTCCTTTGTGAGCAAAAGCTTGCTTTCAGGTCTTCATTCTGTTTTGGCTTAAGGAGCCCAGTGCCCACTCTGGGGTCACGTTGAGACCAGGCTGACTCCTGGTGACTCATCCACCCTCTTTCCTGTGGGTCCAGAGTTTTCTTTGGAGACTTTTCATCCAAGCGGCCCCTGGCCTCAGCCCGGGGAGTCTGGAAAACTCAAGGGTGATGAGGCTTGAGCATTTGCAGGATGCACTTACTTGTACGCGTCATCACTCTAGAAAAGCATCGTTCACGCCCTGAACAGTTTGTTTCAAGGAGAAACAGAAAACCACGGAGGGCGGGGGGAGCGGATCCCCCCGTGCACACCTCCTGCCAAAGCACTTTAACCCTCCCGCTGCCGTGTGCCGCCGCCCCGGACTGCAGGCTTACGGTGGGGGGGGGGGGGGGGGCGCGGTGACTGCGTTTTAGAGATTCGTCCTCCACAACAGGGGACCCTGGCGCAGGTTGTACGTGTGTGAAGCTGCACATACAGAAGCTGAAGATACGTTACTGGTCCTCCCTTTCTCGCAACTGGTTCGGGTTAAGGACAAATAGGAAACGGTGCCCAAGAAACATTAGAGCCTCGACCCTCAGGACCTCGGTGTTGACTCAGTGACAGGAGCGAACCTGCCAGTCCTGAAGGCGGCGGTGGAGCTGTACGGCCGGGGGAGATACTTCGCTGCTGGGCCAGTGAAGGGGGCACAGGAAACCCTCCACCACACAGGATCAAAAAACAAAAGATGAGGTTTTTTTTAAAGTAGAACCGTATTTTCGGAATTCCTGACCACCGGTACTGTGCAGGCCGCTTATCTGAAATGACACGGGCTTCCGAAAGCGAAGCACCAGCGCCTCATGCCGCGTCTCGTCCTCTGTCACCCCGTTGAGGATCAGCCCGGGGGCTCCCGTCTCCGCACATTTCCCCGACGGGTCCCCAGCGGCAGCGGTGAGAGGAGAGCCCTGCGCCTCGGACGCTGCTGTCGGGGAGTGTTCCCTTGGGCTCCAAGATAACCATTAAGTGGTAATTATTAGAATTGTGACCAGTGTTCCATTTAAAACATTGAAGTTTCTTATTTTAACCCTGTCCAAACAGTAAACCTATGTAATGGGTTTTTTCCCCTAACCCAAATATCGTTTACAAATGGGATATTTAGAGGGTTTTTATGTTTTTTTTTTTGAGGGGGGATGGTAAAAGGGAAGAGGGGCTACATGGGGATTAAGTCTCTTTACCTGATTGATGTTTTTATTTTACTCGGCAACTCTTGAATTAGGCAGCTCGTACTTAGCGTTTTCAAAGCAAATATGTGGAAGAGTTGAAAATTATGGTCATACAAGTTGTCTACTTGTACACGTTTTATACTTTTATACGTTTGTTTGCCTTAACTCCCTACCCAGACTGAACACGTCAGAAATCGCCTGATAAGGCCCCGTGCATCTTCCTAAAACCCCTAGCTCAGCGCTAAAAGAAATGCGTAGACGCGCAGACTGTTGGGGCCAGCAGACCATCCACACGATACCTGGTTAGGCCGAGGGCCCGGGTGACCTAGGTGGACACACCTATCCAGTGGCAGTGTCACCTAACTTCGTGTGGGAAGAGGAAGGGGGTATTTTTGCACCTGCAAAGTTGTCAGCACATCCAGGTTTGATGACCTCCATCAACGTGAGCTACTATCTGCTGCAGAGAAGAAACGTGTGGATTAAGCCTGTAGACAAGATAATTAAGAAAGGTTGAGCAGATTCCATGCAAACTGGGCACTTCAGAATAAATGCCTAAAACAAGAAATGCTAAACTCACTTTCGAAAGCGTTAAACCTTCACAGTCTGCTTCAGACTGTGGTACAAGTAGATGAAGAGTCACGCAAGCAGAGGACTCAGGGGCCATCCAAGGCACACAGGGTGACCTGGCGGCCTCGCCAGGATCCCAAAGCCTAATGTGCCGAGGAAGGAACTAGATCCTAAAAAAGCCCTGCTGACGGGGAGCCTGGGTGGCTCAGTCGGTTAAGTGTCCAGCTCTTGGTGTCAGCTCTGGTCACGATCTCAGGGTCCGGGGATCAGCGCTGTGTCAGGCTCCACACTCAATGGCGAGTCTGCTTGAGGTTCTCTCTCCTTCTTCCTCTGCCCCTTTCCGCCGCCTCTCTCTCTCTCTTAAATAAGTAAATATACGTACAATAAATATATATTACATAGAGAGGGAGAGCGCGCGTGCATGCCTGCCTACTGACTCCCCATCTACCGTTCCTCATACTACCACCTTGTTTGAACTGTCGGTGAGCGTCGATCAGGAGTCTTGATTCTCCTGTTCTAGAAATACCATAGTCTTCATTTCCTCGCCTGTGTGTGCTCACCTGGCAAGAGTATATCTTACTTAGGAAAGTCAACAGTGCAACATGCACCTCAAAAACAGATTCTATAGCTAAAAACATATGGGAAACTCTCTGATACTATTTTCCTGTGGGTGATTTATAGCACACGTTGGCATTTAACGTCTTTGAGAAGCTGTGTCCCTGGAACAAAAAAAAAAAAAAAAAGAGTTTGGCTTTGAATCCTTGAGGAATTTGCCTAGTATAGCACCTGTTAACATCTGGGGGAAACCACGTTCCTAAGGGCATATTCGGAAACACTGCGTGAGTTCCTCAGTTTCCAAGCTAGGGAATTTCAGGGCAAGTGTTGGTAATCACCAGGTTAGGAATTAGGGAGAGAGTTTTCAAGGGGAGTCAGAAAATTTAAAGACTTGAAGAGGGATCCCTGGGTGGCGCAGCGGTTTGGCGCCGGCCTTTGGCCCAGGGCGCGATCCTGGAGACCCCGGATCGAATCCCACATCAGGCTCCCGGTGCATGGAGCCTGCTTCTCCCTCTGCCTGTGTCTCTGCCCCTCTCTCTCTCTCTCTCTCTGTGACTATCATAAAAAAAAAAAAAAAAGACTTGAAGAAAAGAACGCTGGGGCCCCCCGGGTGCCTTTGAGCATCTGCCTTTGGCTCAGGTCATGGTCCTGGGGTCCTGGGATCAAGTCCTGCAACGGGTCCCTGCGGGGAGCCTGCTTCTCCCTCTGCCTGTGTCTCTGCCTCTCTCTCTCTCTCTCTCTCTCTCTCGTAAACAAAATCTTACAAGAAAAAAAAAGGAAAGTGCATTTAATAAGGTCCTATACAAAGGTAGGAAGTAAATGAGACAACATGGTTTTTTTAAAAAAGGCTTTTAGTTAGTGATTCTGTTAAATCATTGAAGATATGTACAGCAAATTATACTCAAAAGGCACAGATATTAATTTCTTTGTAAAAATACCACATCACAGAATGACAGAGCTTCTTCAGCTGCAGCCCACCTTGACACTCGAAAAGGAAAATATGTCCAACAGGATTTTATCAAAGGCTCCAAGGAACGGAGCACTAATAAGATGTCACATTGCAAAAGGAATAACTAACAAGCCCCACAGTCTCTGGCCTCATCTCAGGATATTTGCTTTTATGTATTTGTGCCCCAGCCTGCTTTGCGACATCCCTTGTACGGTTCTCACTGGAAAAGGGGGAAGGTTTGCTTAAGGAATCCAGCATTTTCCTTCTTGGTTTTTTTCATGTCTCATTAATCAGTTTTGTATGATCTTGACTTATTTTCACTTAAAGGGAATTTAGGAACCAGAAAGCGGTTAAGTGTTAAGGGAATTTTTTCTACTTTAGAAGATCTGCATCTGTTTTTTGGATTTTTTTTTTCTTCCAAATACAGAAAAGTCGGCCTGTTCAGATAGCGAACAGCGACGTTGAGTAGCTCCTGATTGGGTTTTGGTGTCACCAAAGACCGATTCTTTTCCTACCCTCTGGTTGCCACCTGCATTTTGAGATCTGGCGGCAGGAGCTCCAAGTCGGCGGCCAGACTTCATGTTGCCGTGAGCACGCCACGGGGAACATGGAAAAGGTTTCCGTGCACAAGCATGAGAAATCCAGCTTCGGAAAAGAGCAGCTGCTTGCAGGGTGTGTGATGAGTGAGGCCCAGTGGATATGCCTGGGGCCGGACCGGAGTCCGGGCGCACAACAGTGTCGCTCAGCCAGGAGCACAGAGCACACTTTGTCTCCAGTTCCACTGCCTCAGAAAACGTACAGCAAAGAAAACACGGGGCCCCGCTCGTAAGGCACAAAAGGAATCCTGTCTCCTCCCTGTTGCCTCACCTTATGCCGAAGCAAATGCGATGTATTTCTTCGAAGTCCTAGGACAGTGTGGTGCTGAGGGCAACCCCAGGCCCCTTCCGAGAAAAGGAGACTGGTCCGTTCCAGACGGCGGTGTCCGAGGCGTACGGCCACGTCTGTGAAAGAAAGGAAGGAAGGAAGGAGGGAGGGAGGGAGGGAGGGAGGAGGGAGGGAGGGAGGGAGGGAGGGAGGAAGGAAGGAAGGAAGGAAGGAAGGAAGGAAGGAAGGAAGGGTCTGCTATGGGACTTGCAGCGAGCTCTGTCACTTGTGTCTTATGTTCGTCCTTCCGTACGGTGCCCTGAGAGTGGTCTGCTCCGGGGTCCGCTCCGGGGTCTGCTTTCAGCCTCAGCTCGCTTAGGTCACAGCAGGTAGCGAGCCCCGGGACTGCATCGTCCAACCCATCAGTAAGCAAAAGGGTTTTCTGTGGAAGGAGAACTATTGAGTAATTCAAGTGGGAAACGGGAGTGAGAGCAAAGGTGTTGGTGGAAGCTTCTGGAGGCCCCGAAGCCCGCGCGGTCCCTGGGAGGGCGTCTGGCCCTGCGGATCGGCTCCCCCTGTTCTGCCGCAGCAAGGTCGCAGCCGGGGTCGGGGCAGGGCCCGCGGGGAGGGCCGTCCGCCTTTCCAGGGCTCTATTGGGGGTGAGAATGGGCGCTGCTGCCCCCCAACAGGCTGGTCTTCCCGGCACCCCTCCGGGCGGCGCTTTCCTTCCTAAAACTGTTGAGGACTTTCCAGAGACCAGGACAAGGAGACAAGGAGCCTGCAGTCGCATCAGCTGCCGCCGCTGACCCTGAAACCAGTTTCATTGACAACCTAGATGCAGGTTCCATCCCCAGGGAGACAGCTGCAGGATGGGGGTGCTCAAGGCAGACAAGAAACCTCTGATTTCTTGCACCAAAATAAATGTCGGCTCCCATCCTCCACTCCAGCCACCGATGCCGTGCGTCCTGGACTCTGCACCTCTTCCCTGGGGCTGCGACAAGCCATGGTTTCCGGTGCTGTCCCCACCGCCATCAGCCCATGACGCGCGTTCCCAGCCAGACCAGTCGTTCACGAGCTCGCAGACATGGGCTCCCGCACCCGCGTCCGCACTACCAGCCTCAGCCCACCCGCCTGGGACCATGTGACCTTGGCTAGCCTTTGGGCCCGCCGCCCGCAGCCCCCCTCTGGGCCCCAGAGCCTTCCTCCCGTCCTCCCCAGCCCACGGCTTGGTGTCCGCGTGGCTCAAGTGTGTGCTCAGCACCACCTTTACCACCTCCACCTGCTCCGTGGGGTCACCTGAGCCTCCGTGAGGGTGGCGCCCCCATGCAGCCTCCTGGGTCCGCCCGTGGCTCCAGGCGCATAACGATGAGCAGCCAATAACCAGGAGACTTAATCCCAGACAGGCCAGTCCACGCAGCACCTGCTGGCAGGGATGCCCAGGGTGCAGGCGTCGGGAGGCCCCAGCGAGGGGCGGGGCGGGCTTTCTACCCACGGGGGTGTCCCTGAGAGGCCTGTGGCCAGTAACGCCAGCGCCGCCGTGCCCCCGCCGTGCTCCTGCCGTGCCCCTGCCGTGCCCCTGCCGTGCCCCTGCCGTGCCCCTGCCGTGCACAGACCGTCAGGGGAACATGCACGTGGAGCCGTAAGACGTTCGGTCGCTTGCTCTCTAATAAATCAGTCTTGAGAGGGAGTGAGGGAGGGAGGCAGAAAGGGGGCGTGAAAGCTGGGGGCCCCGGCGACAGCACAGGGTCTTGGCGTAGGAGCCACTTTGGAACTTCACCGAATCTGTATCTCTGCATCTTTCACGAAGATCACAAAGCAGCTACGACCGCCCTTCCTGCCGCCCGCTGCTCCTGCCAACTGAGCGTGGTGAGGGCTCTGGCAGCCTGGGTCAGCACGGTCATTTCTAGAAGACCGGGCTCATCCGCCCGACCAGGGGGAGGCCACGTGAGGGGCCGTGTGGGTGGGACCCGGTGGATCACGGAGCTGATTGTTGGCCTCAGTCCGTCCATAGGCTGTGGCTATTCTAAAAAGCAAATTCCAGAAGATATTTAGACCTGGCTTAGGTCTTTAGGACCAGTTTTCTTTCTTTTTTTTTTTTTTTTTTTAAGATTTTTATTTATTCATGAGAGCCATACAGAGAGAGGCAGAGACACAGAAGGAGGGAGAAGCAGGCTCCATGCAGGGAGCCCGACGCGGGACTCGATCCCGGGACCCCGGGGTCACGCCCTGGGCCAAAGGCAGGTGCTAAACCACTGAGCCCCCCAGGGATCCCATAGGACCAGTTTTCATCTGCCCTGAACCAAAGCTGCATCCTGAGGGCCCTGGAGCCCCGGGAGGACCCAGATATGCCAGGTCCTCTGGTCCAGGGCAGGGCAGGCACCCGGACCAGTCTTGCCAGCGCTCTCGTTTGGGAGCAGAGCAGGTTGGTGATTTGCCTCTTTTGCTCTCAGGCACTTGTATGCACATGATCTCAGTGAATCCCTCAGATCCTCTCTACGGGAGACAGATTTGGGTGACATTCCTATTTTACTAGAAGACACTCGAGAGGTGCAGTCCTGAGCCCAAAGGAACGGCACTGCCCCGTCTCCGTGGTGGCCCAGCTGCTTTCCAGCTCGCCGCTGCATCGGTTCCGCGACTGGCGGCTGTAGGACCTTGGGTAAATTATTTGGCCCTATGAGCCTTGGTCTCCCCATCTCCCACAGGAGCCAGGACTCCCTACCTGGCTGGATTTTCAGGAGGATTAACTGAAATGTCGTAACTCAAATGCCAGCACAGACCCCGGTCCCCAGAGCTGGAGGTTCACGCGACTCTGCTCATCGGTACGGCGGTGAATACGAAAATAATCTCGAATTTCTACCCAAGAGTTCCTTTAAAATACACTTTACAAAAAGGAAGAAAAAGAAAAGGCCAGTGGAAAAGGATTCAAGTCTCATTCCAGATGTATTTTAAGGCTCTATTCCTTTTCAAAAATTTCAGCCAATGTCAACAAATACTTAGTTTGTCTAATCTTTTTGTGGTTTGTGTAGAAGGTGGATCGAGTGTTTTGCAGAGTTGGGACTTCCTGTTTTTCCCCGATCAGTTGTTTTTCTCTTAATTCTTCAATTTTTGCATCAGCCGAAAAAACATGTAGTGTGGTCCTATGGGATTAGTCTTAAGTCTCCTTTGTGTTTGAGAGGATTAGAAATTAGGTGATATCCTAGTTTATGTCCTATTTTATCTAAGTAATGTAGACTCATCTTCACATAAAAGGGAGTAGCTGTAAATTAACCTTTTTCTTCTTCTGTGGAAACGGTCTTTTAGAGAGACCAAGGAGAAAATCTTAGTGCGTCTTAACTTGCGAGGAACCGTCATATTCTATCCTGAGCAATCGAGAGGTATCATAAAGCTTACTTTAAAACAGGTTAAAATATATGGACCCAGTAATTTCACACAATGAGAAGAACCCATTACTGTTCAAAGCCATTGTTTTCATACTTGCACAATTTTTTAAATCTGCACTTTGCCATTTGGAAACTTAACGAATCACCTTGGAAGAGGCCCTTTTGCTCCCAGTAAAATAGGAAGAAATACTTATTTTGGTTTATTCCTTGACATTAAGGGGAGGTTATCAAGCCAAAATACTGAACACCTCAAAAAATGTCTAGAAAAAGAGCTTATTAGCTTTTTCATCACAGCCATTATGGAATCACAATAGGAGTTGAGAGCAGTTTACCTGGAGGTTCAATGCGTTGTGAGAATATTAGATTTACTTTTTGGAGAATGGTTTAAGGGGCACCTTAATCGGGTGGCTCCGCGGGTTGAGCGTCTGCCTTCGGCTCAGGTCATGATCTCAGGGTCCTGGGATCGAGTCCTGCGCTGGGCCCCTGTTCAGCGGGGAGCCTGCACCTCCCTTTCCCCCTGCTCCTCCTCTCTCACTACTTCTCTCTCTCTCAAACAAATAAATAAGGAATCTTTATTAAAAAAAAAAAAAAAAAAAACAAGAATGCACGGAACAACAATTCTTAGCTTCTTACAGAAACGCTGTTTGACGCCAGCCAGCGAGTTTGCTGGACTCACGCCCAGAGTCCAAGCTTCATCTTTTTTCTCTTTTTACACAGTCGCTTGGGGCACACTCCAAAACCCCTTTGTTCGTCAAGGCCCCTTTCGGACGCACTTGGGTCAGTTAGGACCCCTCGGCCGTGCGGCTGCGCGTGTTCCAGCCACGGTCCCGTGTTTCTCTCCTGCAGCCCCTCCTCTCCTCCCCTCGCCGCTTTTCTCATCTCCAGCGCTCGGAGTCTGTCCTCCTCCTGCTGCGCAAAGGTGCCGGGATCCTTGCTCTTCGTCGCCGAGTAACCCCAATTCCAAGGTGTTTGCAGGACACAAAGACGGGGTACCTGTAGTGCGTGTGCGAGGCGGCCCTGGGTGTGCGGCCACGCTGGCCCCGAAGGCCTCCGGGTCTGTGGGCCCGCGGCTCGGGTGCCAGCGTGGAGCCGGCCGGCGCCCCCTCCTCGCCCCCTCCTCTCCCCCTCCTCGCCAGGTGCGTCCGAGTGAATGGAATCGTTCTGCGGGTGAGTGGACGGCGAAGCTGAGCCCGGGCCCGGGCCCACACGCGACCTGCCCCTCGGGCTACGGGCTTCCCGAGGAAGGAGCCCTTGGTCGCGGAGGATGGGCACGAGGGGCAGGCAGAGCTGGCCTCTCGGGGGGCTGAGGGCCCGGGAGGACGTCCCAACGGGCCCCCCCGAGGGCGCCCAGGGCCTACGCAGTGTGTGGGACACAGCAAGCCGCCTCTGCCCCTGCCCCCAGGCTCCGGTCGCCCTGCGCTACGAGTCAGGGCGCAGGTGCTGGAGTAAAAGCGAGTAGGTCATGGCTTCAACAGGCCGCGGCAGGAGGGAGCGTTGAACTCAAGACTCCTCTTTTCTCGCGTCTCAAGTCTAGATCTGAGACTTGGGCGAGTTGCCTTCTCTCTAGGAACCGCTAATACCTGGTGAGGCAAGCGCCCCTCACCAGCCCCCTTTATCCCATTTTCTTGGCTAAACCTCCCGTATGAAGCCGAGCATCATTTTACCCACGTCCAAATGAAAACCCAAATCACTGGAATTTTTACCGGAAGGCGGTTAACCTCACCGATGAGCTCTGAAAGACCTCAGATGGGCTTGCGACCTTGTCTTTTCGTCAAGAGACATAGTTTGTTCTCCCTTTATTCGGGTCTAAGTAGATGAACTTCCAGAAAATTCTTTGCTTTTCTTGCTTTAGGAACTACACTCCTTGTTGAGTTTATTCCCAAGAGTCATATGGTTTTTTCTCTTCTATAATAAGACAGAGGCAGTTTATTCTTTTTTTTTTTTTTTTTTTTTTGCAGTTTGTTATTCTCACATTGGTCTGATAAGCTTATGAGTCCAATAAGACAAAGACTGTGTCATCAGAAACAAAGGCAGGAAACAGGCTTTCCTTTTTTTTCCCTCAACTGTACTTTTAAGTAATATAGAGTAAGGAGTTTGATTCTTGTACCCGTTTATGTTCATATTTTCCCAAGTGATGGTTTAAAACCACAACTTCATTTCGGCTGCTAGGGTTTAGTGCTTGTGCTCTGGTCCTTCGGAATCTCAACTCCGAGTGGAACTCCCAGAGGACGTTCAACGCTTGGACGGCCCCTCCGGGGTCCGGGGTCGTGGGTCTTGGGGTCGTGGGTCTTGGGGTCGCTCTGTTCTTGGTTTGAACCTGGACAGTTGCAGTGGCCTTTGATGGTCAGAAAGAGGAACAGAAACTCAGGGAAAACCCCAAGCCCGCCATACGTGGAGGATTCCGTACATTTAAGCCACAGACAGAGCCGAGCGCAGGGGGGAACCCATGGGCCTTTCTGGAGTCAGGTGCTGCCAGACTTACCAATCTTTCCCTTTGGGATCATTAGGGCCTTGACTGAGGCTGTCCTGCTCTAGCGGACGCCTCTCCCAGGCTGACACGGGTCTCCCTGGAAGCTCCCGGAGCTGCTTGTCCTCCAGGCCTCTTTGCCCAGACTGCAGGGTCGAGGCTGACCGGGCCTGTTCTCGGCCCCCTGCAGCGGCATCGCTCGAAGCCAGGAGCCTGCGCTTTGCTGCTTTCCAAGAGAAAAGCCTCGGGGAAGTTAAGTCAGCTCGCAGGCCCCGGCGGCCCCCGAAGACCCAGCCACGGGGTCTCTGAGCCTCGGGCTCCTTGTCTACACGGTGGGCACTTTCAGCCCTTACCCTGCTGTCACAGTGTCATGAGATAAAACCAATAGGGGGATGCGTGAAGGCGCGTCCAGGGCTATGACCTGTTCTTCACTCGACCCGTGTTGCCCAAATGAATCAGGATGCAACACCCTCAGGGCCAGAAGGCCAAGCGGAGGGGGCACACGGGCCCGTCCATCCCCCTCGTGCGTGTGGGTGAAGGGCTGAGAAGACAACTGCTCGGGCTACTCTGATAGCCAAAGGTGCAAAACCTCAATTATCGGGAAGCTGAATTTTTAGAACGAGGCTCAGCATGTGCAGTTACGCTCTCGTGCATTAGCTGCCTGAGGTATGACTCGTAAGGATGTGTTTGTCGTTCTCTGTTTAGAAATTTTCAAAATACTGTGATTTTATCCACATTATTCTATTTATTAATTTATTGCATTAGGTGAAAAATATCAAACGTAAAGCACGGTTATAGTTGCAAAGACAGTAAATTCGGGGTCGTACGTACTTTTCTTTAATCCCCGCTGCTATTTGCTGTGTGACAGCGATGCCCCCGTCCTCTCTTGTTTGCTGTTCTAAGCCGTTTACTCAGTGAGACGAAACTCCTGCACGTAAAATACCACAAGTCAGGCCAATAGTTTCGCCGTTGCCATGGGAGCCGGGAGGTAACGGCAGCTCTGCTTGCCCATGGGACGTGAGCGTCGAGGCAGCCGATTGTGGGCCTTCGTCTCCAGTGTGCACGCGTGTGCGTGGGTGGCCACCGGCCTGCGTCCACGGGCCGCACGGACTGCTCTGTTCGGTCCTTAGGTGTTTTATATTTTTGTTTAAATTCAGTGTCGTCGACGTACAGTGTGTCCCGGTTTCAAGAGGGGAGGTCAGTGATCCATCAGGCGCGTGTGACGCCCGGTGCTGAGGACCAGCTTTCAGTATCTCACTCGCCTCCTAAAGACAGTCCGATCGATCAGGAGCCCAGAGGCTCAATGGTCCAGGGATCTTGGCATCTGCCCCTCCGTAGGCACAGAGTCGTCACCCAGCCTTACGCAGAATCCAGGCAGTCCCACAGCCGAGAAGCATGTGGCGCCGTGAACGGGCTCAAGAGACCGGGGTGGGGCCTTACGTGTGTGTAAGAGGAGCCGTGACATCCCGGCCGAGTCTGCAGAGGGCGGCGGGAGCCTCTTGCCGTTTCTAGCACCGAGGCGACGTCTGAGCTTGGCGATGCGCACGGTGCCCCGCAGGTGGGCGCCCTCTGCCCTTGGCCCTGCAGGGTGGGTGCTCTCTGCCCTCAGCCCCGGGGTGGGCGCCCTGTGCCCTCGGCCCTTCAGGGTGGGCGCCCTGTGCCTTCAGCCCCACAGGTGGGCGTCCTGTGCCCTGTCCTGCACGGTGGGCGCCCTGTGCCCTGTCTTGCAGGGTGGGCGCCCTGTGCGCCTGACCCGTGGGTGGGTGCCTGTGCCCTCGGCCCCATGGGTGGGTGCCCTGTGCCCTCAGCCGTGGCGCGGCCCAGGTAAGACGGTGACCGTGGCCTCACCGTTCACCCTCCGTGTGTCCACTCGGAGCACTTGCCCCACGTTACTGTTGAAAAGTCAATCTTTACCTCAGGGTCTTTGGAATTTTTCCCAAGAATAGCTTTTATCCAAAAGTTCTCTCTACTCTGACCAGCTAATCCTGCTTCAAATCAGCACTGGGTCCAAGTGCAGCAACATCTCATTCCATGTGAAAAGAGGGCGGGGGTCAGCATTGTGCTCCCGCTCCGGGTCACCTGCACAGGGTGCGAGAGGGTGTCCACCTGCAGGGCCGAGGGCACAGGGCGCCTGCATTCTGCTCCTGCTCCAGGTCACCTGCACAGGTGACCAGCCTCCCCATGAGCCCGTGTCCCTGCCAGGAGGTGGGGAATGCCAGTACCTCGCCCAGAGAGTGCGGGGGACGAGACAGCCTTGGAGCAGCGTCTGCCGCAAAGCGGGCCCTTGGAGTTGGCTGGGGGCAGCCTTGTCACTGGAGTGCTCCCTGGCCCTACAAGGCCTGAATGCAGAGGCTTCCTGTTCATCCCGTTAGTACAAATGCATTTGAACCTGGGCTAGAGTGGAAGGCAACGGGTGACGTTCCTGAATGTTGCAGCAGAGCCCAAGAAGAATGGGGCTTCTGAGCTGCCCGGGGGCCCGCAGACAGGTTCAGGTTCTAGAACCGTCGAGGGCACAGACTATCAGCAGGTGCCTCAGCTTGTAGGCGGGCGGGCAGTGTGCATGCCCGCGGGTGATCGTATGGCCGGTGCACAGAAAGGCTTTGCAGGTCCCAGAGGTCATCTGCTCCAGCATGCTGCTCACGGAGTTATGGGTTGATTTTTTTTTTCAATATAAAAGTATTTTAAACACAGCCCTGAAGTGGAGTGGTTGTGACCTTGACGTATTAATCAAGGAACAGCATCATTTGGGGACCATATAAAAACATTTGGGAATTTCACTAATAGTAAAGATGTGGGGTCAAGTTGGGGAACGAGTGGTTGAACGGCACACGAAGCCTTGGTCCCCTGAAGCAGTCTGGAGTCCACGGGAACATTTCTTCCTTGTCGAGCCTCCACAGTCTTGGATCAAAGGGAAGCTGGTGAAGAAGCTCCGTGTTTATTTATTTTTATTTATTTATTTTTAAAGATTTCATTTATTTATTCATGAGACACACACAGACAGAGAGAGAGAGAGAGAGAGAGAGGCAGAGACACAGGCAGAGAGAGGCAGGCTCCAAGCAGGGAGCCCGATGCAGGACTCGATCCCGGGTCTCTAGGATCAAGCCCTGGGCCAAAGGCGGCTAAACTGCTGAGCCCCCCAGGGATCCCCCTTATCCGTGTTTAAATGAAGGAGCAAGATGATTTGCAGAGGGTCCTCCAACACTGCAGTGTATCTTCTAATGAACTAACATACTTCCATCTAAGAGGCCAAAAAGTAAAATGTTTTTTTTATTTCCCCTGAAATTAAAAAAAAAAGAAAAAAAAGCAACAGGAGGAAACTGTTGGCCATGCTTGGCACCTGTTTTGTAGTTTGTCTCTATTCTTTATGGAAACTTCTGGGGATCCCTGGGTGGCTCGTCAGTTTAGTGCTGCCTTCAGCCCAGGGCGTGATCCTGGAGACCCGGGTTCGAGTCCCACGTCGGGCTCCCTGCATGGAGCCTGCTTCTCCCTCTGCCTGTGTCTCTGCCTCTCTCTCTCTCTCTCTCTCTGTCTATCATAAATAAATAAATGTTAAAAAAAAAAAAAAAACTGTCCTGCAGGTGTGGGAAGTGGCAGAAGCAGCCGCGTCCTATTTTGGGCTGGCCCCGGCTGCCTCTGTGTTTTCAGGAAGCCCAGACCGTGGACGGCACCGCGGAGCCTTGCCTCTGGCCGCTGGCGAGCCCGGACCAGGCTTCATTCCTCTGCTGCCCCCTTAAACCGCAACCTCGTGTGTGGGTGTCGAGTTCTTGGCTGCAGTGCCGGCCAAACAGGGCGAGGGTGTCTCGTTTAGAGCAGTATAGATCCT
This sequence comes from Vulpes vulpes, assembly GCF_048418805.1. Classification (NCBI taxonomy): domain Eukaryota; kingdom Metazoa; phylum Chordata; class Mammalia; order Carnivora; family Canidae; genus Vulpes; species Vulpes vulpes. Next base: position 146,802,425 of record NC_132783.1, read on the forward strand.
GAGAAAATAAAACATGGCTGGAAAACTACCGGGAAGACAAATGATCTAATTTAACCCAAACCGCTTTTTAAAATACAAACAGAACAATAACAGTGGAAACTTACAGGAACCCGGACCTCTTGAGGCGGGAAATCCAGGGGTGCCGATGACCCATGTCGTCGAAAAAAGCTACTTACCCCCCCCCCAGGCGGCCCGGCCTACATGGCCACCCCGGAGTTCCCTCTGCTTTCACCAACGTGGATTCTCTTGAGGACCCTGGATTTGGGGGAGATTTTTAAACTGTACCTTGCGACAATAGTGAGTTTGCTTCGTGTTCTTAAAGGTTTAGCAGGATCGCTGAGGCTGGAGGCAGAGGAGCCTGGTCTTTTATCAAAAAGATGCATCTCGCCAGACAGACTTACTGCTCAGCCTGGTGTCCTGTTCGTTTTTCTAACCCAGGATGAGGCATTAAAGGAAGTGTCCGTCTTGCTAAAATTAAAAAAAGAAACAGGACTTGGAGCATCTCGTATACTAGCCTCTCGGTATGTCGGGGAAACCGCCGGTTCCCAACTCCACACCTTACTGTGCAGACTCTGAAAAGCTGTTTCTTTGTGAGCAACGCGGTCATGTCCTTACCAATTGCCATGAGTGCCAGTTGCCGTGTCAGGTTCTGGTGGCCCTTGACGCCTCTGGGTGGTGTGGCCTTCCGTCCCGATGCCTCTTTGTCCCCCGTCTTTCAGAATCTGGAGGTTACTGCCCGCGGCAGCGCACCAGCTCTCTCTGCGCTCCTCGGACTCTGAATTTCCGATTTCCTTCGCGTGGCAGCTAACTTCTGTTAGAGGATTGGACCCTATAGGGGAACAGCCCGTCCTACATCCCAGGTGACCTCCACAAGAAGGGAGCCAGGACAAAAGTCTTTGCTTAAGCTCTACACTTAAGAAGCTCCTTAGGAGGCCCGATGCCACATCCTCTAGGTCCGTGTTTCTAGGTCAGCAGCCAGTGCTCGTCCGGTGCCGACGGGCGCCCAGGAAGGCACAACAGAGGTAACGACCAAGGGATCCCTGGGTGGCGCAGCGGTTTGGCGCCTGCCTTTGGCCCAGGGATCGAGTCCCCCGTCGGGCTCCCTGCATGGAGCCTGCTTCTCCCTCTGCCTGTGTCTCTGCCTCTCTCTCTCTCTCTCTCTGTGTCTATCATGAATAAATAAATAAACTCTTAAAAAAAAAAAAAAGGAAGTAACGACCAAGTCCTCGCCCATCTCTTGAGAACGCATACAGCGCTCCTGCCATCAATTTGCATGCTTATTTTAAATACATAGGTCCTACCAAAGATCGTTTTCTTTACCCAGACACCCAAACCTGCAGCCGGAGGGTTCTGTTTGTGAACGACCGTACGTAAGCTGTGTGTGCAAGAACACCCGTGTCTGTTCGTGGATCGCGTATCAACCGCGTGGGAGGTGTGCTGAACAAATGTGGGAGAACTGGCGGCGAGGAAGCCCGATCCCTGCCTCGGGGGTCTAGGGAGACGCGGCCAAGTGAAAGCAAGCACGGTACACCGTGGTGGGTGCAGGCATGGGGTCCGCGGTCCACGCAGGCGGCTGCAGAGCACAGGGCGGGCAATGGGCTCCAGGGACGGCTCCCAGCAAGTGTGATCCCTCGGCTGATGGGGGTTTACCAGGTGATGGGTGGGACCAGGTAAAGGTGATTCTGTGCAGAGAGAAAAGCTTAAGCTGAGGACCCTGCGGTGAGAGAGAGCATGGTGTATCCCGGAACTGCAGTGCATTTAGGCTTCCGCACACGGTGCAGGAAGCGCCAAGCAAGGTCAGGTCGTGAAAGGCCTTTTACTGGTTCACTCATGGCCCAGATATTTCTTCAATGCCGACTGACCACGCGCCGGACGCGGCTGCAGACGTTACACAAGGCCGTGGAGATCCTGATCTGTGCGCGGGGTGCAGCCCCGAGGCATGTTGGGTGCACTTGGAGGAATTTGGATTTTTGCGATCTGACCACAATGGGGAGGACCCGGGGAGGGCTTGGGAACCGGGAGGCCGTCAGTGACCCGACCCAAGGCATGGCAGCAGCGGGGCCAGAGTCCGGAGGGACTGGGGAGTATGGGCGGGGCCCAGAAAGGTGCGAGCCACGGTCAGAGGCGTCGGGAGCTCACCCCGTCTCCTGGGCAGGGACTCTGGGCACGGACGGGCTGGAGCCCCAGGGGAGGCGGCTCTGCAGGAGCCCAGGTATCTCTACTGGTGACCCCAGGCTTGGGAGTGTGGGTGTGAGGGGCCCCTGGGCCGTTCAGGGCAGACGTGGCTTGGGAGGGGAGAGCAGCGTGCAGAGGGCCCTCCGAGAATTCAGGCCGACAGGCAGTACCTGCGGTTTGTGTGGGCGGCCGGGCGCCTGGGCGAGAGTGGGGACAGGAGCGGCATCGGCAGGGCCCGGCCACCAGCTCCCACACGTGAGGGGCACAGCTGGAGCAGAAGAGGCGCCTCGGTCCTGCAGACACCGAGGGGAGACTCGTTAGAAGGGGGAGGAGGCGACAGGGTCGGGAAGGTGGGAGCAGAGAGTGTCCACTGGCTTCAGCCAGAAGAGCGTCGGGGAGGGGGGGGAGAAGCCGGGCCGGCGATTGACCGCTTGTGATGTGACCACGCGACGGCCGCGGTTCTGGCGTCCAGGTGAGGCCCGGCGCTTGCTCGCGCGGCTGCTGTCCTCACGGGCTCAGGAGCACTGGGGAGGTGAAGAGCAATGGAGCACCCGGTGGGGGGTGAAGAGCAGGCGAGGGGGCGACGCTGTATAGAGATTTCCTGCCAAAGGCAGGCGAGAAAGCAGGGGCACTAGGCGCCCCGAGGACTCAAGAAGTTCCTTTCAGGCTGGAAGACACCTGTGCGTCTGCAAGTGCTGCTGGGGAGGAGCCAGGCGCGTAGCCAGGCTCAGAGCAGCCCGGGAGCTTGGGCTCCTGTCCAGGTCAGAGGGTCCGAAATGCAGAGCCCGGGTCGATACCCCTGCGGTCACTGGGCAGACTGGCCTTTTCCATGTGACAGGACCCAGGTGGTGGGGAAGGAAGGCCTTGGGCAGGTGTGTTTTGTTGAGGTTTGATTTAGAGAGAGAAGCAACAAGAAGTTCTATTTTAAAAATTTTTTTTAGATTTTCATTTATTTGTTTACTTGAGAGAGAACACACGAGCGGGGGAGGAGCAGAGGGAAAGGGAGAAGCAGGCTCTGTGCTGAGCTCGGAGCCCAACCTGGGGCTCGATCCCAGGACCCTGAGATCATGACCTGAGCGGAAATCCCGAGTCGAATGCTTACCTGCCGAGCACTGAGGCGCCCCGACAAATTTCGTTTCTGATGGATTCCACTGCCCTGCAGAGAGAGGAGACGGAAAACAGAGGATGACGGAGCAGCCAGCAGCCGGGTGGGGGGGCCGTGGGGCGGTGGGGTGGCGGCCAGCTGTCCCTGCTGTGCTTCTGGCTCCAGCCGCTCTGGGAGCCCCAGCAGAGCCCCTAAATACAGAGGACGGGGAGGGGGACATCGCTGGATGAACCTGAGGTCCGGGATTTGCACACGAGGAGTTGTGGGTATTGACATGCGTGTGCTCCAGGGGACAGTGTGGAGGGACAGACGGGAGGAGCTGGAGAGCAGTCGAAGGAGGGACAAGCCCACGAGGCTCCAGGAGCCCGAATGGGAGGAACGGGGCCCCACAGCGGCCTGACGGGCGGGGACTGCCCTCGGGCTCCGTCCCCCCCCCCTCCAGGGGATGCTTGCCGTCACGCGGCCACCAAATGCCTGCGGGGGGGCGGGGAGGGAACCCTTGGCCTGAGAATCTCAGTCTGCAGTATGGGGATGTTTCTGGTTCATCTTATAGGGTTTAAGGAGCTAAGACTGTTCATATCAGGGGGATCACATGTGGGATTTGTTAGCCATTTCCCTGGGGGTTGTTTAGGGTTTTGGTTCTTACTTTTTAATATCCTGTAGTTTGATGACTTTCTGGGAGGAAAACACACAGGCCGCAGCACACTGTGAGCCTGGCAGCCTCTCGGGGATACTGAGGCAGGGGGATCCACTCATGCCTCCTGGGCCCAGACCCAGTTTTGAGTCCGACGTGCCCTGTTGCTGAGCGGCCCCAGCGGCATGTTGGTGGGAGGTGTGGGGCGGCCCGACCGCGGCGTCTGCGAGCAGCACGGTGGTGGGACAAGGGCAGCCTTGCACTTAGCCGCTTGGAAGCCGCCTGGGCCTCGCCCACACCTGAAGTGCCTTCGCTGTGGGACGTTCACGAACGTGGAGACACTCACTTTCCGCAGCAGGCAAAGCTCTGGAGTCCTGGCAGGATTCTGACTGGAAGCCGAATGCTTTCCAAGGACGGTGCGGACGCTGCTGTAGCGAGACCCCGAGCCCGGGGTGCTCCCCCCCAGGAGACCGCGGTGCTCCCTGTTACTGGCCGTGCTGCCCGCCGCCTTCCCGGAGCGCCCAATGGCACCGGCCAGCTTCGTGCTGTGCCCCGGGGAGCCGCCGCCTCCCGAGTGGGTCTCTTTTATCTCTCGGGTGCTGCGGGGCTGCCTCCCGACCCCCCTCTCTGCATCCTGCCCGGGCTCCCCGTCGGTCTCCTGCCTGTAAGCGCTGCCCTTGCGCTGACGGCCTCCAACCGCGTGTCTGCAGCCCGCACCCTCCCCTGGACTGCAGACCCTCCGAGCCAGCCGTCCTACCCGATCCCGATGGGGGGCACCCAGGTGGGGCACTTGCTTTTCCTCCCCAACCTGTCCTCCCTCTCCCAGTCCCTTCGTCTCACGAAACAGCTGCACCAATTGACCAGTGACTCAAACCCAAAAAACTGAACTCAAACTCAGCTTTGATTTCTCCCTGTCCTCATGCCCTCATGGGGTCCCTCACCACATCAGTTTTGTCTCCAAAAAGCTCTCAAGCCGGCCCCCTCCTCCTCATCTCCTGCGCATCCTGGCCCGAGCCGTCCCCTCTCTTACCTGGATCACCACCAGCCCTCGACTCCCGGCTGCCGCCCTTCCCTCTCCCCCGGCCAGCAGGAGCCTCAGTCCCACCTGCTCAGCCCCTCTCCCACGTGCTCCTCACCGTGACCTGGAACCATCTTACGTCGCCTACCTCCCAGACCCCGTTGTCCCCACCGCCTGCCAGGCTTACTGGCCTCTACCCGGCCTTAGCCGCCCCCAGGGCCTCAGCTCTCCCCCAGCTCTTCCGCCAGCTCTGTCCCCAGCTGGTTCCTTCTTGTTCTTGGGGCCTCAGCTCCACCAGGACCTCGGTTGTCTCCTCCTTAGACGGATTTCCTCTCCCGTCCATCTGAATAAGCTTCTCCAGGGGGTCCTGGTTCATTCGCGTATTTTGTTTCCTCGGTACCTGTCACAGGGAGTGTTTGTGTCGCTTGTGAACCTTTCACACGGCTACCAGTGTATGCTCCCCTCCCGCCGCGTGTCTGGGGAGCTATCGTGGATCCGACCAAGTTCTGTGTGCCCTGGAGGCTACGCTCAAACGGAGACAGACAGACAGACAGTAAGACAAATAAAGAGCAAATATAGGGTCAGGTAATGAACGTGCTGTGAAGGGAAACAGAGCAAGCGCGTTGACACAGCTGAGACAAACAGGCACTGGAGGATCCGGAAGGATGAGCTACTGGAAAGAAAGCATCACAAATAATGGGCAAAAATAATAATAATAATAATAATAATAATGGGCCATCGGTGCTTTGTTCAAATCGGCCTTGAGGAAATAAAGTATTTCTTTAGAAAACGAATTGTCAGCCGTGGCCCGAGGCACACGCCCTGAGGGTTTGGAAAGTTACCTGCACCAGTGAAACCATCAACTAGGGTAGAATTCCCTGCGGATCGGGTCAGAATGGCCGAGTGCAAAAGTATGGGGAGAAACTCCATGGGACGATTGATGGGCTGCATGTGACTTCTTCCTGGGGGATCAAGAGGAAATCAGAAATGAAGAAGTAGAGAAATTGAGGGAAATACTGGGTATAAAAGAGAATAATGGAAAGGCTAATAATACTAATATGGCACATGCCCTCAATGGCAAAGCTCCTCTTTTCTTGCATTTTAATGTTTCTTGAAACCAGAATGTTTTTCATTCACTGGATACGCGCAATGTGGTCATTATAAGCGTCGAATCAGTGGTGTATCTGACGACCAATCCTCTTACAAACAAAATGCGATTATTTTAAGTTCATAGAAATTAATATGAGCATTAAAGTTCCCGGTAGAAAATACTTCATTTAACAACTATTTGAGTGTTTATGGTGTGCTGAGGCGGTAGGTGTAGACTGGTAAACAGGATAGACAAAAACCCTTGCTTTCAGGCGCCTGCTCTAGGCCAGTCGCGGCTTGAGGCCCCGCATACTTACATCCAATCTAAGATCAATTGGGTTATTTAAGGGGCACCTGGGGGCTCAGTGGTTGAGCGTCCACCTTGGGCCCAGGTCGTGACCCCGGGGTCCCGGGATCGAGTCCCGCGTCGGGCTCCCTGCATGGAGCCTGCTGCTCCCTCCGCCTGTGTCTCTCCCTCTCTGTGTGTCTCAGGAGTAAATAAGTAAAATCTTTTTAAAAATCAGGTTATTTCAGCGAGAATAAGCACGTTGGCCAACAGCACTCAGCAGTTAAGTGATAGAAGCAGCTCAGGTCTGCGTGGCTCTAAACCCTGCGTGCTTCCCCCAAATTACCATGATTGTGGAGCTAAGTGGACTGTTCACACTCAGTCTTGCTGCCAGAGCCGCCGTTCCCCGCATCCCCCCTCTCCCGCCTCAGCCCTGGGTTAGGACTCCGTCAGGGAACTGCTGGTGGAAGTAGGAAGCGCCGCAGCGAGTGCCCCAGCCAGGGCTGAGGTCTTTTTAGCCAAGAGTAACGTTCTGCCAACAAGATCCAGAAAAGGTCTAATCCTACGTTATTGAGGTGCCCTCCTGTCTGCTTTTTAAACCTGCGCTAAATAATATACATCCCTTAGATTTCAACAGACCTGTTGGCAATAAAAAATAAATAACCAATCAGCAGCCAGATTTTGGGGTTGGGACAGGAAGGCAAGAGAATAAGCTCTGCACTGGCCTCAGTGTCTGCGAGAGACACACTGGAAGCTGTGCTAAGTTGGGGTCCCCGGAGCTGAACTGCGCGGGGGAATCCTGGGGCACGTGGTGCAGGGAAGGCCGACGGGTGCGGGGGGAGCTGAGCGAGGAGCTGGTGTCCACAGGCCGCAAGCGCCCACCTGAGCCCACGGGGAGCTCTGGGGCCTGGGTCGCAGCAGAGCAGCCCGGCCCCGGGGAGCAGATCCTCTACATCCCTCTGTCCGCCAGCCCTTGGCTGGGGCCTTGGGGTCAGGGGTCCCCTAACGAGCCCGAAGTGCCTGGGGACAGCTTCCCCTGAGGAGGCAGGTGTGCACCGACCGGCACTCAGCGGGGAAAAGGCCTGGGAGGGACACTCGCAGCCCAAGTCCAAATACGTTACTTTGGAACATGATCAAGTGAGAGATTTTGACACAAAACAGGACAGTCTGCTTAGATGTGTCTGCTGAACACGGGATTTATTAACAAGGAGCTTTTTTTTTTCCTTTTTAAAAAGATTTTGTTTATTTATTCCCAAGAGACAGAGAGAGAGAGAGGCAGAGACACAAGCAGAGGGAGAAGCAGGCTCCATGCAGGCAGCCCGATGCAGGACTCCGGGGTCATGCCCTGGGCCCAAGGCAGGTGCTCCACCGCTGAGCTCCCCAGGCGTCCAATCAAGGAGCTTCTTGATTCTTATTTTGCTTTAGGGTATTACAGTATTAGATCAGCTGGGCTAGAGGGAAAATGTTTTTCTGAGGAAGGCGTCAGGGCAGGTACGCTCCTCCGCAAAGGCTGCAATACCTTCTTATGGAAATTTTTAAGGTATTAATTGGACAAAAAGGAAAGAGGATTAAACATATAATCAGAAACAATGGTCAAAAACTAGCTTATATAATACCAACTTTGTCAGAAGAATGATACCAAATTCCTACAGCTGTTAGATATTTTTTCTTTTACATTTTCATAAGACCATTTCACATGTCAATATTTTACTATAAATACCTTTTTTCTAACAGTGATTTGCATAGGACGTTCAACTATGTAATGATGGATACGCTGTTATTATATATTTGTCAGAGCACCTAGATGTACAACCCAAGAGGGATTGCGAACCGTGAGCTTTGAGCAATAAAGATGCATCACTGTAGGCTCATTGACTGAAAATGTACCCCCGGGGCACCTGGGAGGCTCGGTGGGCTAAGCATCTGCTTTCAGCTCAGGTTGAGGTCCAGGGTCCTGGGATCGAGTCCCACGTCAGCCTCCCTTCTCCATGGAGCGCCTGCCTCTGCTCCTCTCTCTCTGTCTCCCATGAATAAATAAATAAAATCTTTAAAAAAAAAAAACGTGGACCACTGGGGCAGGGGTTATCGATAGTGGGATAGTGGGGCCGGGGGAGTCCAGCAGTTGCTCCATTCTGCTCCATTGCGTGGCTCTAAAAACTGGAGTCTTGTTTTACGCCGCTCTCAGCCTGTCGGTACTAATCCCAATGCTGCGGGGTGCTCACGTGGGCCGGTGAGCCTCCCAGGGACATCCCCCCTTTCAGAATTGATGTTACTACTGGGCTGACCCTTGTGGCTCTTACTATGATTGCAAGACGCCCTGCAGCAACAGCCGTCAGGAAACTTGGAAAAAATAAAGGTTCATTACTTATAAGACCTGGAAGTGGCACCGTACACCTGGGGTTACAGCAGTGAGGTGGGGGGGGGGCTGAGAGCACACGCGCACAGGCCGGAGAGCCTGCTCGGGGGTCAAGGGTGGGGACCCAGAGTTTCGCAGGCTTACTCTTTATTGGTGAGTTTAGGACATAAGAGCAGGAATTTAAAACATGGGGAAGAGAAATGACAAGTGGCCCAAATGGCCAGTTATGATGATACCAGCCAAGGGCTCCAAAACCAAGGAGGTCCGGCGGCGGCGGGGGAGGTAGCCCGGCCCTTCCTGTAGTCGCGGGCCTGGCCGTGGTTCATTCAGGATCGTTGTCTTGAAAGTCGATGCCGCCCTCGGGTGTCACCTGGGCCGCGCCTGCCCCGTGCCTACGGCACGTCTGCCTCTGAAGGTCTGTGACTACACAGAAAGCCGATTCTCCTCCTTAATCGGCTTCCGGTTCCTAAGGAACAGCTGACGTCCTGTGACATCAGAAAAAAAAAAAAATCCCCTCCACCCAGACATCCATTCCCACCCTCTGTGCTGTAATCTGTCGAGCAATCAGAATATTCCGCGGCCACAACCTCCTGAGCAGGCATCGTCCGCAAACAGTGTATTTGGTTTAAAGGGTTTCTTTTCATACTTGTTTGCACGGAGCTGAGGAACACCTTTCAAGTTAAAATACAGCAAGAACTGGGTAAACAGCACCCGCTATATAATGTATTCCTCCAGCACTTTGCTCATAGAACCCGCTCTGCCGTGAAGGGGCCACGTAACGCACACGGGCCGTGGCGGCGTGGGGCGCACTCGTCCCCGTGCACACATGCCCCTTCCTTAAAGAAAACGGGAAGCCGTCACCCACCCCGTGCAAGGCGGCGGACCCGAATGCCCGTTGCTGTTACATAAACTCAGCCCACGAGTAGAATTAACATGTTTTGCTTTTAACCAAAACTTCCTACGATGACTTTGGTCTGAACATAAAATGCCTGTCGCGTTTTTCCTCTACTACCTGAGCCCCAGCGGGCAGGTGTCTCCCCTACAAGGAGCTGTTTGCACCCGAAGCTAATATGGGTGAAAATGAAAGCTAATGCCCTTTATCAAATCAGAGTGAGCGTCACCCTATACGCTGCTTAGCGCCTCCGTAGAAACCGACCCGCTGGGGCTTCCTTGGGGGTGTGAGTCCCCCGAGGTGCACCCACACTTCTGATGCTGTTTGTGGGTTGTCTCTCCCCCGCAGGCCTTGAACCGGGGCATCGCTGCTGTCAAGGAGGATGCAGTGGAGATGCTGGCCAGCTACGGGCTGGCGTACTCGCTGATGAAGTTCTTCACGGGTCCCATGAGCGACTTTAAGAACGTGGGCCTGGTGTTCGTGAACAGCAAGCGGGACAGGACCAAGGCCGTCCTGTGCATGGTGGTGGCCGGCGCCGTCGCTGCCGTCTTCCACACCCTCATCGGTAAGGCTGCTGAGCATTTGGGAGGCGCCAGCCCGCGTCCTCCCTGTTCCTTTCCATCCGCTCCAACGTGTCTCTTGTAATAAGGGGTTTCTTCCGTGATTATCGAGACATTTGTCATGAACACTCCAAGGGATGAAGGGACAGGGTTTGTGCCCCTTAGCGCAAGAAGAGGGAATGTGTTTTCCCCGGGAAGCCCTAGTTTTAATTCTTTGACTCCCAAGCCTGTGGCAGAGAGGATGTGATCTCAGGAAGGTCGACAGGGTGGCCCGGGCACCCTACAGACGCGCATTCCTGCACACGCTCCGTCTTAAAAACCAAGATAGCCTGGTGGTGATCAGGGTTAGTGCTTATCCACTGAATCAATGACAGGTGGCTTTATGTGATCAAATTAACTTACTTCAGGGGCTCACTAGTCTGTTTTATTCAAAGACCAGACTAAACCCTGGGGCAAAACATGATTTCCATGGAAAAATAAGAAAGCTGTATCACACCTGCGGTGACTAGCGTAGAGTTTCTCCAGGACTTTGGAAAAGGACTTCCTCTGGAGCTTCAGCCCTGCTCCTCCCAAACATCAACGGGGTGAGACCGTTTGGTTTTCCCTTTGAATGTGACACCGACTTTGGTGCTGAGAACACTGTGAGGCCATGAGAGGTTGCCGCTCACGGGCCAGGTTTTCAGTCCACCTAATGAAAACATGCCGTGTTTTCGTCATCGTTGAATAAGACTTTGGGACTAAGAGTTAATTACGAGCCATCAGTAATCACGGAAGAGAAGAGCTGAGTATTCTGGGTCATTGAAACTGGTGTGAGGAACCCGTGGCCACTGAGATAAAAATTATCATTTTTCAAGTTAAATCTAAAATTTCCCTTTTTTTTTTTAAGATTTTATTTATTTATTCATGAGAGACACAGAGAGAGAAAGAGGCAGAGACACAGGCAGAGGGAGAAGCAGGCTCCATGCAGGGAGCCCAACGTGGGACTCGATCCTGGGACCCCAGGATCACGCCCTGGGCCAAAGGAAGGCGCCAAACCACTGAGCCACCCAGGCATCCCCTAAAATTTCCCATTTTAAAAGAGAACGATAAAATCTTCAATTGGAGTCAGGATGGTTCTGTAGCCCAGATAGACTTAGCAGTTGTCTGGAGTTGACGCTGGCAGTTCTGTTGGACTCACAGACTTGGAGGTCTAGGAGATCCACCGACCCAGAAGTTCGTGTCTGTTCTGTGTCCACCAGAGCCTCGCTCTAGACGCCCAAGTCGCAGGAGCCTTGGGAGTATTTCTAGCTTTGGGTTCTTGCTCTTTGTTGGGCAGCCGCCAGTAATTGTCTCATTTTAGCCAAATTGTGGCCACCACTGTTATCATGGGCTCATCTGTGAGACACCACTTTTTTTAATTGCAGGGCACAGGGTTTGCCACCAACTAGACCTTAATTTAGGCCAGTGGTCAGGATGTAGGTGTTCTCCAACTCCCCCCGTTAATTAATCTATAAAAGAGGAAACCTTGCTGACCATGTATTTGGTTGAGTCCAAGGTCATCGCACCGCACGAAGCCAGCATTGCCCGACCACCTAACTCACGCAGGTGGAGAAGCCACTGCTGTGGCCGTTGCATGTCTCTGCACAGCTCATTCTCGACAGTGAGCTGCAAGGCCTCTCCCGTGTCCAAAGCCGCTTGGGCAGACAGCGCAGCTCAGGCGAGCCAGCTCCGCTGCTCCTACAGGGAGGAGCTGAAGCAGCTGCTAGAATGCATCCGTCTGCCCGTCTTCCCTTCTCAGTCCATTCTGATATGGTCAGGGGTGCTAGGAAGCTTCAGCATAGTCTCAAAATGGGTCGCCACGTAACAAACCACCCCAGGACTCAGTGACCCAAAGCACAGCCTTTATTCTTGCTCACCAGACGGGCCAGCGAGTGGCCCTTTGGGCTCAGTGTGCTCACGCCTCTGTGGTCAGCTGAGAGCCAGGAGGCAGCTCGTGGTGGGCTCACGGGGCGGCCGTCAGCCAGCAGTGGGCTGGTCCAGATGGCCTGTGCTGGGACGGCGGGGCTCTCCTCCGCCAGCCTGAGCTTGTGTGGACCACACAGCTCTGCCCATACCCCAAGTGAGAAGATAGAGGCCCACAAGGCCTTCTGAGGCCGAGAATTGGAAGTGGCCACCATCACTGCTATTGCACAGGTTCAAGGGGGCGGGGAAATAGACTCCAGCTTTTCCCCGGAGGAACTACAAAGTCATCCTGCAGAGAAGGGATGTTAGGAGGAGAGAAGAAGCAGGGACATCTTGTAATCCGTCTACCCTGGTCCCCTCTTTGGGGGATGATGGCTTCATGCATCCATCCAGTCAGTACGTGTTGAACACCTACTGTGTGGCCAGCAGTGGCCTAGGTCCTGGGAATGCACATATGAATAGGCATATTCTCCAGAGAGACGCAAGATAATCACGCAGCAAATTATTCCAAATCCCATCCACCAGGACTTGACAGCAGTGAGATCAAGCTTGTGTTCTTGTGTTAAAATCTCACATTTACGGTACTTTCTTACTGCAGGGGTTTACACCATCTCTCCAAGGCCGGGGCAGCGTCGTACTCCCCACCCCCGGGTCTTCCAGATCAATGTTGCACGGTGCAGGCTGCGCAGGGGTGTGTCCTGTGTCCCCGCCCCAGCCCGTAACCGGCCCCGTCACGGCTGGGTTAGCTGGCACCGCGCCTGGTGCGTAGAAGCCATTCAGCCATACGTGTGGAAGCGATTTAAGTATCGGCCATACAAGCGCACACACTTTGAAATGATTCATTAGAAGCGCAGGGGTCAGGTTACCTGCCTCTGGAAAGCCCAGGGAACGGAACCTAGTGGCATAATCAGTTGTACTTGTGGGACTTTACGTTTAAGCATGGGAACTTGGGGATTTGAATGAGAATAGGGCTTCTCGAATTGGCTCTTGGAAATACCCACAGTATCCTGTTACCAGGGTGGGAGGAGGGCTGTCTCCTCAATTCCCATGAGAAAATAGGTGTGTAGACTTGTCTTGATTAATGATATTTTGTGGCATTTTGCAACAAGCCCTAGGAGCCACTGGTTGAACAAGTCTGAGAACCACTGATTCTGGAAAGAGTCCGTCGCCCTGATGGGCCCGGGGCAGGAGAGCTAGGGACTTGAGTGGCCCTTCTGGTTTCTTCTTGTTTGGGGGGGGGGGGGTCGAAAGCTGTCAGACCCTAAAAGGTCAGGTCTGTGTCCTCCCGTCACCACCTCGGCATGAGATCTGTTTACGTCTGTTCAAAAGCCTCGCTTAATTTTTCTTTTTAATGCTCTGCTCTTCGGAAGGAATATAAGGGTCGAGGTAGGGCAGTTGATAGGAGCCGATGGCCACTGAATGTTAGGGCAGCCAGCCTGCTAACTGTGGACTCCATGCAGAGCGTTCCCAACAGATCGCCCCAGCCAACAGCGCGGGCCAGGAGCAGCTCAAGGGCAACGCGGCGGGGAGGGGGCATCGGGCGAGAAACAGCTGCTGGGATTTTACGTTCCCAGCTCGCAGGGCAGGAACAACAACCTTCGGGGTCATGATCACAGTCCTCTCTGCGTAGGGGAGGAGCAGGGGGAGGAGGAAGTGGCCGAGAGAGAATAAGAGGCCAAAAGAAGCCAAGGCAGCCCTGGGCCGGTCAGTCCCAGAGTCCCCTGGAGCCTGGAGGCAGGAGAGGCCAGAAGCAGCCAGGGCTGAAGAAAGCAAAGGGGTGGGGGTGGGGGGCCCGGAGGCCTGGCCGGCTGAGCCCGCCCCCCAGCCTGCCTTCAGACCACCCTTCATTGCCTGGCGCACAGTCGCTGTGTCCCCATTAGGACACTCTGGAGAGTAGGTGCCTGTAGGTCCATCTGCAGGAGAGGAGCTGACACTCATCTCTGCCCCCCGCCCCCGGGCCACAGGCGACCACAGGCCCTGCTCTCTGCTGCTCAGACTCCCAGGTCCCAGAAGCCATCGTGTGACCGTGCATTGTCCCAACCATGCACGGGGACGGGAGGGCTAGGACCGTGCAACCGCATCGGCTCCCCCTCCAGAGGCTGGACAGTCAAGTCCATCGGGCCTCCCTCCGGGCCTCTGTAGTTTGCTGGCGACCTGGAGCCGTCCTGGGGCCGAGGCATCAGCCCATCTCTGCCTTCACGTCCCCGTGGCCTCCTGCCTGTGTGCGTGCACTTCTGTGTCCAAATCTCCTTTCTCAGGACCGCAGTCATATTGGGGGGCCCACGCCATTCTGAATGCCTGCATCTTACCTGGCTACGTCTGCAGTGACCTGTCACTAGGAAGGTCACAGTCTGCAGCCCCTGGGACGGGCCCGACCTCTGAACTCCGAGGGAACGAGGCCCTCTGGGTCCGGCCTTCCCCGGGGTCGGAGTCCCATCAGGCTCCCCCTGTGGCCCTGTGTGTGCGCTCTACCCTTTACCCTGCAATTTCAGCCCAGGAGCTATTCCTGGCTGCCCGGCTCCTGCCCCGGCTCTCCCAGCTCGGCTGCCTCAACCTGCCAGCTGCCTCCGTCCACCAGGGTGGGGCCGGCTTGGGGCCAGGCTTGGGCTGGGCTTAGGGCCGGGCCAGGCTGCTCCTGGCAGGTCCCAGCCCAGTGGCTGGTTCCCGGCTCAAGGGAACGAACGTGCACATAAACGGCGGCAGCGACGCACTCTGAGCCCAAGCCCCCGAGGTCCAGCACCCCGGGGAAGCCGTCCCTGTGGTTGGACCGTCCTGGCCTGGCATTTCCGCGCATCTGCACACCCCTCTCTGCGTGTGCGTCCCACCCGGGGGAAGGCTCCCCCTGCCCTGCGCTGAGCAGCCCAGGGTCAGACCCAGCCTTCTCTCCGCCCCTCTCCTCTAACCTGTGTGCCTCCGGGTCCCAGTGGGGACCTCACAGCACTCCCCTTCCCTCCTTGTCCCCCCTTCCCGGGTCTTTGCTCTTTCTGCCCTGTGACTCCGTCCCTCCCGGTTCTTTTCTTGCTGCTTCGGTAGCTCTACTGGCCCCAGCCTGCTCCACACCTGACATGTTCCCCCACCTGGTGGCTCTCCTTAGGTTTTCACCTCTGCCCCTCCTGGAGGGCCCCCCCACCCCGTCCCACCTCGCTCTCGGGCTGTCTCACCCATGCCAGCCCCTGCCCCTTGGAATCACCCACTTGTACCTCTTCCCCCTCTGGGATTCCCATATGTGCATCTGAATATCCTTGATATCATCCCAAAGACCTGACTTCATTCAAACTTCCTGTGGTGCAAGACTAATCCCCCAAAAGAGTGGAGGCTTATTTCTTTACCATCAGTTTCTTCTTCTTATCAGTTCATACAATTATAAACCATTTCCCAAACTTTGAAGTGGAGGGAGGGATCCTATGATTCACATAAAATGGGACTCACTGCATCCTATCTCCTTTATGAATTCAAAGCAGCTTCTGTAGTTGTCCACCCATTAGCGTCCATATTTATGAAAAAATGAACACCGCAGGCGCACTGCTATTAAAGCACTGTGTAAAACGCTGAGAAGCATGAAAGTCACTATTTTCTGATGTCGTCTAAACATCTGTCAGTGAAGTAAAAATATCTTAATAGTGTGTTTCGGCTAACACACCGCAAACACCTTTCTCTCTCCCTTTCTATCTATTCAGTCGATTCAGATTATTTCAGCCTGTTTCAGCTCAGTGCCCACACGCTCCTCCCTAAAGGTGAAACAAAAAATAGCAAGCCGCCAAAAGCTAGCTTTACATTTTTTCCTGAAAAGCCATATTAATTAACAGGGGCGCCGGGGTGGTGTAGTCACTTAAGCATCTGACTCTTGATTGTGGCTCAGATCGTGACCTCAGGGTTGTGAGATCCCCCCCCCCCCTCAGGCTCTGAGCTCAGCAGGGAGTCTGCTTAGGGTTCTCTCTCTCCCTCTCCGCCCACCCCCCTAGAAAAAAGGTAAAAGAAAAAGCATATTAACCTCTGGGAATTTCTTAGTCAATAAGTAACCCTCCGTGTAAACATTCAGCTTCCAAAGGATCCCTCAAGCATCCTTTCGTGATCTCAAAATAATGGATGCGTCCACAATGCATAGTAATAGGAGATTATGTTGATGTTAAGTAAACCTCCAAAAAGGAATTCATCGCAGCCATTAAAACGTGAAAGATGTCCTTGGAAATCATGGAAAGCTGTTCGTGGTTGACGAAAGCATATATATATACACAGTGTGACCCCATTTTTATGTTAAAACACGTGCGTACCCCACATGCCCACGAGAGAACTGGACAGTTAAACCCAGGCTGTTAACCATGATCCCCTCTAGATAGAGGGGTGAGATTGTAGATGTTTTTTTTTTTTTTTCCTATTTGCTCATTGACATTTTCTAATTTTCTACAAAAAAAAAAAAAAAAAAAAAAACTATGTTTAACATTGTTTTTGTACTTTTGAGATGAAAAACTTAAAAGGTAACCGCTTCTAAATATCGCCATGTTATGTTTTTGGGCCCTTTGCAGCTTATAGTGACTTAGGCTACTACATTATCAATAAACTGCACCATGTGGATGAGTCGGTGGGGAGCAAAACGAGAAGGGCCTTCCTGTATCTTGCTGCCTTCCCTTTTATGGATGCAATGGTGAGTAATCGGGGCACTTGAAAAAAT
This sequence comes from Vulpes vulpes, assembly GCF_048418805.1. NCBI lineage: Eukaryota > Metazoa > Chordata > Mammalia > Carnivora > Canidae > Vulpes > Vulpes vulpes. Next base: position 146,819,150 of record NC_132783.1, read on the forward strand.
TGTGGTGTGTAGGACATAAGATTGGCCACGTGAGCATCTGTGCACGTACAGTGCAGCGGCGTGGAGGGTCTTCCCTCACCGGGAGTCTCGTGACACTGACACTCGTCCCCGTCCCCTCGCCCCGGCACCACTGCCCTACGGTCCGAGTCTGCGAATCCGACCATTCCAGGGATCTCCCGTAAGCGGGACGGGACGGCGTCTGTCTTTCTGTGGCCGTCCATTAGCCTCCCGTAGTATCTTCAGGGTTCCTCGAGCTGCAGCCAAAGCCAGGATGTCTTAAGGCCGCGCCGTAGTCCCCCATCTGTATAGGCCGCAGTGGACACCGGGTGACTTCCGCCTTTTGGCCTTTCTGGTGACGCCTGTTACCGACATGAGCATACAAATCCCGCCTTGAGTCTCCCGTCCTAACCCTTTGGGTGGATAGCCGGAAGTAGAATTGCTGGATTACAGAGTAATTCTATGTTTAGTGTCGGAGGGACCCTCAGACTGAGCTCCGCGGCAGCTGTGCCACGTCCCTGCCCGCACCAGCGCCGCGGAGGAGCCCAGCTGCCAGCGGCGTCAGGACAATCCTCCGTGGTCGCCGCAAGTTCTGGTGGGAAGCAAGAGAGCCTATTTGAAAATTTTCCTTACATATGAAGTTGTTTTCTGCTACATTCAGGATCAAGGGCTCAGGACAGCTTTCCGATAAACTCACCGTTTGTGTGGCTTAAGCACCCAAAGCTTTTTAGAATAAGAATCTCTTGAAAATATTGGTAGGATTTCGTTATGTTAATAACCAGCTTTAGTGCGTTACTAAGGGCGGCTCGCGTCCAGAGCTTAGATGCTTTGTCATGATACTAGAGGGTTCTCAGAGAAGGCTGTTTCCTATTCCTCTGGGTCACAGTCCTAAGGAGGCTTAGCAAACTCTACGTACATGGATTTCCAGTAATGTGCAACGCTGGGAAGTAACCGCCTTCTTTGGGCTCCATTTCAAATTACCTGAGGAAGGAGACTTAAAAATAAGTTAATCTGCACAGTTTTTCATGCACACGCACCCTCGAATCTTACGTACTGTGGACACGTGAGGTAAGCGGGCGTCTACACCGAGGTGAGACCGCCGACGTGCGTCCCTGGAGGAAGGAGACCCTTGGCCTTAGCGGGGTAACACTGCCTGTAGGTGGCGTAGGGACGTGGCCTCCCTGGATCGGACTCTTTCCGCCAGTCTGCATGGGGGTCGTAAACCCTCAGTTTTGACCCAAAGGCTCGGATGCTCAGTTGGGGTCACGTCGGGTCGCGGTGCTCTTGGCCATTGGAGCACTGGTGCCCGGGCTTCCTTACTCTTCACCAAGTAAGAAATTTACTCTGTATTTACTCTGGTAGCTGACACGTACCCTAAAATGGGAAAGAAAAAAGGCAAAGGGCTGGATTTCTTAGAACCGGGTTCCCCAGGGGGCCCCACGCCCGCCTACGGGGCAGCACAGGGCTTTGAACCAGGAAGCTGAATGAGGCAACCTCTCACGCCCTCAAAGAGTGAAAGCCCAACTTCCTAGAGGGTCCTGACCTTGCTGTAACGCCCACCCCCGTCCTTGGGGACTCCGCAAACACACGGAAGACTGTGGTGACCTGGCGAATTCAGGGACTGAGGGTGGACCGTAAGCCCCACGTGCCCTAACTCCCTTCTGCCCTATTAGTTTGCCGTGTAACTCGGTGTAACACTCAGTGTGACCTTCACCTTCCTGATTCATTTACCGGCCGCCCCGAAGACCCAGCAGTAAGAGAGTGTTAATAAAAAAACAAAATAATGAACCTCTCTGAGGAGCCAGGTCGCCTCCCCAGGCACAGGCACCTGCCGCCTACACCTGCCGCGGCCCTGAGACCTCGGGGGGGGGGGGGGGCGGGGGGAGAGGATATTTGAAAACCACAAGGCTTATCACCCCGATGGCTTCGGTCAACAGGCGCAGCCCACGAGCCACTGTTTGCAAATGTTATCGGCAGTTTGCCTTTCTTCCCCGCCTGGCAGCTCGCGGCCTGTGGGCTGCGGGACGGGGTAGCCGTGCAGCTGCCCTAGGAGGTCTGGACACAGACGTCCCCACGGTGTCGGGTGCGGCGGCCTCCAGCACGGTCCTCCCACGGACCCTGGCCCAGCCGCGACACCCCCAGGTGCGCCGTCTGCTCCCCTTGGAGCACCTTCCCGGGCCTTCCCTCAGCTCAGATCCTGTCCCAGCTTGGAGAGAAGGAGACAGTTGATGAGAACCCGTAATGCCTGTGGTAGCTCAGAGCCCTTGCCAGTCCCAGGCCCCCGGGGCGGGCGTGCTCCCTCCATCCCTGGTCTGCGCCTCGCGTTCCAGCAGGAAGGCTGACGCACACGCCGCTCTGCATACCGTTGGTACTAAATAAATACCTGCAGCCACTGAGTCCACTTAAAGTTCTAGCCAGGACCTACCCACCAGCCCAAGTCAGAGTCCGTGACCCCGCGGAAGGTCCCGGGGGGTAGAAGGTCTCTCTCAGGAACGCCCAGTAAATCACAACGACCGGAAGCCCTCCAGTGCCCACGGCATCTCACGCCAAACTCTTTTCTTTCCGGAAGGCATGGACCCATGCTGGCATTCTCCTAAAACACAAATACAGCTTCCTGGTGGGATGTGCCTCGATCTCCGATGTCATAGCTCAGGTGAGTGTGGGCCGTGCGCCGGTCGGAGCTCCTCGGGCCTCAGCCCACCCCTGCCTCCCTGACACGCGCGCCCTGTGCCAGACGCGGGCGCCAGGAAAGGTTCGTTACACGAGTGAGAAAATGAGGCTTCTTGCAGTGGACCCGGGTCCAAGCCTGCGAGGAGGAGGTGGTGAGAATTCAGACGCAGCCTCGGAGGTTTTGGCTTTTCCTCTTACAAGCTCGCCCATGGGATGACGGCCGGGTCCCGGCTGGTGCGGGCTTGGTGGTCATGGGGTCGCGGGGCACCTGGCCGGGTGCACACTTGGGCCTCTGTGCCGCCCAACAATGCGCGGTCTGCCCCGCGGCTCCAGGGAGGGCCCTTAGGAATTACCCTTACGTGTTGTATCTCGTGTAGACGCCACACGGGGCTGCCGTTTAACCCGTCATTACCCCGTGTTTTAAGAGAGCCGGGAAGCTGGACGCTGCCCGGAAGCAGGCCTGCGTCACACTTCCTTCCGAGCCCAGGTCCCCGGGGTCTGGCACCAGCCCTGGCTTTCCACGCTCCTTCCTTCTCCTTCCTTCCTCCTGCCACCGAGGACGCTGCGTGAAAACTTTCAGCGGAAAATCAGATGTAATCCCTGCAACCCATAAATCAGCCGTAGCTCCCGCAATCAGGGGTTCCGGAGGGCCGTGTCCTCGCCGAGGGGGAGGGAGTGGCGGGCTGATGTTTAAGCACCTTTTCCACTTCTCCGTTCCATCTTAGGGGCATTTCCACGCGCCTCTGCCGGTTTCCCCCAATTGCACGTGCCCGTCCTTTAGCCGCCTTTCTGAGATCACCCGCTGTCGGGCCGTCGGCACCTCCCTAAAGGCCAGCAAGTACATTTCCAAACAAATTGCAGTCACTCCACGGGTCACCATTCGAAGTACTTCAGGTTAATTCCCGTGAACCCTGCGTGTCCGTGTTTGGGGGGACACGCGGGCCTGAGGCCGGCTGATGATACAGCCCTGGGAATTTTATCTGTGAGTCACTAGAGATTTTTATCCCGATCTTACTTTCATTCGTCCTCCGAGAGATGAACTAACTGCCTTATTCACTCAAGTTCCTTAATGTGACATTAAGGAGACGCCTCTCGGTTGCAGCATCGGCATCAGCGACTCTGCGCATTTATAGAGGTTTTCTAAAGGGCAAACACGCAGAAAAACTCCGCTTTGCCTAAGATAAATACGGCGAGCGTCTAAGGGTCGAAGAGGAAACCATATCCGTGAAAACTGCTTTGCCGGGACGCCCACGGCCCTCGTCCTTCCCAGAGCTGGTCCCGGCCGGCGCCTGCCGAGCGCGGTGATCGCACCTGGCTGGTGGGAGGGGTGGGGGCCAGACCCGGAGCCCAGAGCCGTCTGGCCTCGGCTATTCCTGGTGAAGGAGCTATTTTAAGCCTTGCAGTTGGAAAGTTTGGGGGAATAAATGCAATTTTTGTTCCTAAGTCTTCTGTTACCCCTGCCCCCCACCCCTCCCAGCTTTTCCCGTTACCTGACGCATTTGTTAATTGCTGCATCGGGAGTAAGTAGGTCTCGAGCCTAGTCCTGAAACCCCGCGCGGCAGAGGGAGGCGGCCGGCACGCGGCCCCGGTAGAATGGAGATGGTTTTCTGTTTTTTTTTTTTAAAGATTTTATTTATTTATTCATGAGAGACAGAGAGACAGATCCAGGCAGAGGAAGAAGCAGGCTCCACGCAGGGAGCCCGACGTGGGACTCGATCCCGGGACTCCAGGCTCAGGGCCTGGGCTGAAGGCAGGCACTGCGCCACCCAGGCTGCCCTGAAGATGGTTTTCAGTGCCTTGAATTTCAGTGGCAAGTCCCATTTTTTGAAGTTTTACTAGGCTGGGACGCCTGGGTGGCTCAGTCGGTTCAGTGTCCGAGTCTTGGTTTCTGCCCAGGTCGTGATCTCAGGGTCCTGGGATCGAGCCCCGCCTTGGGCTCCACGGGCGGAGGCAGCTTCTCCGTCCCCCTCTGCCCCCGGCCCTGCTCCGGCTGTGCCTGCGCTTGCTCTCCACCCCCTCCCATAAGTAAATATATAAAATCTTTTTAAAAAGTTTTACTAAGCTAATTGATCTCTGGCCGCAGTACGAGAAGCCTGTCCTGGCCCGGTCCCCCGCGCTGCGCTTTCTGTGCCACCACCACTGCCAGCAGCGCTATGTCCCAACCTGGTGCCAAACAGCTTACGAAAAATATTGCTGTTTCTGGTTTATTTCGCAATCAGCTGGTCAGCATTTGCTCAGTGGCAGCATGAGAATTCTCCCGGCGCTGTTGGGCCTTCCCGGGACCTCCTGCCCTACGAGGGCCCCAGGATGGGACGCGTGATCCCGGGCCAGCAGTCCTGCCGCGCATCCCCTTGCCCCTGCCCCGTGCCCCCAGCCCTCTGGCGGGATCCCACCCCTGAGCCCCGCGCTGCACCGTTCTCCCCCGCGGGCGGCACACGTGCCCGTCACCCGCCCAGCGGACTCCAGGCGCCGAGTCAGTGGGTCCCTACCCTCCTCGCTCTGCCTGGTCACCGGCTCCCTTCCCACCTCTGTGGGGAAGTCGAAGCAGCTGGATTCTTCAAGTCCTGGCGGCCAAACCCCCAGCCTGCCCTCGTCCCTGTGTCACCGCCGTTTCTCCCCGTCCCTTCCCCGGGGTGCAGGACCACCTCTTGCGCCCATGCGTGGGTTCTGTGCCTCCTCGGGAGCCGTGGTCCCCCCCGAGTCCTTTCTCCAGACATGTAGACGCGCTCCAGGATCTGCTGCTTCGACAGCGAGCGCAGGAAGCTGCCTGCTCCCTGTACCTGGCGGCTACGGTTCTCCTCCCCGGGCTTCCCACTCCTCGCTGTCCCCATGTCTCTGCTTCTGTTTCACGGACTCCAGGTCGACCCCCCCCAGGTTCACGCTAACAGTTGTCACCAATGACCTTTGTGCCCCATAATCCCCCGGACAGTTTCCTCCAGTCCCTGGACATCGGGTCACCGTGTCACTGCTCGCTCCTGTGCAAGGTGCTCCGGGCCTGGTGCCGGCACCACGTCGGCTCTGCCGATGGGAAAGGTGCCCGGTCCTCGGTCCTCGAGAGCCACCCTCTCTGCGCCCTGCTCCCGTGGGAGGACCTGCCCTGCCCCAGGTCCCCACCGCCCCACAGGGTGGATAGGACTCCCACGTTCCTATCATAAGCTCGAATTCCTATCTTCTCTGTCCCACGTTTTCCAGTTTTGAGCAAATCAGTGGTGCTGTCATCTGGTCAGAAACCTGAGGACCATCCTCTTCATCACCGAGGCTTTTCGATTTTAGTCCCAGGTGGTTCTCTTATCTGCCCTCTTGTCCCCATGGCTGCCGTCCTCGCCTGGTCGGAAGGACGCTGCTCCCACCTGAGGCCTCCTGACTTGGCTCTGCCTCTGCTCTGGAACTCCTCCCTCCCTCCCGTCCTCCTCCCTCCCGTCCTCCTCCCTCCCGTCCTCCTCCCTCCCTCCCTCCTTCCTCCCTCCCTCCCTCCCTCCCCCCTCCGTCCCCCCTCCCTCCCTCCCCACTCACCCCTGTGATCTCTTCTCTCTGAAATTCTGGCACGTTGCTTAGAAGCCGCTGCACAAACGGCTTCCCTGGATTCCCGAGGTGAGGCCTCCAAACCCTGCCCAGGACGGACAAGGTGCTGAGGACCCTGGGCCCTGCTTCCTCCCCAGCCTGCGCCCTCTGGAGCCCCTGCTCTCTGCGCTGCAGGCCCCACTATGGCCCAGGCCCCTCCCACTGGGGCCCTTGGCCTCGGCCCCTGTGCCCAGGAGGAGATGTTTGGCCTCCGTCCCTCCCGGCCACCTCCTGCCAAGGCTGGGGGGGGGGGCTCAGCTCAAATGTCATCCGGGGGATGCCCAAGGCCTGACTGTCGCCAAGCGTACGTGGACGCCAGTGGGGAAGCTTTGCCGAGGGCACCCGTGTGGGAACCAAAGGGGGGAGCTCTGCACCGTGGCCTCTCCAGCACCTCAGGTGCCGCGGGGGCTGCTTGGCTCGCTCGCCCGCACCGAGGGGGCGTCTGGCACCCCGGGGGCCCCGGAGGAAACCAAGACGAGCCTGTGAAGACACTGAGCCATCCTGGGAGGAACGCGGAGTCCTGAGGACCGAGCCCCCGCCTCGTCCAGGAAGGCCGGGGGGTGCAGGCCTGCCGAGCAGGACCTCGGAGGGGGATGTGGCCCACAGGAGAAGCGGGGACGCGGGCAAGGAGGGGGAGGTGGGGGGCTCCGGGGACGGGGGCGCCCAGGCCGGCGGCTCCACATTGGGGCATCCTCGGGGCATCCTCTGGCCTGTGTCCTCTGGCCCCATGGGGACTGTGTGCAGCCCGGCACGTCCACATGGCAAGACAGTGCCCCTGTCGCCCACGCCCTGAGGCCCGGTGCAGATGGGCCTCGCACACTGGGTGTGCAGACGACGGGCTGCAGACGGGCCACTGCCAGTATCCGGTCCTCCCGCCGCGGTCACGGGCGTCTCCATCACCAGCTCCTCTGGGTCCACACCCGCCACAGGCCCCCCCGCGGGTCACTGGCCCGGGTCCACCTTCGTCTCCGACTTCGTGTCTCCCGGTGTCTGGTCCCGCGGTGATGGGCTCCCGGGCTCCCCGGCGACTCCGGATCTCAGGCCCAAGGCCAAGCCCCATGTTAGGTGTGGAGATTGCTGCTCCGTGGAGATCTTGGAAGAAGAGAAGAGTCACCGTAGCTCAGGAATAGCGTCCCCCTCCCGTTCCTCACCTTCCGCACCTCGTCTGCTCAGCCGCCTCCTGACTGTGGGTTCCCCGGACGCCTCTGCACGGAGCCTGGGCTGCTGCTCTGACTTTTGCAGACGGGAAAGTTAAACACATTGTTAGGTTTGCTTTGGAGACTCTACAGCCAGTGGAGAGCTACATTATTATTTCTATCCCTCCTCAGTGTTTTTCTGACCTGTTGCACTTTTGTAAGTTCGTATTTTAAGTTTCAATTCAGTTTTGTAACTATCACCATTGGTGCCTTTTGCAGCATTTTTCCGTGAATTCCGTCTTACAGACATGACTGTTTTCCTGTATCCGTCACCTATCACCGTTACGTTTTCCTTGTGGCCCAAGGGCCTCCGATGTGGGTTACTCGCGCGTGCCAGGCCCTGGGCTCAGGAGGGCAAACCTCTGACATCTTTTGGGAATCTGGGGGACCAAAGTCCCGGATACTTTTTTGCTATGACCGTGACCTGTTGCCTTAAAGGAGCCCTAGAGGGCCCGTGGCACAGTGACGGTGCGCTCTTCCCCTGCAGAGAGGACGCCCGGGCCCGAGCTCTGTGCGGGCAGTGTCCAGCCCGGCCCGGCTGTCTTCTCCTCCTGGGTGTCCCTGTCCCGTCGGGGGCACGCCCGTTGCCTGCTTGCACTTCTCCCCGCTGACTCGTTCCTGCTTTTTCACCTCCAGGTCGTGTTTGTAGCCATCTTACTGCACAGTCACCTGGAATGCAGAGAACCGCTGCTCATCCCGATCCTCTCCCTGTACATGGGCGCCCTCGTGCGCTGTACCACCCTGTGCCTGGGCTACTACAAGAACATCCATGACATCATCCCCGACAGGAGCGGCCCGGAGCTGGGGGTACGTCCTTGGAACTCGCCCCGGCCTGTGCACACGTCCCCGACCCAGTGTCCAGCGCTGGGTCGTGTCCAGAGGCAGAGGCAGGTGGAGAGTTAATGGCCTCAGGAGATGGAGGAGGCCTCGGGTTCCCGTGCAGGTTCCTTCCCTGTCGGGGACAGAGGCACAGTGGGTCAGGTCAGGCTGAAGAGTAGATACGGCACTTTTGGTTCTTAACGTCTGTGGCCAAAAGTGAGTCATCCCACGTATAAATCAAGTATTTTGCAGCCCACGGTACCTTTAAACCCACTTTGGGTCACACTTTCCATACTGGCCAGACGCAGTCGCTCCTTCGGGCACCTTCTGGGGGGAGCAGAGCATGGGGGCCCCGTGGGGAGCACAGAGGAATTTAAAATACGGTCTCTACCCTCAGGCAGCTTGTTACAGCCCACCTGGTAGACGGGACCAACACAGGAGCAGTGGTCAGACATGCATGTGCGGGGGGAGTACGGGAGCCCGTGGAGCTCGGGGTGGGGGGGACAGTGGGGAGACGGAGAGGCCCCAAAGGAGGCAGAGCTTGGCCCGAGCCTCCCAAGGGGAGTCAGCGTCCAGCCGGGTGCGATCGGCCCGAGCGGCGCGGGCACTTTCTCACCATGAGTGCAAACGGTGTCTGCCTCACGTACGTGCTGCTCGTCTCTGCCCTTGGCACCCGGCATCCCTGGGCTCCGGCTCCTCGAGCTGTGAGGCTGATGGGCACGAAGCCCGGGGGGTCAGCACGGCACCCCACCCCCCCTCGGACCACACGTTGCCCTCGGCAGGTCAGACCGCTGACCCCCATCCGAGGTCTGTCCGGTTGTCTCTGTCACTACGGCAACCACGTCAGATGGGTCTTGAGGGCGACCGTCCGTCTCTGGGGGCTCAGAGGTGGCTGGCGTGATGCCACCGTGTGACTCCACCCCCGAGGAACCGAAACCAGAGCTAAATCCTACAAGCCAGTTAACGATTGCACAGCCCTTTGCTTTGTAGGATTCTTAATCACTTCCCTTGACCCTGCTTTTCTTTGTGTGCTGCTGAGCATTCACGTGACTTCTCCAGCCCTGAGGACAAGGCCGTTGCTCGTGGATCTGTACGGTGCCCGGATCATTAGGTGTCTGTGACCTGAGCGGAGATAAAAATAAATTATAATAACATTTTGCTTGTGAGAGGCTCCTCTTCCTGACCCGGCTTCCAGCCGGTCGGTTGGCGACTTGAACACCCATTTGCAGCCGGTCTCCCAGGTCGTGGAGTTGGGCTCTGCCTGGGGGAGCCGCCGTGTCCGGAGAACGGAGGTCTGGCCCCCCCAGGCCTCACCTGTGTTTTGGTTCCCCGGTAGCTTGCCCGCTGCCCGAGTTGCCTTCTAACAAGACTGTACGTCTCATTTTTAAGGTCAGGTTGGCTCCGCTGCAGAGGCTTTTCCTTATATTATTTTTAAGTGCAATGAACTGGCTCCTTATTGACCTCAAAAGGAAGAGGCTTTTTGGCTCTGAATTGTTTTTTTCTGCTCTGCTTCTAGAGTTTAGTGAGTTTTATGTGCATGTCTTGACGCAGGGAGATGCGACCATACGGAAGATGCTGAGCTTCTGGTGGCCTTTGGCTCTCATCTTGGCTACACAGAGAATCAGTAGGCCCATCGTCAACCTCTTCGTTTCCCGGGATCTTGGCGGCAGCTCCGCGGCTACGGAGGTAGGGCGGGTTCTGGTGAAGAGTGGGGTGGGGAGGCCTCCGGTTCCTCCGCGGCGTCAAGCCGTGTGACCCGTTGCCACTGAGAAAGAAGCCACGAGGCCTTGACCGTGCGCGTGTCTGAGGCTGGAGGGAGACGCCTCCTCCGTTCTTCCGCCGACCAGATGAGGAACCCGGGCAGGGGCCCAGGGTCCGGGCTGCGAAGCCGGTGAGGACCAGGGCTGGGAGTGAGTGCAGATGCTTACGCGGCCGCCCCGTGGCCTGTCTCCCCATGGAGCCCGCGTGACGCCGCCTCGCCGTAGAGGTAGAGAGCGAGGACGCCGCCGCAGCCGAAGTGACAGGGCCCAGCCGAGGGCGCGTGCCTCCCTCTGTCCCGGCCACGCGCCCCTGCTCCTGCCCAGCCTTCCCCTTTGCCAGCCTGCCCTCCCCTAGACGAGGATCCCCATTATTTACTCGCTCACGACTCAAGAGATTTATCTGGAAACTGGCAGCTGCTCCAAAGAAAGAGTTGGATCGGTTTTTCCATCTTCCATCCTGAATAGAGTGACTTCATTTGTTTCCCCCTCCGCTGCCCTCCGGAGATCTGATGCTGTCCCTGGAACTGCTGATCCTTCGGGAAGGCTGGTGGCTGCTCCTTAGGGCCTCTGCTCGCACGTGGCCCTTAGCGCGGCGAGCAGTCTGCAGCCTGGGCCTCCTGCCGGTCGCCGCGTGCTGGGAAGCCGCTCGTGTGCCCACAGCAGGATGCTCCCCACCCCCCCACCCCCCCCGCAGTCTCTTTCCGGGGTTTGCGTTTTGGATCATGTCTTGGGTGGCTCTGCTCACCCGGCAGCGTTTAGGCGACCGCATCAGCGTAAGTTGCTCAGAAGAAACTACGTGAGCCTCCTCCCTTGTGTGCTGGAACCCCGGCTTCCCCTTTCAAGAAAGCAAGGTACATGCTCTCGAGCCATTTCTAGGACCACAGTGGCCTCGAGGACAGCAGGCAGGGTGCAGGACAGACGTGTGCTGACCAGCTACGCCGTGTCCCCCGTTTGTGCCTGTTTCATCGACTCTGGCAAAGCTGCACGACGGATCTTCTTCGCACGGTTGTGCTGGAGGAACCGCCGGGCAGGCTGCGGAGGGCCGCCCCTCCCGGTCCCCAGGCTGGCCTGCAGCTGGCCGGGGCCGTCACCCGGCGGCACGATCGCTGCGGTGGCCGTGCCGGAGGCCACTCCCTGCCACGTGGCGGGAGCAGCTCCTGGGGACGCCGACGCTAACTGCCGGCTCTTCCTCTTGCAGGCGGTGGCGATCTTGACGGCCACGTACCCCGTGGGCCACATGCCGTACGGCTGGTTGACGGAGATCCGTGCTGTCTACCCTGCTTTTGACAAGGTGAGAACCCGTACGCTGTCGCGTCTCAAACACCCTCTTTAAAATCAGCTTCTGGCTCACAAGTGTCTCCACTCTGAGGTTTCCCGGTTCCACCTCCCTGTGAGCTTCCTGCGCAGGGAGCGGAATCCGACCTAGCCGAGCAATATTTTCCTCCAAAGGTAACGGACGTGGCTAAGCCTACCTTGATGCCGATTCTCTAACGCCCTCCGAACCACATTCACTTTTGGGTTTATTCCTATTGAGAAATCTTTTTTTTTTTTTTTTGGTTTTTTTTGTTTGTTTGTTTGTTTTGTTGTTTTTTGTTTTTTGTTTTTTTTTTTTTTGCAAAGGGAAGATATACTCTCAAATGTTATTACCCTGGTTATTGTTCCTGTGTGTGTTTTTTGTTTTTTTTTTTTTTTAATTAAACGAATGCTTTGCTGCCCTCACAGCAGATGCAAAGGTACAGACGGGATTGTGCTCTTGAGCTCCTAAGCTTCTGGATGGGTCTACCCCATGGACCCTGAAGCTGTGTGGTCCAGCTCGGTCTGGACGCCGCAGACCTGGTCCAGCTGCAAGCTCTGTCCTCCGGCAGCTGCTGGCCGAGCCTCGGCAGGCACCTAACCCTTCAGACCCGTAGCCTGCGGCTCGCTGGGGACTGTCCTACCAGTCACTGAATTAATGGTGATTTCATTAAAGCCTAATTACTTGAGCCTGTAGACCCTCATAGACGACACACCCTCCCCCAGAGGTAGTATACAGGTTTTTTTTAAAGATTTAATAACTTAGAGAGAGAGAGCGAGCAGCGACATGGGGAGGGAGAGAAACTCAAGCTGACTCTGTGCTCATCCTGGAGCCCGCTCAGTGCTCGATCCCGGGACCCTGAGAGCGTGACCTGAGCGGAAACCAAGAGTCAGACGCTGAACCGACTGTGCCACCCGCAGCCCCTGTACAATGACGTGAAAATGAAAAATGAAAAACGGGGAAGCGCCCGGGAGGCTCGGTCACGTACGCGTCATCCTCCCGCTCAGGTCATGACCCCAGGGTCCCCGTCGGGCTTGAGTGGCTTGCAGGACACTTGTCTCCTTGCAGTCCTTCTTTGAGCGAGTTTAATCCAATCTATTGACAGAAATCGCTATTTTGGTTTTAAGGAATGTACGTATGGAAGTGAATCCTAGAAAACCAAAATGATTATAAGTTTTCTTGCTAGAAAAAAAAAAAAAACTTTTCTTGCTCAATTTCTAGCTCTTGGAGAACCATGTTGTACAATAGAACTTGAGGAGCACAGCAGGGACCCAAGTGTTAGGACCTCCTGGCTGGGAAGTCAAATCTAGAGTTTTCCTGGCTCCCTCGAAACAACAGTAGAACACTCTACAGTTTCCCTGGAGCATCCAAGAAAACCTTGGGTTTATGCGGGGTCGCAGAGGTTACGTGCTGTGACGGACCCCTTTAAGGAGCCTACCTCTCGCCAGCCACTGGAGCGACTCGGAACCCTCTGGAGCCTCCCTCATTGTTTCCAGGCATTCCAGGGAGCTCCTCCAAGCCGTTCGCGTGAATGCCGACTATTCACCCAAATCTGAGACCCCTCTGTGTGGACTTGCAGAATTTGCTGCATTGACAGTTGCAGTCCTTAGTCTCATTGTGGTTCCCGAATAGGAGAGTTAGCATTTCTTGCATAGCTTCTGGTGGCCGCTGCTGAGTACCGACTGGGAGCGCTATCGTTGGCACGGAGTCTCCGATGTTCGGTCGCCGTCCCCGCGAGGGTGTGACCCTATGCAGATCGGGCAAACGCAAGGGGACGAGGTGCCGGCCCCATGGCCGTGCTAGCGGATTCCAGCCACGCCGGGAGAAACCGTTGCGTTGTCAGAGTGGAAGCCCCCGACGGCACCGCGGCCCCCCACCCGCCAGGCGGGAGTGCTGGGAGGTTGCCTGACTCCCCGGGGTGCCCACCCGGCACCTCTTGCAGATCCTGCGGTAGGAAGGACAGAGACGGGCCCCACGGGGACTCGCACTTGGCTGGCACCTGCCCCTCTTCCCCTCCTGTCACTGTCCCCTGCCCCTCTTCCCGCACTCGCCTGTGAACAGCGGCTGTGGCAGCAAAATCTGTTATTCAGGAAACAGATCTGCTTTAGAGGCTGGAATTAAGGAAACACAGCCTCAGCCTGAGTTTGTGCTGGCGGCATCTCAGGGAAGGGATTTGCAAGGTCGCCACGGCCTCCAAAGTGAAGGAGCCGTCAAAAGCTGTTTCCGAGTGGAGTGGAGCCTGCAGTCGCTCCGCTCGGGTGACTTCCACTCAGGTGGACGCCAGCCAGGTGCTCGGGGGCCGCCTTCGGGCCCGGTGGGATCCGTCCGGGGGCAGGGGGCTCTTCGTCCACTGGTTTTTCAAGGTGGGGCCAGGCCCTGGTGAGATCGGGTGAGGGGCAGCACGGCAGGCGCTGGGATGGTCTCGGGGCCTCGGGATGTGCAGGAGGACGTTGGCACTGTCTGCACAATTTGCTTAAAATTAAGTTTAACGGGGCGCCCGGGGGGCTCAGCAGCGGAGTGCCTGCCTCGGGCCCAGGGTGTGACCCTGGGGTCCCGGGATCGAGTCCCAAGTCGGGCTCCCTGCGTGGAGCCTGCTTCCCCTCTGCCTGTGTCTGCCCCTCTCTCTCTCTGTGTCTCTCAGGAATAAATAGAATCTAAGTGTAACACAGATTGCACCCTCTCCAGTCAAGAACGATTGTGCTGACTTGTGGAGTGAAAGGGGAGGGCGAGGCGCACAGTCCTTAGTCTCAGAGAGCCAGTGGTCACCTCACGGCCTCCACGTGTGCCCCGCGGGCACGTGCACCCCCAGAGGGCCCCAGGGCCCCCCAGGATGGCGGGAGGCGGGGCCCCCGGGGCGCTTGGGAGTACGGTCAGCTGGCCCGTGAGGAACGGATGGGCCGTGCCAGGGATGGGCCCTGAAGACGGGGTTTTGAGAATCAGGAGCCCCAAGGAGAACGGGGGGAGCAACAGTGCAGAAACCTGAGAACCCCAGGTGTGCCCGGAAGAGCAGGTCTTGTCTGGGACAGGAGTGGAGGAGTCTGGTCGGGGCCGAGGATGCCACTCAGCTTGTCGCCGCTGCGGGAGGCCCGGGCCGCGGGGCCCTTTCACGTCCGCGCGCCTCCAGAGCTTCCTCTGGCCCACGGTCACCTCCAGGGACCCGGCGGCTGCCTGAGACGGACAGAGGGACAGCCGTCTGCCCAGCCGCCGGGCGACCTGTGTCCTTCGGGCGCATCACAGGGCACTGAGGATGCTTTCCACACGGCCGCGGGGTCAGCCAAGGGTAACCTCCGCCCTCCTCTTTCCCCCAGAACAACCCCAGCAATAAGCTGGTGAGCGCGAGCAGCACGGTGACCGCCGCCCACATCAAGAAGTTCACGTTTGTGTGCATGGCCTTGTCGCTCACGGTAAGGAGACGCCGCCCCCCGCCCGCGCCCCGTGTTTCTGGAAGGGGAGGGGCCATCCTCAGGGACACGTGTCGTACTCCACACTGCGATGGCCTGTGGGTTCCACGCACAACCTCTTCAGAACATTTTTGTCCCAGAATAGGAACAGTAGCTCCTTAAGACGGTCACTGAGTCGGGGAACGAAGGGTGGACGCCGGCAATTCCGGGGACTTGTCACTCGCCGGGGAAAGGCCGCCCTTGCCTTTCCCTGTAGTAACACGCCTGTCGTCCTGAGTAACTGTGGACCCGTTTAAGCATCAGGGTCGAGTGTAGAAACCCCAGCCCCGCCTCAGTAGCCGCAGGGGAGGCCCCTTTCCTGACCGCACTGCGCGGCTGCTGTGTCCTGTCTCCCCGGCACGCGGCACGTGTGGGTCCGGCCCCCGCACGTCCCGGCCCTGTGCCACCCCCCGCATCCAGCCGCAGGCCACCGCGCCACGCGCGTCCTCCCCGCCAGCCCCCACGGTGCTCCAGCGTGGGACGTAGGGAACAAGCACATAGGCGCTCAGGAAGCCAAAGCGCGGGGGCATGTGTGCATAGGGAGAGCACGTACGACGCGGCTTGCATGTGCATCTGTGCCCTTGAGCTCTGAAGGTGGAGATGAGCAGGAGGTAAACAGAAATGCGGATTTCTTGAAAGATTGTATTTATGAGGCACCCGGGAGGCTCTGCGGAGGAGCGTCTGCCTTGGGCCCAGGGCGTGACCCCAGGGTCCTGGGATCGAGTCCCACGTCGGGCTCCCTGCATGGAGCCGCTTCTCCCTCTGCCTGGGTCTCTGCCTCTCTCGGGGTCTCATGAATAAATAAATACGATCTTTGAAAAAAGATGGTATTTATTTATCTAGAGCACATTCAAGCAGGGGAAGGAGCAAGGAGGGGAGGGGGAGAGACACAGAGAGGATCCCACGCGGACCCCCTGCTGAGCACGGAGTCTGACAGCCCAGGATCGGGATCGGGATCGGGGATCGGGGATCCATCTCATGACCCGAGGTCGCGCCCTGAGTGGAAATCAGCAGGCCGACACCCAGTCCGCTGAGCGACCCCACTGCCCTGAGATGTGGGTCTTTTGAACTCTGTTCAGTCTTCCTGATGGCTGTCGTGGCTCCGCATTTCCTATTAAGTCCTGTAGAAATTCTCCGTTTATAAAGCGCAAGGACGTTGCAGAAATGCCTGGGCTGCGCGGCTCTAGCCCCCCGCCCTGTCCTCACAAGCGTTTGGCCTGCTGCGCCCGGCCGTGGTCCTTCAGATCAAGCCCCGCACACGTTTTAAACCCTCAGTGGGTGTTTTCCCAAAGCCCGCAGCGGGACCTTTGATCCGCGGATCCCACACCTGAACAGACTGTGACAAGGGCAGCTCGAGACGAGTAGCCGTCTGGTCGCGCATCACAACCCCACGTCCTCAGCCGCCCCTTCGCCCCAACCTGCCTCCGTCGTGGGAGCGGGGACGGGTGTCGGGAACGTGTCTCAGCACCACGTCACCGAGGAGGAATTCCTGATAGTGTGTGTGTGTGTGTGTGGGGACAGGTTACCCGGGGCAACCCCGCTCCCCTCCGTGTGTTATTTCTCTACGGCGTGCAAGTTTTTCCATAGTTCCCTAAAATATTAGGAAAACATTGAGCAACCTTGAAACGGTTTAAAAGAGGATTTTAGGAAAAGCAGAGAAGGTTTCTATTCCAGGAACAGATCTCAGCCTTTGGAGACCATGTGAAGCGATTGCAAGTCCAAAGTTGAGTTGGACCCGACGCCAGGGCCTGCAGCTTGGAGCTCAGCCCTTGCTGGAAGCTGGAAGCCCTCGGGTGTCACTGGCTCTGCGGTCCAGGGTCTGCCCAGTGGAGTCGGACGGAGGACAGGGGCGGCCCAGGCGTGAGGCCGACCCCATGGGTGCCCGGGCGCTGACCTGTGCCTGAGACCAGAGCCGCCGCCTTCGTGGGCGTGACGATGCTTGAGAAGAGTGGTCCATGTCCCACGGACAGGCTTTATTTATTTCATTATCCTAATCCCGTTGTCCTTCCTGTAACTAGAAGTGTATCAGGGGAGGTTTGCACCAGACAAATGGAGGCACAGAGTCTTCGTTGGGGAGAGACTGGAGTCGAGGGAGGCAGAACTCTTAATTTCTCTCTTTTTTTTTTTTTAAAGATTTTATGAATTTATTCCTGGGAGACCCAGAGAGAGGCAGAGACACAGGCAGAGGGAGAAGCAGGTCCCTGCAGGGAGCCCGATGCGGGACTCGATCCCGGGACCCCAGGGTCACGCCCTGGGCTGAAGGCAGATGCTCAGCGCTGAGACCCCCTGGGGGCCCCAAACCTTTAATTTCTTAGGAAGGGGGAAAGGACTCGGGATCGGTGACTCACCTGAGCACCTGTCATAGAACAAGCCGGAAGCCAGGGCTTCCAGGCCCACCCTCCAGGCCCGTTAGTCCAAAGTGTGCTGCTCCCGGCAAGGAAGAAGGGCTGCCCTGCCCTGAGCCCCGGGAGCTGGGCGCCCTGCTTGCAACGGCACTTTCCTGAACACTAAAAACATGAATTTGAGTTTGCAGCTAATGAAGTACGTTATCCTCATACACATTATCCTTACGCTTCAGTCAGTTGGTCCAACATCTTGGCTACGGGAAGTACCCTTAAAACACACGGAAAAGGAACTCCTGGGGGCTCAGTGGTTGAGCGTCTGCCTTGGGCCCAGGACGTGACCCCAGGGTCCAGGGATCGAGTCCCGCGTCAGGCTCCCTGCAGGGAGCTGCCTCTCCCTCTGCCTGGGTCCCAGCCTCTCTGGGTCTCTCATGAATGAATACATAAAATCTTTAAAAATATGCAGTTTAAGATGTGGAAGAAGGGCTTCAGGGCTGGGATGCACCGGAGAGCGTGCTGCGGTGGCCCCGAGCGGGCCCCGGGCCGTCCCAGCCCCAAGGGGTCCCAGCCCCAGGGGCAGGGCTGCCAGGCTGAGCTGGGGCTGCCGTCCCAACAAACGGCCAGTCCTGCCCGAACCTCCCTCTGGAGCCCCGGGTGCCCCCGCTGTGTGACGGGCCGCAAGGCGGTGATGATTACCGAGGGCCGCTCCCCCAGCAGACCCCGGGGCGGGGGTGCCGGGCTCGCCGGCAGGAGGCGGGAGCAGCACCCCTCCTCTCGCAGGAAAGCGCTGCTACGGTCGAGGTGCAGAGCCTCAGCCTCCCGTCAGCCCGTCAGTTCACCACGACGCGGGCCTGGATTCGAGCCTTGGAGGCAGACGGAACCACCAGCCAGGGCAGGACGTGTCTTATCAACGGTCCTTCTGATGAGGAAGAAGTGTCCCTAGAAGATAAGGGACCTGCCGCTCTGGGTGCTGGGCCAGGCTGGTGTGGCCAAGGGACTGGCTCGCTCAGTTCACCAAACTGCCGATCTACTCCAAGCATTTGTTTTGTAGACTATTTCTAAAGTTCATAGAAATAAGATTAAACGGGGCGATCGTTTTTTTTTTTTTAGAGGAAATTTATTTTTTTTTTATTCATTTATGACAGTCACAGAGAGAGAGAGAGACAGAGACACAGGCAGAGGGAGAAACAGGCTCCATGCACCAGGAGCCCGACGTGGGATTCCATCCCGGGTCTCCAGGATCGTGCCCTGGGCCAAAGGCAGGCGCCAAACCGCTGCGCCACCCAGGGATCCCTAAACGGGGCGATCTTAACGTCGGTGGATGTTAGTCGACCCATTTCCATTTTGACTCCACTGTAGCACTTTAAGGACACGCGGTATTTCCTTAAGCTCTTTTCTGCTCCGGTTTTGGGGAGCCGGTGCCAAGAGGGCGGCCGCTCTGCTGCGAGGCACTTGGAGAAGGATCCCTGCAAAGCACAGGCTTGGCTGCTCCTGAGGCCTCCCAACCCCCTTCTTGCAAAATGGAAACGGGCATCTGTCCAGACGGGTCTTGGCAGGCAGGGCCAGCAGGGCACTTTTGTGCAGTGAACAACGTCCGCAGTCATACCCGGCGCCCCTTGAACCCGGAGAAAGTCGGGAGGGGAGATGGGGGTGCAGGTCAGAAGGAGGAGGTCGGGGAAGGGACAGAGGTTGGGGGTCAGGGCGGACGGAGCAGAGGCAGCGGTGGGGACCGGGCAGAGGGAGGCTGCGAGGGCCCGCAGACCCCCGCCCGTCCTTCCAGCACCGGTTGTTGTGAGCTTGGGAACGGTCACAAAGACAAGTTTTTAAGAAATCAGTGAATTTGAAAAGCTGTTAGTTGCCACATAGGCCATTCGACAGGTTGATTTCTGGAGAACTGGCCTAGAGGACGGAGGGGGAGCCTCAGCAGGCCCTGCACAGTCGGCTCGCCCGCCCCAGGTGCACGTTCTGCCCGCGTCGTGGGACCAGCAACCCCGGGCTTCCCTCCTGTCCCGCCAGTGGGGGCTGCTTGGGGGCGGGGGGAGTGTGTGTCTGCCTGTGTGTCTGTCCGTGTCCGTGTCCATGTCCGTGTGTGTGTGAGTGTGTCGCCGTCACCCAGAGCAGCGACAGAGGCTTCCCAGCAGAGTGCCAGCGCCCTGCGCCGCCTCACAGGACAGCGTCCCCAGGGCATCCGAGGCCAGTGGCTGTGACCACTGAAGCATCAGGTCCTGTAAAATCTTAAAATAGGCTTTTACTGTGGCTCCTCCTGGGCTTCGCTTCTCGACGTCAATGGTGGTGAAGAGGTGAAGAGGGAGAGTGCGACTCGCCCCCAGCCCTGTGTCGTCCGTCCCGGCTCTGCTGGCCTGAGCCGTGTCCACCAAGAATGGCCCTACCAAGGTCCCACGACTGCGGCCTGACGGGGCATCGGGGCGCAGGCCGGCGCGGGCCGCGTGTCTGCTGGAAGCCAGGAGGGGCCTGGCGCCTGCACACGGGGCCCCCACCCTCCGGGTGCCTGCCTGCTTCCGGCAGCCCTGCAAACTCACACGGGGCTTCCGAGAGAGAGAGCCCTCCTCTAGTCACTTAGGGCCACGTGGGTGGATTCCCCAAATGTAACTATTCCACTTGTTTTCTTTTTTAAGAAATACTTACTTATTTGAGAGAGACAGAGAACACGAGGAGGGGCGGTGGGGTGGGAAGCAGACCCCACACCGAGCAGGAAGCCCGACGTGGGGCTCAGTCAGGACCTGAGCCGAAGGCAGATGCTCAACCGATGGAGCCCCCCAGGCGCCCATCCTTGTTTTCTTTTTAAACATCCTTTTTCAAAAAAAATAAATAAATAAACATCCTTTTTCTTTCTTTTCTCCGCTGTTTCCGTAGACCTCTCTATGCTTTTATTTCCAGATTCTCCATGTAAGATCCTGAGTAGAGGGTTTTCTTAGGAATATTTTTCATGGATACACGACTGTCCCCAGATTTATGTGATTAATTATGTATTTACTGGCATACAATTTTGGGGTTTTTTTTTGGGGGGGGGGTGTTGACATCACAGCATCCAGCAGAAGCAGCGCTGCTGGATTTAGGTTAATTTGCTTTTTGGCTTTGTTCTGCTTTCCGCTAACTGAATAACCTGGGGCCTCTGGACCAGCCCTTACAGAACCCACCATCGCGAACACTGAAGAGCCAACACACCTTCCCAGTTTTCAGAGCACAAATTCAGTCGCTAGTATTTTATCCAGTTGTGTTTATTTCCCCAAATTGTCTCAGAAGCTTGACACTTCGACTCCTCTCTCCTTAGACCTTATAGACGGTACCTGATTTGGCACAAAATTATGAAAATTACTTCGTTTCCCTCCACCGTGTCAGTACACACCTGTGGTCTACAGAGAGCCCCGCGGGGAGGACAGCACACCCCTCGCCCCGCCCCGGGGCTGAGCGGGGCCGACTGGCCGCGGATCCTGCACCTGCCAAGTGCTCCCGGCCGACCCCACATCCCAGGTGCGGTTCTGGGCGCCCCCGAGGCTTTTCTGGCACCACAGCAGGTTTATGGGAATGAGATGACAGTGTGAGCTGTTGCTCCAGCAATGGCCCAGTAACCCGGTGGAGATTATTCATAGACTTCCAGAGACGCTGTATTTTAGGACCCTCTGTGGCTCCTTTTATGGTGGTTTCTATTTAGTCTCGGCGTAAAGACAGAACCAGCGCGGCCACCTGGCCGTGTGCAGGCCTGAGATGTTGCTCGATCACACGCATAGTCTGACCCTCCTGACCACGGCTGGCGATAAGACGTGTGGGCAGAACAAGGCAGACGGCCATGCTCCCGGGTTTTCCGACATTAGCCCGTGCGCACACTCCCGGCGTGGGCTCTGGACGTGAGCCTGCCTCTGGCGGCCCCAAGGTCTTGGTGTCCCCTGCACGTACACTGAGGGATACGCAGGGAGTCAGCAAGGCCCATGGCCAGGGTCTCCGCAGCCTCCAGGAACAGCACGTAGACCTACACACGTCAAGCAGCTCGGGAAAGAGCCCGTCAGGGACACAAGACCCTAATTGGAAGGTTAAATGGTCGTTTTATGTGCTTAAGGACGCCAGAGACCGTTGGACCCAGGAACAAAACAGAGCGATGAAGGACCACTCAGGCCACGCAGAGGCATTCACGGCCTCACCTCCCGCCCTGCCCAGGCGTCCGCTGCCCCCGAGCGTGGACGTGGAAAGCGATCCGGAAAGGAAAGTGGCTCTTAGCTAACGATGGACGGCCGTGGCTCAGAACACTCGGTGTTTTCCCTGAAAGGATTTACGACTGCGTTTCCAGCTCTAGCTCCGACCCCGTGACGAACACGGGGGGATCGGGCCACAGGCTGTTCTCCGTGTCCCCTCATAGGTGCCCTCCGAGCCCAGGGCAGCCCTCAAAGAACTAACTGCCGTACGATGCTGGGAAAGAGCACACGTGGCAGATTCGGGCGCCTGGAGAAGCTGCTCAGCATCAGCCAGGTGCCAGATGGCCCTCAGGGGCCTGCCTTTAATCCTGCGAGAGGCAGCTCTTAACCCATGCGGCCTGAGGAGCGAACTGGCCCTCACCAAACAAAATAAGACATTTCCAGAAAACCATGGTGTACTGGCCAGAGCCAGCCGTCTCGGAGGCAGGGCTGCAGGCCGCACCGATGGCCCCGGGGCCCCGGGAGAGGGGCTTACCTCAAGCTTGAGCTCGGAGCCACAGAACGTGGGGTTTATGGATGTGACCCTGAGGTCCCGGGGCCTGGAGTCCCATCCTGGCTCCTCTGTGCCCCGACTGGGTGGCTCTGGGAAGGTCGTCCTGAACTAAGCCTCAGCGTCCCTGGCTGCCAGACGGGCATGATGGAAATACCCACCTACAGGACCTTTCAAAGAGGTTTTTATTTTTTATCTTCTTATTTATGAGAGACACAGGCAGAGGGTGAAGCAGGGATCGTGACCCGAGCCGAAGGCAGACGCTCAACCGACTGAGCCACCCAGGTGCCCCCCGCCCTTTTTAAGATTCTTAAAGATTTATTGAAGGCCTTTCGAAAGTAAAGCCGCTTAGCACGTTGGCAGGCATGCTGTCGGCTGAGAACGGCGGCTCTCGTAGCAGGAAGCCCCAGACACGGGGGCTTCCAGGTGGAGGTAGATGCCCGTGCACGTAAGCCAATGCCTCTTGGTGCCTTGGATGCCAGTGGACATACGTATGAATTTTTTTGATTTTAAAAATATATCCTTCCAAATTCCTATGGGATTTTTTGGAGCTGTTTTGAAAAAAATCAGCACTTTGATAGATTTATCCGTACCTTGCATAGGAGACCTGACGCGTACCCAAGGCTATAACGGAGCACCGGTTTCCCCCCTGAGGCCTGGGAGTGCCTTGCGATGCCCGTTGCTGCGTCCTGTCTGCAACCTCGGCGCCCGCGGCAGACGCGGCTCACCCCAGCCCCGCCGTCTCGCTAACTCAGAATGTCCTCGCCCACATGAGCAGCGGGCGCAGAAGGAGAATCACGTCGTCAGGCTTCCGGCCCAGGAGTGCAGTACATCTGGAGACTCCAACCAAATATTAGAAATGATAGTACGGAAAGACTTTAAGCCACACACGTGCGCACCGCAGACATTCCCTGGAGCCTGAGCTTTAGAGGAAGCTTGAGGCTGGTGCTGAAGGGCACGGCCACCAGGGAAAGAGCACACGTACTGATCCAGGCTCTCCCGCCACGGAGGCCTGCGCCCTGCTGCGTGCCAGGCGCGAGGCTGCCACGGTGCATGGACACCCCGAGCCGCTCTGCTTGGGTTTGTCATCCCCTGGAGCAGACAGGCAGGACACGGACACCGGTGTCTGGCAGTGTGGGAGGTCCGTGGCCACCGCCTCGGGGCCGTGGAAGTGTTCTCTCCGACAGTCCTGGAGGCCTGGGGCGGGAAGCCAGGCGACAGGGCTGCGACAGGGGCGTTGGCAGGGTGTGCCGCCCCCCTGCGGCTTCGGAGACGGTGCCCATCCAAGCGAGGTGCAGCTCCCGGCGGCCACAGCGGTCGCTGGCCCTGGCTCTGCACATCCCGCCTCCTCCCGGGCCCCAGCCTCCTGAGATAAGCCTCGTGCACGGGCATTACCGTGCAGTCCGCCAGAGACGGGGCTCGAGCACTCTAGAAGTCGGGCGTGGGGCTGCAGCAGCGGACGCCCCTGCCAGCCGTGCCTCCTGGGCCCAGAGTCCGGGGGCAATAGGTGCCGTCAAGGGGTGGAGGCATCTGGCGTTGGCAGCGCGTGACTCCTAAAGCTGCAGGGCCTGGGCCCTGAGGCTCCCTGCAGCGGGGTAGGAAAGCCAGAGGCTGCAGCATCGGAGGGGGAGCGGTCAGGTGATTTCTCATGACACACGGAGATAATCCTGAAATGCTTTTTGCCACTGTTCACAGTAGATAAGGCCCCGGGAAGCCCAAATCCCAAGGACAAGGACCCGGAACTCCGCCTCGCTGTCTCCCCAGCCGCCGTCCCCTTGGGAAGACAGGTGGCCCAGGCCGTCGGTGTCTATGGTGTCCCAAAGCCCGGCAGCTCCCCGGTTCTGGCCGCCTGCGCTCGGGGTGTGAGGTGCTGCTGCAGAACCAGCAGCATCGCAGGGAAGGAGACCAGCCTGCCCCAAAGCTGCCAACGCCTCCACACCCCGCAGTGCTGCTTGCAGCTTCGGGGCCCCCCTCAGGAGCCTGTTGGCATCCGGGTTCAGGATGAACCACTTCTGTCGACGCAGAGGGCCTCAGGTGCCCGGCCGCCCCACTTGTCCCCACCTGCCGCTCCCCGGAGCAGCACGCAGAGCGTCAGCCGACGCGTCCAGAATCCCTCCTCCGTCCGGAGGCCCTCAGCTGTGCTAGAAAGCTGCGGGATCCCAGTAGGACAACAGGAAAGCCACCGTCCCAGAAGACCGCGTCCAGTCGGCCCCGTTTTCGGAGCTGGAAGTTGGGGACATGGGATGACCCAACCTCACCTTCCTGCTGCGGCTCCCGCCCCCGGGCTGTCACCCGGCCATCGGGGCAGCGGACACTACGGGCCTTATTCCGGGCCCGGTACCATGCGGACCCGGGGCTCCCGCAGGAAGGGCCTGTGAGAGGCTTTGTTCTGCTCGGCACCCGCCCCCGCGCCCAGACTGCCCGCTCATTGTTCGCGGCCTCCGGGAGCAGAAAATGACCCCCTTGTGCACGGAGAGAACAAAAAGGACCAAAGGTGAATAAACTCCATTGGAAACCGGTCGCTTGGCGCGACCCGGACCCGCGGCTGCAGGAGTGGCGCTTCCCCGGGGCTCCCTTCCCCGCTGGGTCGCGGCGGCCGTTCTCCGAGGAGGGCCCCCCGCGTCCTCGCAGCTCCCTGGGGGACGAAGACCCATGAGGCTGCTCAGTCCCCGAGAGCCCAGCCTGAGCGCGCCTGATAAAATGACGATATCGGAAGATCTTTTATTCGCAGTAAAACGCACTTAACATAACACTTAGCGCC
Organism: Vulpes vulpes; assembly: GCF_048418805.1. Lineage (NCBI taxonomy): Eukaryota > Metazoa > Chordata > Mammalia > Carnivora > Canidae > Vulpes > Vulpes vulpes. The sequence goes on from NC_132783.1 coordinate 146,843,688, forward strand.
CTAACCGCCGTTCAGGTTCAACATTTTAAAGATCCTCGAGTGTGCAACCGCCTTTCAAGTTAGAAACGTTAGGATCAGTCGCTGCCCCTGCTGCGCCCGGTGCCCGGTGCCCACTGATCGCTTGCAGGGCCCCAGTCCTCGCCCCACGCTTCTCCGCCTGCGCGGTGTCCCCAGACCCTGCCCTTTCACTGTGACCTCAGGGAAACCTTAGGCTAAGCCGAGGCTCAGCGGGGAGGTCTCTAAATGCTTTTTTAAATTATATATATATATATATTTTTTTTTAATTGGTGTCCAACTTGCCAACATACAGAATAACACCCAGTGCTCATCCCGTCAAGTGCCCCCCTCAGTGCCCGTCACCCATTCACCCCCACCCCCGCCCTCCTCCCCTTCCACCACCCCTAGTTCGTTTCCCAGACTTAGGAGTCTTTAGGTTCTGTCTCCCTTTCTGATATTTCTCATCCATTGGGACAGAGGGACGGCGAGGGAAACCTTCCGGGCAGGGAGCCGCCTCTGCGGGCTGGGTGCACGGCGCCCCCTGCTGCTGGAGCGCGATGCTGCCGCCTTCTGCAGAGTCCAGGCGTCGCCCCAAGAGGCATGGGGTGCTCGGTGGGGGTACGGGGCCCTGGGTGCTCCTGTGGGCATACTAGGCCCTGGGTGCTGCTGTCGGCCTACTGGGTCCTGGGTGCTCAGTGGGCATACTGGGCCTGGGTGCTGCTATGGGCACACTGGGCCTGGGTGCTCTGGTGGATGTACTGGGGCCACTGAAAATCTCAGGCAAGATAGGCCTGTGCCACCTGGCAGGGTCCGGCTTTTCCTGCTAGCACCCCTCCACCCCAAACAAGTCTAGTCAGCGTGTCTGCAGAACGGACCGACGCGGGCTGCAGCTTCCCAGGACAGCCAAGCACACGGCCCAGAGCCAAGCTCCTTACCACCCCTTCGTACACAGTATTATTGAGGGTCAACCCAGTGGTGAATTAAGGCCAATTAAAAGGATATTGTACCCTTCTAAGTAAAATCTCCACATCAGAAGAAAGCTCAGGGCTGGCAGTTTAACTAAAAACACCTGCATGCATCTTACGTTTTGTACTGGCAGGGATAAGAACCTCTGACTTCCTACTAATCCTGAGTGTTGGGGTAATGAAGACAGCTTTGGGAGCTCCTCAAAAGCAAGGTCAACAGTCTCTGGAAATGAAGTCAAACGCAGACGTCCTGGCAGTGTTTCTTTGTGGAACTGGCTCCTCTCGGGACGCGCGGACCTGGCTGCCCCACCGTGGCTGGGTCCGCATGTTCTCTGAGTTCAGATGCTGATAGAAACAGCTGGCTTCTTCAAATCCCGTTCCCAGGCCTCGTCCCAGGGGTGGGGCCTGACGCCGCGGGTGATGAAGGGAGGCTGGGAGAGAACGCCCCTGCTGTGGGTCTAGTCCCATGGACTCAGCCACTAACATCTTAGACCTAGGAGATGTTTCTGGAAGGCTCGGGGCTTCCGTCGTCCTTCGCACGTGCCGTAATCCTGCTCGAGGATTCTAATGTGCGGCAGGGCTTTGTCATAGCTTAGGTCTTCGTTACACAGATTTGGAAACGAAGGATAAATGCTGCCCCCGACAGAGCGGCTACGTCCACGTGAAGCCTGCTTACCAGGCCGATGCCTGTAAGGAGCCAGAGGGTCGTCAGAAACCAGGACCGTGGCATCTGTACCGCCTGGGACCTTCACGTTCTGCTTGTGATGAAAGGCCGGTGGCCCCGTGGGGTGGTCAGCTGAAGAGAGCCTAATACCAAAAGCCGGCGATCGTGCAGGGAGAAGGTTTGTCCGGAGACGTCTGTGCTCCGCTAGAGATGAAAGGATCTTGAAACACAAGTATTTCCAAGTTCAGAATAGGAATTTCAGAGTCCGTGGGAAGAAGGATCACAGACTGTCAAATAAAAGAGGACGGGGTCGTGGGGAGTGTCTTCGGGGGGAGGAAGCCGACGCGGGCGACGTGCGCTCGTCCCATCTTGTCAAGAGTCCATGCTGATGCTGCCGGCGTGACTTATCGGCTGCCGTGTCGGCCTGCGTTCCCCACCGTGGGCTTGCGTTCCCCCTTTCCTGTCTCTAGGAGGAGGTTGCTGTTGTTCCACCTCCCTGGGTCCTTACCCAATACGTAAACCCTCTGGCATGCTACGCGGGCAATTGTCCCTATTTATATCAGTGTGGACTCGTGGGTAGCTCCTTCTGTACTCCGGGCCGTAACTCAATGCTGTATCATTCTGTGCTCAGACTCTTCCAGCCTCAGCTATTGGGAGCCTTGTGCTGAGCTCCTGTGTCCCCTGGCACAGTCTCCAAGCCGATCACCTGGTTTATGTCCTGCCCTGGTCTTAGGATAAGCCGCTTCTCTAAGAAGCCCTGCCTGGTTCCTTTTATTAGAGAATAAACAGGAAAACCCAGATCTGGGCATCGAATGGGTTGTTCCATTTTGCTGGCTGCTTCCTAATGAGATAATGTCGACAGCAAGCTCTGCAGGGGAAAAGTAAATAAATAAAAAAAAAAAAAAAAAAAAAAACCCAACCCCTGCTCCAAGGAGAACAAATAGTGTTCATTGTCAGTTTATTAGGTTTGTGTTCTGGTTGGAAAAGTCAATGTCATTAGGCTCTGCAAGTATTTGAGGAACACGGCACGTCGTGGTCAGCTGGGAGGGCACGTTCTGAGGGAAGCCTCCTCCGGCGACCCATCGGAATGACACTTTTCCTGAGATGTTCTTTGTTAGGTTCACTTCTGAAGCTTCTCGTTTTCTGAAACAGGCTGGTCAAATGTGATCTGATGATTGCTTTTTAGGGGAAGTTGACCAGCAGACAGGTACTGAGCTGCTCAGCAACACCACACCTACTTCCAGGTTGCACATCTTCCCTGCTGGGCAACGTAGGAAGTAGCCAGTTTTTGAGGAACTTGCTGGAAGACAAGGGGCATTTTCACACTGGAAGCATGGCCAAGACAAAGGGCATACTTAGAAATTTGGGGAGAAAAGAAAGGGAGCCTGGAGATAGGTCGTGTTCCTTCCCTTTGAATGGCTACTTGGGACTGCTGACACCCAGCCCAGACTGGCGGCCTTCAGCTACCTCGCTCTGGAAGACCCAGTCTAGACTCCAGGTGTGCGTGTGTGTGATTGAAAGCTCCGAAGAGGCACCTCGGTGCATGCAGCTTGGCAGGGACGTCGAAGGTGCACGTGGCACAGACGGAGAGCCGAGGCTCAGTGGGTCCCAGTGAAATACTGTGGAACTTTAGGAATGGAGTATCAAGCCACCCTCCTGGGGGCCCTGTGAGAGACCCGCCAGATCACAGCGTCTTGTTTGCAGGGGACCGGGACGGTGGCCACCCATCCAGGTTAACATCCGTGTAAACGTCTCGTGTCACGTGGGCGTGCTCACTGCTGCTGCGTCCTCAGATTGGACTCCCCCCTTCAAAGGTTTACGGAGAGTCTGGTCCAAGGCGGTAAAAGGCTCCCAGGTGAACATTATCCACATGGAGAAGCGAGAGGGAGGAGTTGCCTGGCCTGGCCACGATGCTTGCCTGCCCCGTCCTGTCTCATGCAGTTACACCCTCCTTTGTCCTTGGCCTGTTGAAACGTCAAGGCTACTTTACAGTGACTTCCAGATCTCAGGGATCGCAGCGTGCGGCGTGATCCCGCCTTCAGATAACTGCTGGCTATAGAATAAAGACGGCGTACCAGGGCGTCTCCGGGTCTTAGGAGAACATGCCCTGGGTATGTCCCACCAGCCAGGAAAACCCAGGATGGCGTCCCCCCACAGGTCCTAGGACACAGAGCAGGTCCAGACTTGGGGCGATGCTCGCTTATCTTCACCTCTACAGCTTGACTGCGATGGAAAATATTTGGGAGGAGAGATGATCCATCTGTTCATCAGGGAAGTGCATTGTGTCCCTCCCAGTCTCGCGCTCGCTGTCCTCCTGAAGTTATAATTACGTGGAGTTGCCGCCCTGCCCCGACCCTCCCCCAGCCGTGGGCGGGAACCTCCCCATTTCAGGCTGGCAGCTCCGCGATGGGAAAGATGACGGGGCCGCGTGTCCAGGCCGCCGGTGATAAAGCTCTGCACTCTGGGTTGCTACATCTAAGGAAGCATTTTCCCTTCACGTCAAAAATGGGGTGTGACTGCTGGCATCAGGCAGGAGGGTTAAATGATTGTACATCCGTCATTTTTGAAAAGCAACGGAATATTCTTTCCAGATGCTGAAGAATGTATGATAGAATAAAAGCTCCATTACCTTTATAAGGGGAAACGTATTTATAATAGATCTTCTGAGACAGCTGAGAAAATATTTCAGCGCAACATAGTTAATGGGACCAGCCTAATTCCATGAAACTTAATTTACCCAGAGCCTAGAGGATGTTCTATTCTAAAATTTCAGCGTTCTGTTTTTACATGATTGTGATTCATACTGTAACTTATTCACTTTCATTTTAAAGAAGAATCACTTGTACCTTAAGAAAAGGAGAGAAAGGAGCCCCTGGGGGCTCAGTCGGTGAAGCGTCTGCCTTCGGCTCCGGCCATGATCCCGGGGTCCTGGGGGTCCTGGGGGTCCTGGGATCAGCCCCCGTCAGGCTTCCTGTGCAGCGGGACTGTGCTTCTCCCTCTCTCTTTCCCTCTGCCCCTCCCCACTGCTCCTTGTCGCTCTGAAATAACTAATATAGAAAGAAAGGAAGGAAAGAAAGAAATATTTGATGGAATTGGCAGGTGTTGAGCATTCTCTTCCAAAGTTGTATTACGTTTTTTAATTCGGAGTTTGTTGAGCAGCTACACACGCACAAAGCCGAGGATTGTGGCCAACAGCCCTTCCCCTAGCCTGTGCGCCCCCCCCCCCCCACTCCCGAACTCCCAGACCCCCCGCCCCCCGCAGCTCTCTCCATGGATTCCGACTAGGGCAACCTCTGACGGCCGAGCTCTGATTCCCTTCTTTTCTTTTCTCTCTTTTTTTTTAAAGATTATATTTATTCATTCATGAGAGACGCAGAGAGAGGCAGAGACACAGGCAGAGGGAGAAGCAGGCTCCATGCAGGGAGCCCCATGCGGGACTCGATCCCGGGACCCCAGGTCACAACCTGAACCCCCAGGCTCTTTTCTTGAAAAAATTATAGGTCTTCGTGGACTTCATCTTTGTCCTGCTTATAATTTTTCTTGGCTTTCTGTGTACTTGCCCTTCATTGAAGAAATGCCGGCAGCACCAGTGCAAACCCGCCGACCCAGGGGCCTTCCCGGTGCTCATGGGACCTGTGCTGACCCCACCCCAGAGACCCTTCCCCTCAGGACTTTTCCTTGAGATCCATCCTGTATCTTTTTCTTCGTCTGTGACTCCCTTGCTCTGGCAGAGGTAGCGCGGAGGCTTCTTGAAAGGTGTGTGTAGGCAGGAAATCCTCTGAGGCCTTGAGCGTCTGAAGACGTCCTCCTTCCAACACGTGAGATGGACGGTTTGCTCTGGCCCTAGGATGGGCGTCTCTGCTCCTGACCTGCTCCGAGTCTCTGCCCGCAGCAGGGAGCTCCCAGGCCCGGCTCTCTGCCCCCAGCCCCGTGGGCGCCCGCTCAGGGTCCTCCTCCTCCTTCCTCCGCTCCGCTCCGTCCGCCTGAGGGAGCCCAGGGTGGTCTTAAGGCCGCGCCTTTCAGCTTTCAGGTTTTCACTGTTCTCTCTTTCTGGAACTCGCATTATTCGAATGTGGGGCCTCTAGATTGCTCCTTTATTTTTTAAGCCCATTCGCATGTGCTTCCCGTGTTGCTGTCCTGCTCCCTCATTGTCGTAGATTTCTTCAACTTTATCTTGCTGTCATTCTGTGCACTTTTTATTTCTGATTTAATCTTAATTTTCAGAAGTGCTTTCTTGTTCTTTGAATGCCTTTTTAAAATAACATTTCCATTTGGTCCTTGTTTCCTGGATGCAGGATCTTCTATCGCTCCGAGAGCGTCAGTGGGTCCCCCCCACCCCGTGTGCGCACGCCGGTCCGTCTCTGCTTCTCCGCTTTGTGTCTGTTTCCTCCCAGTTTTTCCCCTTTGTTTTAGCCTCTTCAGCTCAGAGGCCTTCCTCAAAGGCTGACCTGCTCGTCCTCATCTTAATGGGCGGGCATCAGGAGCCGACTGGTGGTGGCTGGTCAGGCGCAGGGGGTGGTGCTCACCAGGAGCCTCCGGCCTGGGAACCCCGGGAGCCGCACAGAGGAAGACGCACAGAGGAAGACGACAGGGCCTTCCCTCCTCCCTGCCCTCCTCCCTTCCCTGCATGCCCGGCTTCTGGTGCCCTCGCCGCCCCTCTTACATTGTCCAGAGGTGAAGTTCCAGGGCCGCCCGTCCAGGAGCCACGGTCAGCAGCTGCGCACAGGTTGCTTGCTGTCTGCACTTCCCACCAGCCTGCTGTCGGCCCTGCCCTCGCCCCACGTCCAGAAGGGCCTGTGGCCACACTTCCTGCCGGGGTCGGGGAGGGAAGGGCTGGAGCAGCTCGCTGCCCGCCGCCACCCGTCAGGTAAACACGATCCGCTGCGTCAGCTGCTCCTTGCCCATCTGCTGCCCGGCAGTGCGCAGCGCGCGGCACTTCCCTTGCTCCCGTAACTAGGCCTCGACAAGCCCCGAACAGCCGCTAATTTCAGCATCATTGTTGCTGGTTCCGGGAGGGGCGCACGTGCAGCGGGCCCCTGCGCCTGCTCATCACTGCAGGTGCTTCCCGGCCATTGCTCACTCTTTGGTTCAAGCCGTAAAACTCCCAGGACGGAGCGTGGTCGCCTGCGCTCACAGCTGCTCACGGCCTGTAGGACCCTCCGTGAGAGCTCACTGGGCCCCGCCAGCCCACGGCCCGCTCGTGCGCCCCCCTCTGCAGGAGGGTCCCCGGCGCAGGCCCAGAGGCGAGGACGGAGCAGGACGGGGGCACTGTGAGGACTGGTGGGCAGGCTCGCCTCCTCCCTGGCCCCCCGGGGGCGTCTCCAGACACCTGCCTGGCGTCCTGACTGTCCCTTCTGCCCCCAGCTCTGCTTCGTGATGTTCTGGACTCCCGACGTTTCCGAGAAAATCCTAATAGACATCATTGGAGTGGACTTCGCCTTTGCAGAACTGTGTGTGGTTCCCCTGCGCATCTTCTCCTTCTTCCCGGTTCCAGGTAAAGACAGAGAAGGGAAGAGAAGGTGTTGCCACCCTCAGGCCCGACTCGGTCTTCTGTCCTTAGGACGGTTTGCGATCATGTCCCCCCAGAACCATAAAATCTCATGGTGGATTGAAGAGGTGCCCCCGTTACCCAGTGGGTGGCGAGTTCCAGAAGCAAATGGGACAGCAGCCACGCTGTGTCTTCAAGGACTGAGGCTGCAGACACGGGAGAAAGGAAGCACACCGGGGGGACAACGTGAGGGGTTCTGGGGGCCGCGGGGCTGCCCGTGCCCTGGTGGAGGCCAGGCCACACACAGCAGTGCAGGGCTTAAGATTCTTCGAGCTCTATGCTCCAAAGTCGGCTTTATGACACGGTATTTAAAAAGTAACGTAAAAAATAGAAGGCAGGCAGGCTGGTAAACCCTGCAGATGTACAAAAGCAGCTGGAGTGAAGACCCCGGGCGCAGGGCCGAGGCCAGGCGGCCAATGGCCAGAGAGGAAAACCTCCGTAGCCAAAAATAAGCCCATCTGAAAATTCCCAACCTGATCGGGTAGGCGGAGGCTTACCGCCCGGCGGTGACCCGGTGCTTTATTAACGGGAAGCGCAGGCTGCGGGACGGGGGTCAGCAGGAGCTGCCCTTCCCGCAACAGGTGCATCACACGCGTTTGTACACGTGTGTGATGCTCAGGTAAGCGCGTGTCACTCCCGCTGTTCCTGGAAGTAACTCGCCCAACTGGCAGCCGTGGCTGCCTCTGGAAGCGGGACGAGGGCCTGGGCGGGGACTGTATTCCCTTCCTCACCTTTTAAATTCCGTACCAAGTGGGTATCATTACTTATTCAGAAATTTACTGCCCGGGGCGCCTGGCTGGCTCGGACGGAAGGGCATGCCACTCTTGATCTCGGGCTTGTGAGTTCGAGTCCCATGGTGGGTGTAGAGATTACTTGAAAATAGAATCTTTCTATTGCCCAAATAATCCACTAAATCATTCCACCGGGAAGGCAGGATTGACAAAGCCCAAGTTGAGAAGTAGCCTTGGAGGAGGCCCGGACCTGTGGTGCCATCCTTGAGCTGGACCACAAGCACCCCTGCTCTTAGACGCCTTCCTGGGGCCGGGGCCTCTCAGGTTGTGGGAGGAGTGGGAGGGCGTGGCCGTGGGGTGGAGTCTGGTCCTTGCCAGGGGGTCCCTGCGGGAGCCAGGCCGTGGAAGGTGACCCCTAGAGGAGGCTGCATCCCCTGGAGATTGACACGTGCTGCTCCTTCCCAGACCCAACCCGGCCCCGGACAACTCCAGCTGCAACTGGACTGGTTTCTTCCTTTGGTTTGGGTTGGGTTTCTTTCTTTTTCTTCTTTTTTTTTAAGGATTCTATTTATTTGAGAGAGAGAACGTGATTGGGGGAGGGAGAAGAAGCAGAGTCCCCGCTGAGCAGGGAGCCCGATGTGGGGGTCCTGGGATCGTGCCCTGAGCCGCCCAGGCGCCCCTGGACTGGTTTTTAATCTCTCAACTCACTTCTGTGTCATGACGAGGGCTTCCAGCCAGCCGTCAGGCCCCTGTTGCCTTTACAACCTCGGGTTGAGGCCAAGCCGACGAGCATTGCAGTGTGCGCCCTACCCTCAGCCTCAGCCAGGCCCAAGGCCTCCACCTGGGGCAGGCAGGGCAGCCCATTAGATGAGGAACACAGGACAGTCTCCCTCCAAACGTACCCTGGACACGAGTGAACACTTCCACCCCTCCAAGGTCTGCCTGGCGCTGCCCACCCTGGACAGAGGACCAGGCCACAGCCTCCAACTGCCCCTTGCAGTTTCAGACCAAACTTAAACGTCCTCCCGCTGGGGCCTGTGCTTCCCACGCTGCCCGTCCCGACAGCCCTCTGTGCCCAGGCCGGGCGCCCCAACCCTGCACTTCGCTAGCATGGATGGGGGACAGTGCAGGAGGGCACTGCAGACCAAGACGGGGAGGGCACTTGAGGGAAGGGGAAGAGGAGATGGCCAGGGTGCCCCTGCCTTCCCTCTCCCCGCTCCCCCACCCTCCAGAAGATGGGGCCTCTGGTCCAGCTTCCCTCCTCACCCGCAGTCAAACCGGATGGCCGGCAAGTTGTCACTGTTCAGTGTTTTCTCTTCTAGAGGAGAGACATCAGAGCATGAGGCAGGGCTGGGGGAGCGTCCCAGGGGCCGGCAGGCCCAGCGAAGACGGATGGGGGCAGTGACAGTGGAGAGCGGCAGCTGCCAGCAGGCCTCTGTCTGGATGCTGAGGGCTGCAATGAGGCGGGAGCCCAGGTCGGGCCGGGGCTACCCGGGGCCCAGAAGCAGGGTCAGGAAGCCTGGCAGGAGGTGCGGCGGCCAGCCCAGGGCAGCAGCAGCCAGGCCTGTGTCCTCACCCAGCACCCCACGGCCTCGGGTGTGCTGGTGAGGCAGGGGGAGAGGCCGAGGACCAGGAGATGCAGGGTGTCGCTGATGAGTCCTTTGTGTCCCTCAGTCACCGTGAGGGCCCATCTCACCGGGTGGCTGATGACCCTGAAGAAGACCTTCGTCCTGGCCCCCAGCTCCGTGCTGCGGATCATCGTCCTCATCACCAGCCTCGTGGTCCTGCCCTACCTGGGGTATGCTGTCGGGGGCTTGGGGCTGTGGGTCCTTCTGCCACTGAAGTACGTCCCCCAAGTGTGTCTACAGTTAGAAGTGCAGACTGAGCCCTCCTTTCTCTGCTCAGCAGCATTCTAGAAGGGTACTTTCAGGGTCAGGCCTGCTCACCGTTCACCGAGCACCTGCTGCGGGCGGCAGGGCGGGAAGGGCCAAACACCAGGGAGCAAGGGGGGTGACCCCGCCCTCAGAGCCCACCTCTGCCCCGAGTGGAGGGCGGGGAGGGCGGGGGCCCAGGCACAGCCCTGGGAGGGCAGTGGGGGCGGCTCACCCCGCAGCCCCAGGTCCCGCCAGGTGGGGGCTCCTGTCCCCCCCAGGCCTCACCAGGGCTCTCCTGCAAGCTCCCTCCCCGCCTGCGCCCTGCCTGCATCTCTGCCCGTCTGTGCCTCGGTGTGGCTGACACACGCGGCCCTTGTGTTCTCCTCCACAGCGTGCACGGGGCCACCCTGGGCGTGGGCTCCCTCCTGGCAGGCTTCGTGGGAGAGTCCACCATGGTCGCCATAGCTGCATGCTATGTCTATCGGAAACAGGTGAGCCTGGCCCCAGACCTGCATACCTGCCCAGGCGGGGATGCCACCCCGGGGAGCGGGGGACCTGAGTGGCTCCCCAAGGGCCCCGGGGGAGGCGGCCGAGGCGGTGGCGCCTCTCGTTCATGCCCCACTGCAGCCGGGTGCACCCTGCTCATGGGAACCCCAGGGACCCTCTAGGCCAGAGCACCTGGGCCCCAGGTCAGGGCAGTAATAAGGGGACCTGGTGTTGCACTAATCTGTGGAGTAGTATGGCCTGGGAGCGATGGCCAAGGATGCAGCCCCGCGGCCTAGTCCCGCCTGGCCTTCAGGGGCAGCTGTATGGCCCGGGGGCCATGGCCGGCCAAGGACACAGCCCTGTGGCCTGGTACTGCCTTGTGGCAACCTCAAGTTATAGACACTGAATAATGATTTAACGATGCCAGGATGTGCTCAAAGCGTGCTCCCCGTTGAAGGCATCCGTCCTCTGAGTCCTTATCTGCTCAGACTTTACTGCTGAGGAGGGACCAATCCAGAAAATGTGGGGGGTCAGGATGCCCTCTCCCCTCGGCAGAGCGCCTCCTGTCCTCAGCCTCCGGCCCCAGGCCCCTCCAGGAAGTCTTCCCAGCTGCCCACCTCGCGCCGCACCCACCTACACACTGGGCACTCTGCACCCTGAGCACGAAGCTCAGTTATCCTGCAGGGTCGCCTGCCTGTTCAGGGGTTTAGTCCTAAGACCACAACTAGGGAGCAGGACGGACTGGGTGGGGGTGGAGACGGGAGGGGCCGAGGATGGGTGCCCGGGCTCACCTGTGTGGTCCCCCAGCCCGGCAGCAGGGGCAAGGGCTGAACTTGGAAGATGCTTGGACCCAACCAAGGTCGGGGTTTTGCTTGCATGTGGGATTAAAGGAAAGAGGGGCGGGGCCCAGAAGTGTTTATAATTACGGAAAGGTTCACTGGGGCGGATGAGAGGGGAGAGAAGGCGGATGGCTGGGGCAGGGGCCGGGCATGGCAGGAGGTGAGGACCGAGTCCTTGTAGCTGACGCCAAGGAGTGGAGGGGCGGGGGGGGGGGGGGGGGGGTGCCGAGTCCTACAAGGCCAGGACGGGCAGGCGGGGAGCAGGGGGAGACCGGGGCGGCCTGGAGGGGAGGCGGGTGGCGGGAGGGGGGAGGGAGGGGGGAGGGGCTGCGGGGGGGAGGGAGGGGGAGGGGCTGCGGGGGGGAGGGGGAGGGCTGCGGAGGGGGGAGGGGAGGGGCTGCGGGGGGAGGGGGAGGGGCTGCGGGGGGGGAGGGGCTGCGGGGGGGGAGGGAGGGGGAGGGGCTGCGGGGGAGGGGGCGGGGCGGGGGCCGCGGGGAGCCTGCGCCCTGCAGCTGCGGGGGGGATGCGGGATGCGGCCCGCAGCGGCCGCCAGGTCCGCCCCCCCCCCCCCCCCCGGGCGCCGGCCCCTCCCTGCTCCGGGCCGGCCCCACTCAGGAGCCCTCTTGGGTCTAGAAGAAGAAGATGGAGAGCGAGCCGGCGGCGGAGGGCGAGGACTCGGCCATGACGGACATCCCGCCGGCGGAGGAGGGCGCGGACGTGGTGGAGATGCGGGGGGACAACGACTGAGGGGCCGCGGGCGCGGGCGGGGGCAGCGCGGCCACGTGCCCCCCGCCCCCCCCCACCCGCCCCGGCCCGACCCCGCCCCCGACAATCTGCGCTCGCTCGGGCCCAAGGACGGCGGCCGCGCCCCCCCCCGCCCCGCCCCGCGCGTCCCTCCGAGGACCCCCCCCCCCCCCCGTGCCCCCGGGACCGCGCCCCCCGCAGCGCCCCCGCCCCCCCCCCCCCCGCGCGAACGCGGACGGACGCCCGGACGGACGCACGGACTCACGGACGGACGCACGGACGCCCCGCGGGGCGGGCTGCAGAGCCCCGGGGTGCTGGGGTCGGGCGGGGGTCCCCGGGAGGGCCCGAGCCCCGCTTAGTCCTAAGGGAAGGAGGCGCCGGGCCTCGCCCGCCCCAGCCCAGGCCCCCGCGGCGACACACTTTGTCGGCGACACGGCAGGGTCGCGGGGACACCCCGGGTGACACATTTGAAATCCACGTAGTGCAGTCTATTTTTCTAAGTTTTGGAAAGCGGGTTTTTTTCTTTACAAAAATTATGGACACAGTTCACTAAATTCTTGATTTAGTCAAAATTCCTAGACGGAAAGAACCTAAACACAAAAATATTTTAAAGATATAAATATATACTGTATATGTTATGTAATTTATTTTAGGCTATAATACATTTCCTATTTTCGCATTTTCAATAAAATGTCTCTAATACAATACGGTTGATGGCTTGTGTGCTCCCCAGACCTGCAGTTGAGACGTGTTGTATCAATGAACATTGTATGTTACTTACAGCAGTTTTGGAGTCTGTCGTTTGTATATAAATGTAAGGATCCGTACGCGACAACACAACTATTTTTCGTGATGGGTAAGGGTAGGAATGGGGCCAGCCGGCCTAGACAGCAGTGGGAATGCAAACATACCCTGGCAGGGCCAAAGAAGGAAAGAAAACAGACAAGCCTTGTGTGTTCATTGTTCTCAGTACGTGTAACCATATTGTTCCTCGTTAAAAAGCAAAACAAAACAACGTGAGCGCATAAAGCCGGTCACGAACATCACAGGGCCGTGTCCACATCTCCGGACAAGTGACCTTGGGTGTGCCCACCGTGGGGACAGACTTCTCGGCTTCCTCGGAGAGACTTCCTCCGTATCACGAGTGCTGGAAACTAAGACGCGGAGCTCGCAGGCGGTGCAGGGGCAGATCTGACAAGACGGGGGGAAAAACGTCTAATTGTATCAGCTTTTTAAAAGTACATGACTAGAAAATTAAACAGTATTTTTTAACGTGTGTGACTATCTCATGCTTGCGGGGCTGGAGCTCAGAGATCAAATTGTGAAAGCCACTTCCTCTCTCTGTAAAGTCGGGGAGAGAGCAGCTAGAGACGCCTCATGATGCAACTAGAGCATGGGCCTCAGGGACCCGTCCGGGGTGAACATCACGGGCGGTGAATATGTGGCTGCCATCTCAGGGGACACGGGAAGCCACCCACACCCAGACACGATGATGACAGACATTGTAGAGGTCGTGTCCGAAACCTTCCACCCGGAAGCACGTCGACCCCCCGCGCTTCCTTCACTTGGGCTTAACCGTGGCCTGTCTGCATCCGCCCTAACCCACTTTCAGGGGTGGGAGCGACACCCCTTTCACATTCCCCACCAAAGATTTCCCTCGCAGGTTTCTTCTTAACTGCAAGTCGCTCAGCTGACAGACAGGATGAGAAGGGCGTGCTGCCTACGAGAGGGTCAAGGACCATGACAAGCCCAGCGTGACTTTAGAGGGCGGAGGACTGCCTTGGGGGCAGCTCAAAGCAGGCTTTCCACCCTGAGGGTGTTCCCAGGCCGGAGCAGCTGCTTCTGTGGCCTCTCTGCTTTTTTGAGGGTCATGCGCCAGGTCGTTCTAAACGTGCAGGTGCCGTCTGCTCTGTTCCACTTGGAGCGTGGTGGCACCAGGCATCAGATGCCCAAGACGTGAGCAGAAGGAACCAGGCGAGGCTTGCTCCAGGGAAGTCGGGAGAGGGTTGGACCTGTTGGTCGTGAGGCTCAGGGCGTGCTGTGAGGTTTGGACGTTGGCCTCTCTGGGACTCTGGAAGGCCGTTGGTGTACGTCGGGCGGCAGCCGGGCATGGCCTCGAGCTGCCTCTGTTGGGTCTGTCTTCTTCCAGAAGTCGTCTCGTTCTGCGTTTTGTTTCCTGTGTCAGCCCTGGCAGGTGGCTTGGCTTTGGAAATGGCCACGGATGGTTGATACCCTTAGAAAGAGCAGCTTTCAGGGCCGCTTAGGCGGTACCAGGTGGGGCCAAGGAAGGCTTCGGTAGGGTAGCAAACGCACGTTCTCAAAAACTCTTAGAGTCCAACCGATAAATGACTTCTGGGAGGTGCGGAGGGCAGGGGCCCAGGAGGAGGGACGCCCGGGGAGGGAGGGGCTCCACCGAAGCCCAGCTCCATCAGGCTGAAAGTTCTCCAGACCCCATGGCACTTCCCAACCGGGGTCCGGCTCCGTGGTCCTCACAAGCAGCCTTTTCTGGTTCTCTCTCAGGGTTGGGATAGTCATTACATCTCCCAAATACGACGGAAGTTCTTCAATGATAGCTTAGAGTTAAGAAGTAAATTTTTTAAAAATACAACTCAACAGCTCCCTACCCTCATTGTTCCCAATTTGGGGTGTTTTCTTACAGGAAAGGAGGAGGAGGAGAGTAAGGGTTTTTTGTTTGTTTGTTTCTGGTGTTCTTAGTTTCTAGAAACAAAACAATTTAAAGACTCAGTAGTTCTCTGACCAGCTGTATTTTTTTTTCCTTTATTCAGACTGAAGTGGGAGAGCCCAAGAGGTTGTGGTTGCAAGAGAAATAGTATTTATAATCTTGCAATTAAATTACAAGACCTTGAGAAGTATTTAAAAAATCTTTCTACCTCAGCCAGTCTCTAAGAGGCCAGTGCCCAGGACAGCACATGCTGTCATGTTCCAACCAGCCACGGCTTCTGGCCTCCTGTTTTGCAAGTGAGCTGACCCCTAAACAGAGGATGAAGGTTTCAAAGTGAGGCACAGCCCAGTACAAGGGGCCTTTCATGTTCTAAGTCCCGCCCCTCCTTGGGGTCACCCAGCTTGCGATGGGCAGGGCTTCGGAAGGTGGGGACAACTGTGTCCCACCTGCAGCCAATTCCCTGAAACCCACTGGCCCCCGCCTCCCTTAGACAGCCACCCTCACCCAGGTCTGTCATAAAAAGCCCGCGAATCATAGAAAAGCATGCTTTCTGAGCAACGTGTTTAGTAAACATTCGAGATGCTTCTCTGGTTATTTTGAG
This sequence comes from Vulpes vulpes, assembly GCF_048418805.1. Lineage (NCBI taxonomy): Eukaryota > Metazoa > Chordata > Mammalia > Carnivora > Canidae > Vulpes > Vulpes vulpes. The sequence goes on from NC_132783.1 coordinate 146,858,820, forward strand.
TCTCTATTTCTGTCATCTGAAGCAGCAAAACATCACATGATTCATCAGCTGATCTAACCACACATCAGACAGGATGTAGAGGCAATCTGAAGACAAACGTACAAAGAGGCCCTGTTGCCTGCCCTTTTAAGGGCAAAACATCTAAAATTAACTACGCTAATGTTCAAAGTGAGATAAATGTTATTATGTAATGAAAATAACCCAAACCTCACTCAGAGGTCAGAAGAGGTGTGTGTGTAGCTTACTCTCTGATCTCAGCAGGGAAAAGCAGTGGAGAGGAGATGCTCTGAGTGGACTCTCTCCTCTAAGCAGGACACCAGAGCTCGGCCTCCAGCTGGCAGGGTGTTGGCCAAGTCCAGGTGACTCAGAAAGATTTTTTCCCTCTGCTTCATGGAGCATCAACCAGGGTCCTAAAGTCTGCACAAGTCACGGGCTTTTATAGCCGGGAGGCTGCTACACACGGGTCTTACCCGGTGCCTCTAAGTGAGGTCATGGAACGTGAGTGCACTTGGCCAACAAGACTTAGCGCAGCCGGGCGTGCACACGGAAACACACGAGACCTAGGAGTGCTTTTTGTGTCCGCAAGTGTACGTGGATTCCGTAGGTTAAAGAACGCTAGAGCCAGGCTGGCCGGCCTGGCCTCGGGGAAGTTAGTGGCCTGTGGAGGTCGGGGGGCACCGGGAGGTCCAGCGGCAGCCGCTCCCCAGCCCTGTGCCGGGGACGAGAGGCGGTGCCTTTGGAGTCGGGCCCCACTGTGGCCAGTGGACTCTGGTTCCCCGAAGCGTGGGGCTGTGAACGCCCCCACAGGTTCCCCACAGCTTGGAGGAACCTGCCGTAAAGGTGAAGTCCCGACCAGCCCGGTGGAACAAAGGAGTAGGGTACGTGCCAGCACCCGTCCCGGCCGTAGGGAGGGCCGGTCACCACAGAGCAGTCCCCGGGGGCCCCGTCCACAAACACGCTCCCTGCAGCCTTGATCCGCTTGGTTTGCTTCGTGAGGCTTTGAGAGCACAGACACCCAAAGCCGGAATGCCCGCGGAGCTGGCCGTGGAGCTCCAGAAATCCTGACCGAGCCTCCCCCGGGACCGCGGGCCGCGGCCCGGCCTGTGCTCCTGGTTTAGGAGAGCTTAGCCGCCGCGGGTGTGGCGCACAACGGCCCACATGTCTCACAGTGTCCCCGCCTCACGCTCGTCACCTGCGCAGCGAGAGGCTTCGGCCGCTACCGCCGAGGCCCCTCCAGGGCCGGCACCCTGTGTACAGTCCCGGATCTAGAACACGCTTCAGGATCCTGCAAGTGGAAAGACGGAATCACCGCAGTCTTCCCCTTAGACGTGAACATTAGCAGCAATCCGGGATCCTTTTTAACAAAATGAAGTCTACTGGGAGTCATTCCACGTGTGCGTGCTTGTCAGTGTACCAGCCTTTCGGTTTCATGTCAAAACTGTGGGTTTGGGGATCCCTGGGGCGCTCAGTGGCTGAGCGTCTGCCTTCGGCTCAGGGTGTGACCCCGGGGTCCTGGGATCGAGTCCCACATCGGGTTCCCTGCAGGGAGCCTGCTTCTCCCTCGGCCTGGGTCTCTGCCTCTCCCTCTCTGTCTCTCCGAATAAATAAATAACATCTTTAAAAAAAAAAAAAAAAAAACCTGTGGGTTTATGCAGGGAGCCTGATGTGGGACTTGATTCCAGGACCCCAGATCTCGACCTGAGCTGAAGGGAGACAGCCGCTGAGCCACCCAGACGCCCCTAAAACTGTGGGTTTCATTGAAATGAATCACATTCAAACATTGGTGCGGCCTTTGATTAGAACGGACTGTGGAGGTCAGTATAAAATACATATTGCACTTCAACACGTGCTGTGTATGTCTAATAGAGGTAACCTTTGCATCATTAAGGTGCAGGATGTCACATATGCCTCCATTTTTGGTTGTTTGGTGGGGCTGCAATTTCCACGTGTTGTCAAGTAGTTTTCACGCTCTAATTTTACCTGAAGTAAAGCTTCAAGTTGGCATACGTTTGAGATTGCTCTTAGTTTCTTGATTTTCTATTACTTCTATATATTCACATATAGAAACAATAGTTTCTATATTATCTTATGTTAAATATATTTAACACTATTTTATATTAAAATATAAAAATATTTATATTTCTATTATCTAGCATGTATGCTCTATTTATACACCCCAAATTACGTGGTTTCCTGACTCTAACTACATTTCTCTTTTCTGTCAAACACAGAGGAGGCATTAAAACCTTCCCTTTGCCTTGGTAGCTAAAACCTCTGACCACTGGGATAGTTCTCTACACTCCCTTATTTAAATAGGACCTAACGCTTCAACTTGTACTCCGTGTGAAAAGGAGTTTCTCCTTCCCATCGTATTGACAGCACTTCTCTGCGCTCCGCTCCTCCTCGGCCCTGCTCGAAGGGGGACGCCCAACCTAGCCGGGCGTGGGCAAGCAAGACGGCCAGGACCCGAGCGCCCTCCTGCCCGCACCCGAGGGACTCCTGTTCCTCTCGATCACTGTGTGAAACGCCGTGTCTTGAGCTCAGAGCCACGGCGCTCACTGTGAACCCCCGTGGGAGGGTCTGCAGAGGAAGGGCTCCGTTACGCACCTGCACTGAGGAGGCTGGAGGAGCCCCAGGCTGGACGCGCGCTGAGGCTACGCGTCCCCCACACGCTCTGCTCCCTGTCTTCGGGTTAAAGCCCGGATCTCACGCCTCTATCCTGCTTCCCTGGAACTTCCTCTAACCCCACCATGCTTTAGAGCCAAGGTGGCGGGGACCTTTCTCGCCATCCGTGGCACTCGGGCTTGGCCCGTCTTCCTGCCTGGCTCAAAAGTCAGCATGTGGCATGGCGCTGGCCCGGGCATCCTCCAGCTTCCCCACGGGGAGCAGCACTGTGCAAGATGCAAGTCTGCACCCCTCCCGGGCTTTCTCCTGACATACCAGATGAGTCACAGTATCGTCCACCCAAAAGCCTACTCCATGACACTCCTCTCCTGCACCAGCAGGGTCCCACTAGCCCCTAGCAGTTGTCCTTCCAGTCACACTCTCACGTCTGTCCCTCCTCTGCATCCTCTTTAGTCCCACTGGCTTAGCTCAGGTGCTCCTGGTCACCTAGGGCCGGATGCTACAGGAGCCTTCTCCAGGCTCATGTGTCCCCTTGGACTACAAATGTAAATGACGACACCTAGGATTGCAGTGCACAACCCGTGCAACCATTCCCAGCGGCCTGCCCACCTCTCCTTACCTCCGCTCGATGTCATACATTGCAGAGGACTTTTAGTGTTCATACTTGTCTTCTTCAATTAGGATAGTTGAGAGCTTTTAATCCAGGGGCTGTTAAAATAAACCATGAGACAGTTCATGGTTTTGAAGCACCTGCCCCTAATCTCTTTGCCTGTCTGTAAATTATCCCAAACCACCCACACCCACATGTTTGGAGCAAAATTCCAAAAGGTTTACCCTTGTGACAGGTAGTTTGGATGTAGCCACAGACATGATCTACTGGGCTTTTAGCTTAATGTCATGAAGAAAACTACTCTCTTCCAAATTATCCTTTTCAACACTCTTAAAAGCAACACTTGAGTCGGGGGGGGGGGTTGTGGGGAGTTCGCTTTGCTTGTTTCTTCAATTCACCCGCCATGAGCTCCAGGCTCATCTGGACCACGCAAGCCAATAAATACTGTGCTGATTTCACAGGTCAATACACTGGCTTTGCACAAAAAGAAAAACAAAAGCACAAAACTCAAAACACAGGAGCTGTGACTCTTACCCCGTCTTGGCTGCTGATTAGCTCTGAGGGCTGGCGACTCTCCAAGCGCACCTGCCCACCTGCTTTCAGCAAACGCGAACTACCACAGCTTGTACCACACAGAACCGTGGCCGATTGGTCTTCAGTTCAAATACCCTTGAGTCCGGAGACCAAAACAGAATGAACGAGTTAGTATCCTCTGATTTCTGCAGAAAGCTGCCTTGCTGTAGAGGCCGGCAGCCCAGGAAGGCCTCTGTGGCCAGCTCGCTGCCCCCCAGCCCCAGACTCATGAGGACACATGCTCACAGGCTCCTGCATCAGGTCAGCAGCAGTTTCCCGTGTCCCAGCCGGCGGCACGCCCCACCTCAGCTGTTCTGCTTTCCCCCCACTGCTGCTGTGCTTCCAGCCACCTCCCCCCACCCCCCGCACCCTACAGCTGTGATTGTCAGAGCTGCTGGATTCCACCTTCTTTGGAAAAGAGTAAACCTGGCCCCCACTCCCCGGGCCGCTCCCACCTAGGTCGGGAATCCAGGTCTGCATGCCCCCAGACAACGTAATCTGGGCCTGTCTCCAGTTCCAGTTACACAGGGGACACCCAGGGCAGTTTCCCAGCCCAGACCAGTCCCCCCCAACCTCTCACAGGGGTCCCAGAGGAGCCTAGGCCCTTAGGCATCTTCCTCCCTGCACCTTTCTCACCACCCTCTCCCTGCCTCCTCCAGACTTCCGGCCAGGTGAGTTCAGTATCACCACCCAGAAGCTTCCTCCATGCCCCATCCCTCCCTGGATCAAGTCAGGAGCAGCTCTCTCTTCCAGTAACTCTCACGTCTGTCCCTCTTCTGCATCCTTAGTCCCTCTGGCTTAGCTCAGGGGCTCCTGGTCACCTAGGACAGGATGCTGCAGGAGCCTTCAGGCTCATGTGTCCCCTGGACTGTGAAGTGAATGACACCTCCTGGAGTTTTGCAGTGCACAACATGCCCAACCATTCCTGGCAGGCTACCCACCCCCCCACACTACCTCCTTGCTTTTCCAACCTGGCCCTTCCTCTCACTCTAGGCATTGGGTTGCCACAAGGAGGACCTCACACTTACGTGGGTGGCAACCAGGCTGAGCTTAGGCTACACATAGTAAATAGGGCCCTAGCAGAAAGGTGGATGCTGACACCCCGTGAGAAGAAGCATCCCAGGGTGGGGACTCCTGAAGGTGCTCAGCCTCCTGCTCCAGCTGTCTTCATGCCTGGCCCACTCCAGAACCTGTCCCCTCTTTCATCCTCACCTACCAAGAGGGCATAAAAGAACAAAGAGTACTTATCATTTGTAGGCATGATTTCTTTGCAGAGCAAAGCTGAGCCCTTCTCCTTCTGAGGGTTCTGTGCACATGTGTGCATTGGGGGCACTGGGGGGGGTGCCTCGACCCCTTCATCCCTAGGACTCCTCAGGAGACTCTGCTCCCTGCTCCAGCTCCGGGACCGTCAGCGATGGCTCATAGCTTTGCCACTTACCCAAGGGGGCTTCCAACTTCTCAGCGGGAATCACTTTGGCTGCATAAGATGATGGTAAGCTTTTTTAAAATTTACTTATTTTAGAGAGAGCACACGTACAAGACAGAGCTGGAGTGGGGGGAGGGCAGAGGGAGAAGGAGAGGGAGAACCTTAAGCAGACTCGACACAGGGCTCCATCTCCCAATCCTGAGATCACGACCTGAGCGGCAATCAAGAGTCAGACGCTCCGCCAACTGAGCCACCTGGGTGCCCCATGAGCTTTCTTCATTATCCAAGGGTGCTCAGCGAAGTCATGGAGCCCAGAGGTGAGGCCCCCCCAGGGCAGGGGAAGTGCTCCTGGTGCTTGCCTCTTGAACAATGGAAGACAAAATCACTGTGTGACCCGGTCCACGGAGGCACGGATTCAGCTCACCTGTTGCAGACGCATGTGAGGTGTGTGAGAGCTGGGGACAGCTAGAGAGGACCTGGGAGGGCTGGGCGGGGACGGTCGGGAGGGACCGGGACAGAAAGGCTGGGCCAGCTCCTCCTCGCAGCTGGGTTTGGAACCGTGCCGCCCAGAGCAGCACTCTTGGAGAAAGCGACGGCATTCACACCTTCCTCCCTGGAACGCTAACCCAGGACACCTGCGCAGCGGCCGCCTCCCCGAGGCCGTGTTACCTCCAAGTCGCTTCTTGATGGTGAAGTTGGTCAAGCCCTCCATGAACTAACATTACCTAAGCCAGTTGTCACTTGCCATCAGAAGAGCTCAGCACGGATGTGTGGGCACCCCTCTGCGGCCTCCCCTTCTCCACGTGCCCCCTAAATCTCTGTGAAATACAGAAACGTGAACCAAAGGTACCCTCACAGATGACAGTCTAGTTAGACAGACAGACGGCCAAAGGACGAGAGCTCCCAGAAAATGGCCTGTGAACAGCTTCTACAAACAGAAGCAGGTTCAGTCTCAGTACAGGGACGCAAACCGATGTCCAACTACCGACCAGCAGAGACCAACAGCCATGGTGGAGCTCGGCCAGCAGGGGCCTAAGGAGGTGGCCCCTGGTCCCCTGGAGATGCCGACCCGTGGCACCTCTTCAGCGGACACTTCGGCAACATGCCTCACGCACAGCCTCAACCAGGGAGATTAAGGTCATGGGTGAACGTGAACAGGCAAAGCAGGAAAGAAATCCGATGACTGATCAATATCTAGGAAAAATGTCTACCGCTTCCAGGATCGGAGCCAATTATACCTAGACGTCTGGGGCGCCGGGTGGCTGAGTCACCAAGTGTCTGCCTTCGCCTCAGGTCATGATCCGGGATCCTGGACGGAGCCGCCGTTGGGCTCCCTGCTCTGCAGGGCGTCTGTCTCCCTCTCCCCCACCCTCCCCCTGCTCATGATCTCTCTCTCTCAAATCTAAAAACAAAACAAAACCCAAAAACTATGTCTCCCTCTCGTTCCAATATTTTTCTTGCTGAATCGTCAAAGTTAAAAGTTAAATCATACCTACTATCAGTCCTACGGCTCAGGTATGTCCTGGTGAGCCTGAAAATTCTTGCAACATTTTTGGAGGGTGGTTTGGAAATATGTTTTAAGAGCTTTACACATGTTGAATCTAGAAAGGCCTGAAACGATTCACCACCAGAATGCTTATTACAGCACTACGTCTGATCTCAAAGATTGAAAATATCCAGTGGCGTTAACTATATGCTTTCGAAAGATGTTTTTAAAGCCTTAATAGCGTACAGTATTCCTCGTGAGCTGGCACAGTTAGACATTCTCATCTTCAAGGACAGGAAGTTGAGCATGACAATGAGAATTCTGGACAAACAGATCTTGTTATTGAAAAAAAAAAGAAAATCCTTATGTTCTTTTAGCCCCCCCCCCCCCCCCCGCTCCTCCTCCACAATCTCTTCTCCTCATTCAACCCAAGAGACAAGCATGTAGGCCTTGCCACTCCTCGGGTCTTTGTTTGCTCAGGAGGGCTGTGCCACCTGAAGCAAACTCGTCTGCTCCTTTCCCCATTCCTAGGACTGACGTCAAGGTCATCCTCGGGGTGGGGACCCCAGACGCTGAGAGGGTGGAGGTCAAGGTGGTGCCCGGGGACGCCGTCCTTTCCAGCATCTTTGGAGTCGACCTCCTTCATGGCCTTGCTCACTCCCTTCAGGGTGCTGCCCCGCCGGCTCCCAGGGACCATCTCCAGGAAGGTCCCAGAGAGGAGCGGTACTTTGCGAGCTGCACACGCTCTTCCTGGAGGACCCAGCCACCCCACTCCTGGGACAGTCCCCGTGACCCCATAGCGTCCCCGGGGCTGGCCCTATGCCTGTCTAGCTTGTCCAGGTCATCTCTACACCCATCTGACGTGGTGCTGGCCCTTGGGAGGCGCGGTGCACCCATCGCGTGTGGAGGCACAGGCTCCTCTGACCCACGGAGCCATAGCCGGGTGCCCTGAAATACGTGTCCTTGAAAAACAAACGTGAGGTCTTCACCCGTGACCTTTCCCCTGCTGAGCAGCCTTCTGCTCAGCTGCCCTCCAGGTGGAGGAAATACCAGCAACGCACAGAGTTCAGCCTATTGAGGAAGGATTCCCTGAAAGAAAACCCTCCTTTTCAAGTTTCTCATGTTCGGTCAAGCTTTCAACTCACTGGACGGCCAAGCCTCCCGAGCCGCATGACTTGCTTGATTTCTCTCTTGTGGGCATCTCCTCAGTAGCCTTCATAGTGCTCGGGATGTAGGATTTACAGGGAACAGTTTCCATCCTGGGGCCCGGTGGACGCTGCGACGTGGGATCAGGGATTCACACAGGAGAGGAGAAGGCCGAGGGAGAGGCTCAGAAATGAAACCCTTAAAAGCCCATGGACGGGGCATCCCTGCGGGGCTCAGCGCTTTAGTGCCCACCTTCGGCCCAGGGCGTGACCCTGGGGTCCCGGGATCGAGTCCCACGTCAGGCTTCCTGCACGGAGCCTGCTTCTCCCTCTGCCTGTGTCTCTGACTCTCTCTGTGTCTCTCATGAATAAATAAATAAAATATTTTAAAAAAAAGCCCATGGCCAATTGGTGACGCTCACATGATAAAGAGTCACAGCTCTGCACCGGCCCCCTCTATGAGGAAAGTCGGACCTCTCAGCCCAGCAGACAGAGGGGCCTGGGCAGCGGCGAGGCCGTGGGCTTCAGTGTGGGAACCGGCCATTCTGGGGGGAAGCTTTCACATGCCAGACCTCGCAGCTGAGGCGGTGAGCAGCTAGGGCCAACCTCGGTGGGGTGGGGGCAGAGGCCAGACACTTCTCCTGGCCTGTGGCTGACCATGAACCTGTCACCGGGGTGAGTTGGCACAACCTCTCCTCAGTGGTTGTGCAGGTGCATATTCCTTGCGACCTCCTGAAGGCTGGGGAACGAGCGTTCCTGGAGTGAAACCCTCAGTTTGCTCCTCCCAGGTGGGTGGCAGCTCTGGTCCCACATTAGCCTTGAGACGCAATGGAACTGGCTGTCGTGGACCCCGAGCAGAAGCTCACCTTAATGTCAGCTCTCCGCTGGCCTCTCAGGAGCGCTCGGCAGTGCAGGTGACGGGCAGGACCTCCGGCGCAGGGCGGGGGCTGCCCCGATCGGGCCCGTGGCCCGCAGTCCTGCCGCTTCAGAGCATTTCTTACGGAGCCACCTAGACAGGGCCGTGTGTGCACATCTCACCGTCCTCACCCTGCTTGTGCCGTGAGACGACCAAGCGTCTACGTGGTGACCCGGCGCTCGGCTCCCACGGACCTCCTGTCCACGTGTTGGGAGGGGGCCGCGGTGACCGGAGCCACGGCGGTGGGGTGGGCCGGGCAGCCTGCGTGGGAAGGGTGTTGGTGTGTTCAGGCCCCACGAGCAGGGCGTAGGTGTCCTCGCACACGGCGCACGCTCAGCGGGCCGCCCCAGGGACCCCGGCCCTGCCTTGGGGCCCTCGTGCCGCACACGGTGGCGTGGAATTCCTGCTCACGCTGGAGACAAAGCGAGTGTGTGAGTCACAACCTGAGCTGTTGGTTCACGCCTCTGAGCAACTCCTTTGACTTTTTCCCTAGATCTTTAGCGATTAAGGAGTTTTTTTCGAAGCCCAAGTACAACCACATTTTGAAGCCAGAAGACTGTCTGTCTGAACCGTGCACCATCCTACAGCTGGACACGAGAACCGTGCAGATCGCTGACCTGAGGGTGAGAGCTCCGGAGGCTAAGTGGGCGGCGCACGTGCCAGACTCTGTGCGAATAAACAGATTGAGGAACGTTGCCTTTGATTTTCCGAGTCTTGTCTTTTTTATGCTCTGATTTTGTATTTTTACATTATTTTTTCATGGACCTCTTTAACATCATCAGTCATTTTTATATTTATGTTTAATATTTTCAGCATCTTGAGATTCTAATAAATTATATCTAGTTTCTTCAAGGATTTCAAGTTAAAAATTTTTTTTCTAAGTTGTGCTGCCGTGGATGACAAAATTCTTAATTCTTACTCTTACATTCCCCCTGTTGCCACGAGGTGGCGCGTGTGCATTCAGGAGCGGCTCATTTTCAGGGTGTGCTCGGAGGTGCAGAGCTTGGGAGCGGGTCCCTGGAACCCCCTGGAGCTCAGCCGGGAGCTAAGCCGTTGGCTCTGCACTTAGTTTCGCAGTATAGAGAGGCCCGGTTCTTTATGCCAAGAATTGAGAAGAAATAGGATTCCACTCAAATATGGGGCCAGAAAATGAGGCAAGTGAGGCCCACGTTGCTTGAAACCTTTTCTGATTATCTGCCGCATGTGAATTTGTGCTGCCAGCTTTAGTGGTTCTTTCCCGAGGAGCAGGTTTGCTGTGTTTGGCTACACTAGCAAGTTGCATCCACAGTTATTGGACTAGACGTGGGCCCGGCAGTGCAGCGGCATCTGAGCGGGGCTGGCGGGGGACAGCTGCTAGTTCCTGCCCGGAGCCCTCCCGCCTGCTGTCACGCACTCACGGCAGCCGCGTCCCTTCCTTATCGTTGCCTGAGCAGACCACGAGCGGCGAGCTGCACTTTGAGATCAGGAAGGCCGGCGCGCTGCATGGATTCACCGCCTGGTTCAGTGTCTGGTTCCAGAGCCTGCAGGAGGACGAGCCGCAGCTGGTGCTGAGCACAGGCCTGGGAGGAGCAGGTGCAGGTCCCCTGCCGTGAGGCCGTCGGGGAAGTAGCGGCGTGTGCGGGCGGTGGGCGGGGGACCGGGACCGTGCCCCACCCGCCCCTGCCCTGGGCTGCCCTGCCTGCCCTCTGACCCCTGCATGAACGGGCGGAGCTCACTTTGCCTGCCTCAGTGGCCCTGGACACTGCTTCAGCTTCCCATGGTCTAATACAAGCACAACCCATGGAATTTTAGGGGCTTTTAACTCCCCAAGACTTTCTTGAAGAAGGTCAGTGTTTCTTGAGACAATTTTTTTTTAAAGATTTTATTTGAGGGAGAGAGTGGGCGAGAGAGCACATGAGCAGAGGGTGGGGGAGGGAGAGGCAGACGCCCCGCTGAGCAGGGAGCCCAATGCGGAACTCGATCCCAGGCCCCGGGGTCATCCCTGAGCCAAGGCAGACGCTCCCCGGACGGAGCCCCCAGCCGCCCCCGGGACACTTCTGTGCAGTAGCATCTTGACGCTGCTCGCTGCTCGGGTGAGCCGGGCGCTGCAGTCTGCCTCGGAGCTGGACCCAGCAGCCCGGCAGCGCTGCCTTCCTGGGGCCTCCATGGGCCTGCACAGTAGGTGCCCGGGCCGGGGCGGGCAGCCGCGCTGCTCGGGTCAACACTGGCCGCAGTGGGAGTCCTCGGGGCCTCGCGTCCGTCCGCACCACAGGAGCCAGGCTGTTGGCCAGAGCGTCCGTGGAGGTGTCGGGGCCAGGCCTCTGGCCGCCCTTCGCAGTCCCAGCACACAGATGCGAGCTGTCACCAGTCGAGGGCGGGAACTCAGGCCCCTGGGGTCGTGGGCCTGCACACGGTGGGGTGGGGCAGGCAGGTGCCGAGCCCGAGCAGCGCTCTGAGACGCGGGGACAGGGGCCCTCACGGCGGCTGGGGCCAGAGGGACGTGAGGGCTGAGCATGACCCCGAGGCCGTGGAGCCGTGTCCTCAGGGCCTGCAGAACCCGGAGAGCGTGGAACGTGACCGTTTGTCCCAGATGTCGCACTTGCCACACCCCCTCCAGCCCGACTCCCGGGGCAGTGACCTTCCTGCGCTGCGGAAACTAGAACTCGGCGTTGGCAGCCTAGGGACTGGGTAGGGACGCAGTAGACGCCCCATGCCAGGGTGCGGGGGCCTGGGAGCGCCTAGAGCCGCGTGCTCGCTGGGCTGTGGCCCAGTCCCTGGCGCCCACAGAGGCCTCGCCGTGGGCCTGGTGTGTCTGCCCCGCGGGGGAGCCTGGGGGTCCCCCCCACAGAGGTGACGCGTGCCCCGTGTCTTGCAGAACCACCCACTGGAGGCAGGTGCTGTTTATGATGGACGAGCCCGTGTCCGTGCTCTCGGGAGATGTGGTCACAGGCTCGGTTGTGCTGCAGAGAAACCCTGTGTGGAGGAGGCACATGTCCGTGGCGCTCAGCTGGTCCGTCACTTCCACACAAGACCCCACATCGCAGAAAGTAAGGCTCGTGCCGCAGGGCGGGTGGGCGCTGGTGCTGGGAGACGGGCGTGGCGGTCGCAGTGCCACGGCCTCAGCCTCGCGCGCCTGCGCTGCTTTCTCATCCTCCTCGCGGGCAGTTGGTGCTGTTATTGGTAGAACAGGAAACGGGGGCAGGAAGGTGAGTCTGAGGGCAGGGGCCCAGCCAGGGCCACCCTTCCCGTGTCCAGGAGGCCCCGGTGGAGAGCGGGCCGGGCCGCTGTTCCCACACCTGGTGCAGGACGGCAGAGGGGACGCGACGGTTCTCCTCTGGTCTCCTACCTGCTTTGTGCTAATTTTATGTCAAAGTCTTAATGTTGGTCATTAAGAAACTTCTCTGCCTGAAGCTCTTGGGTGCGATCCTGAGTCGTCATCAGGAGGTGCTGCGTGTGAGTCACACTCAAGCGGTTTATTATGACTGATTTGCTTGGTCTGTTTCCAGGTGGGAGAGAAGGTCTTTCCCATCTGGAGATGACGGTCGAAGTTGTGGGAAGCAGGTGCTGCAGGAACGAGCCCGGGCGGAGACGCGCTTGGATGTGAGCCCGCGTTCCTGTGGCCCGCGAGCTCCCCTGCCCGGCGGCGGGACACCCGTGTGTGCGCGCTCCCTTCCTCGGGCCTCCACAGGCGCCGCGTGGGGCTCCGCAGGGACACCTCACCCCTGTCACTGCCCGTGTCTGTGCTCTAGAAGTAGGCTGTGTCCCCAGGTGTCCACAGTCTGGCTCGTGGCTGAGTCGGTGGCACCGTGTCCCTAAGCTAGGTCTAGATCTCAACTCGCAGGGCGCACGCGCATCACCTTGTACTCCTGTGAAAGTGGCTGTTCACGCATCATGTGTCATGGTGTCCTTGCTGCCCGGGCCCCTCCCTGTCGTGTGGAGGTGGGCGCCCCGAAGCCGTGCAGGGCCTGGAGGCGGCGACGCATGTGACGGGACTCTGCATGGATAGTACAGTCGTAGAGATGTCTTCCACGTAAATTATGTGTTGGCGCAGAGCACATACTCAATAAATATTTTTAAAGAAATGAGTGTTGGCGTGTTTCCGTGTGCGTGTGCTGTGTCGGCAAGCGCGGGGTCCTACCGCGTGTGCTGCTTTGTAGCCTTTCTCCCCTGGTGTGAAGGAACGTCCCTGCCTGTAGGTCCAGGTCTACGTCTTTTGGTGTGTACTGCTTTGACTTTTAGTTGACTTTACATTGCAGAATGAACGGTATGTCCCCACCGCGTGAGTGACGGGCGTGCAGGTGCGCATCTCCTGGAACAAGCACTCGACCGAGACGGTCAGCCGCGAGCAGCCGCCCCAAGTGCCCGGCACGCAGTGCCTCCAAGGGTGGTGCCCCCGGTGACTCGCAGCTTCCTGGGGCCGGTGGGGCACACAGGCCGCTTCTGGAGCCCGAAGCTTGTGCCGCCCACACTCCTGGGCTGAGGCTCCCGGCGGGGGGCCGTTAGGAGCAGGTGTTTGGGAGGTGCTTAGGCCTCAAGGGGGGCCCCCGGGATGGACTCGCGCCCTTCCAGGGGAGAGCCCCGCAGAAGGCTGGGCCGGGCTCCAGGTCCCAGGGGGGAGGCCGCCAGGCTGGGGGACGTCCAGCCCCCGGGCCGTTGAAGCCGCCGGGCCGGTGCCATCCAGGCCCTGTCCCTCGCTGTGGGCGTCGCTCAGCTCATGGGCACCTGTGAGCCCCAACCCCGTGTTGCCGCGGGTTCCCGCCACGTCCTGCCCCACTGGTGGTCAGCGGGTGGCCAGCGGGTGGCCTCCCGGCCCGGCCCTGGCAGGTGCAGCGGGTAGTGCGTGTGGGCCCGTGCGTTCCCCTTGGGTGCACAGCCGCCGTGGGGCTCCCGGGAGCCAGGGTCCTCAGCGCCGGCGTCCTTGGCGGGGCCCGGCTCGAAGCCCTTCATAGGCTTGTTCTGCGAACACCTGCTCCGTGGCTTAGTCTTCTCTCTATTTTGATAAACAGAAGTTCCTAAGTTTTATTTTGTCCGATTCAACATTATTTTCCTTAAGGATACACTTGCTGCGTCCGGTGGAAGGAATCTGCTCTCCGTTTCCGGCTCCGTCGGTCGCCCTGGCGCACAGCTCAGCGCCCCCGGCCTCGGTTTCTCCCGGGCCATCAGGGTGGGCTCGGGATTCGCATCCCCGGGGGTGGCTGCTCCGGTGGTGGAGTTGCAGCTTCTTTCCTCTCCTGCTGCGCGCCCCCTTGCTCTCTCCTCCAGAGCTGCTGTGGCGGCAACAGCATGTTTTGATTTATTTTCAGTATCTCCCGGGTCCAAGTATTTTCTAATTCCCATTATGAGTTCTCCTGCTGTCCCAGGGCTATTTAGAAATTGTGGCTTAATTTCCAAAGGTGGAATTTTCTAGGTATTTTTTCTTATTAATCTCTAGCTGAAAGTCACTGTGCTCAGAGGACGACCTGAGTGATCTCACTCCCCTGAGGTCACAAGGACTTGAATGTGCGTCATGCTGTCGGATGACGTGGAGGCCACCATGTCGCCAGGATCGGCTCGGGCAGCCATGCTCAGCCCCGATGCTTTGGCTGCTTGCGCCTCCTCGTCCCCTCAGGCAGCCGCCACGGGAGGGAGCAGGCCTCCGAGGACACGGCTGCACCGCGGCGACCTCATTTGACCCACGTCCTTCAGGCCCCAATCTGCAATGCAGTCACACTGCGGGGCCCTGCTGTGACCCCTGACATCCCCGTGCTGGGATGGAACCCCCACTGCGGAGCGGGCCTCTGGGGATGTCAGGGGCTCCTGAATGATGGGGGGGGTGAGGCTGCAGGGCATGTTGGGGGCACCTGAATGATGGGGGGGCGGCAGGGGATATCGGGGACCCCTGAATGATGGGGGGCTACAGGGGATGTCAGGGGCACCTGTGGGGGTGCCTGGCACTCCTGTGGCACAGCCCCACCCCGCGCTGCTCACAGGGCCACGAGCTTGCCAGCCCCCATCCCAGCACCCCTTGGAGGCCTGGCAGCTGGCCTGTGCTTGGGGTGGGGTAGCTTTAGGGGTATCTGCTCACTGGGGCTGCCCCCGCTATGGGGGAGAGGAGGGAGCAGCCCCCTGAGCAGCCCCAGGCTGGCCCCCTGGCCCGACCCCGCACCCTCTGCACCCTGGAGCTGACCCTGTGGTGGACCTGGAGGCTCAGGCAAGGTCATCGTTGCAACAGGAAGACCTCGACTGACCTGCATCTGCCTGGTTTTTTACAAAACGTTTTGTGCCCATGTGCGGCGGCGCCCAGGGCCCAGACTGGGTGGGGGCGACTTGTGGGCGTGCAGCGCGGCCTGCTGCCTCTGCTGCGGCATCAGGGCCCTCGAGGGTAGGCTCCAGCCTCCGGCCTCTGGCCTCCAACCTCTGGCCTCCGGCCTCCGGCCACCGCAGCCGGCCAGCCTGGGTTCTGAGCGGTTCCCAGCCTTCCCCCCTGAGGCCAACACGGGGTCCGGCACGTGGCAGGTGTTGCGGGAGCGGGAGACCGAGGGGAAATGAGGCCGGTGTGTCCCAGGGAGCCTGTGGGGGGCCGGGGGAGGGGTGTGGCGCCTGGGCCAGGCCCGCTGCCCCGCAGCCTCCCGGCCCTGTCCCCGCTGCTGCGCCCCGAGAGGCCTGCAGGTGCCCCTGCCCCGGGCACACCCCGGGCCACCGTCCCAGCAGCGGGGAGGGCGGCGAGCAGACGGCGGGAGGGAGCCAAGGCTCGGCCAGGGTGCTCCGGGCGCCTGGGTGCTGGGCTGCCCCGGTCCGTCTGCTCGCCGCCCCTGGCCCCTGGGGAGCCGAAGCTCAGCACCTCGGCCTTGCGATGGCCCCGCGTGGAGAGAAGCCCCCTGGGATGGCTGCTGCGTCCCGGCCCCAGCTGGTCTCCCTGGCCGCTCTGCTTCCACAGGAAATACGGAAAGTAGCAAGTGGAGCCTGGGGCCTGGCCTGGACTGAGCTAGGGGTGGGGGGCCGCCGGCGGGGCGAGTCCCCCCTGGAGCCCTGCCCCGGGCGCTGGTGGCAGCCGGAGGCACCGGCATAGGGCTCTATAGATAGTTTATGCATTTGCTTGGAGTTTACACTAACCTATATTTAAGGTATATGATAATTTAGGTTGACTTAGTGGGATAGAAATTTTTTCTTTAGAAATTGTCCATACAGTATTCGTGCAGGAAATAGTGACCTGACACAAGACACCTGTCCTCAACTTCGCACCGTGGTGAGAGGTAACCAGGATAAACTGCACTTTACTGTGAAAACCGACACCCACTTCCATCCTGCCAGGGTCTTGCATCATTTGCCTCATTGTCAAGGGGATTTTACCTTCCCTGCTCACATCACAAGGATGTGGCAAGGATCAGGTATATGAACTGTGTTGGGATCTGTAAGAGACACACTCCAGCCAGCCAGCCATCTGTCCATCCATCCGTCTATTTGTCTGTTTATTGCCTTTATTGAGCTTTCATTCACACTCACACATGCAGATGCTCACAGAGCCCCGAAATCACAGTGTCCCTCTTTTACAGACTAATAAATGGAACTTGAAGAGGTTAAGAGGTTTCCCCAAGGTCATGCAGCTGCCAGGCAGGTGCTGGCGTGACCATGTGTTGTGACAAGCACTGTATGGTGACTTCGGGTGTGTTAAAAGAAGGCCCCTTGTGGGTTGGGAAGGGGCAGGGATGGGCAGGCTTCTTCACTGCCCTGCAGCTTTCTCCCTAATGCATGGACCTCATTTGAGGTGTTCTGCTCCACTGCACACAGCCCAGAGGGCCGTGAATAATGCGGGAGGAGCTGGGACCTCTGGGGGAAGCAAAGGGTCGGCTTTTGGGGGAGACGGGCCATATCAGCTGGGAGTACTGTTAAGTGAGGCCTGGGAAATGAGTCCCACTTTTAAAATGTCATTTCATTAACTCATCCTGGAAGCAAATGCATTCTCTGCCGTGCGAAGAGCTCCACGTGGACTCAGAGCAAAGCAAATGGTGGTGATGCTGGTGATAATGACCATTGACATTTATTGCTATTTTGGGCCAGACTTTATGCAGCATCCCAAAATAGGTATTAGTGCCACTTTTACAAAAAAGAAATGGGCTACATATTATAAAATACATAAAAGTGTAGGTTGAGTGGGGAGCCCTATCAGGAATAAATGCGTTTGTTTTTAATGTGCCAGAACATAATTAATATTAAATGTCGTGTAAACTAACTAGGAAAACGTGGCTGTAGCCGGCCACAATCTACTCTTTTCCATCCAAGAGCAACAGCTCACCTCTGAAATTCATCAAAGTTCAGTTTGAACACAGAAGAGAGAAACTGGAGGCAAGCATAACTTCAATATTTTCAGCATTACTTTTTGTTAATTTGACATTTCATGTTGCCCTTTTTATATTTTGGGGAGCTGTGTTTCCTGAAATATTCTCCCTTAAGAAGTACCGTCTTGTCAGGGTTCTCCTGAGAAGCAGAACCAATAGGATTTATGTGCGCTACCCACGTCATCTCTCTCGATCTACAGCGTGTCTATCTTTATCCTTCATCACTATCTGTATATGTGGATCGTGCCTCTCTCCCGCAGGCTGGAGACCTAGGAGACGTCATGTTGCAGCTTGAGTCCGAAGGTCAAGGTCGTCTGCCATCAGAATCCCCTTTCTCAGGGAGGTCAGTCTCATCTCTACTAAGACCTTCAACCGACTGCATGAGGCTCATCACACTGGAAAGCCTCATCTGCTTTACTCAAAGTCTAATGATCTAAATGTTAATCACACCTAGAACATACCTTCACAGAGAAATCTAGAACAATGTTTGACTAAATAGGCCTAGCAAAGTTGGCACAAAAGTAACCATCACAAGTGTCATTCATTTAAAAATATATATATATTTGGTTTTTAAAATATTCTTGAACAAAAAGGATCCTGCATCTAGTCAAACATTTAGAGCTAACTTCTACTCTGCAGGTAGAAGGTCTAGTGAAACAGCAGTCCACAGACGCCAGGTCCCAACTGGGGAATTCTGGGGGATGGATACACCGCTCAGTCACTTATGGCAGTGACAGCACAGATCCTGCCTCCACTCAGAGAGGGTGGGCTGAGAGAGAGGTCTAGGAGGCACAGGAACAAAATACAGCGTGTGCACCACGTTTGAGTCCTGATGGGAATAAAACCGTCAAGGGACCCCTGGGTGGCTTAGTAGTTGAGCGTCTGCCTTTGGCTGAGCACATGATCCCAGGGTCCTGGGATCGAGTCCCACATCAGGTTCCCCGCAGGAAGACTGCCTCTTCCTCTGCCTATGTCTCTGCTTCCCTCTCAGTATCTCTCATGAATAAATAAACTAAAAAAAAAAAAAAAAAAAAAAAACTGTGGAAGAACATTTTCTTTTTCAGAAATGGCAAGTTTAAATTTGAAATAGGCACAAACTGACGTTAAGAAATCATGGTGAGGGGATCCCTGGGTGGCGCAGCGGTTTAGCCTTTGGCCCAGGGCACGATCCTGGAGTCCTGCGTCGGGCTCCCAGCATGGAGCCTGTTTCTCCCTCCTCCTGTGTCTCTGCCTCTTTCTCTATGTCTATCATAAATAAATAAATAAATAAATAAATCTTAAAAAAAAATCATGGTGAATTTTCATAGGTGTGAAAATGCCACAAGTAAGAAAATGTCTTTTCTTTTAAAAGATTTTATTGAGAGACAGCCAGAGTGAGTGAGCGAGCAAGAGAGAGCATGGGGAAGGGCATGGAGAAGGACAAGCAGACTCCCTGCTGAGGGCAGAGTCTGACCTCAATCCCAAGACCCTGAGACCATGACCTGAGCTGAAACCAAGAGTCAGACAATCACCCAGGAGCCCCGGAAAATGCCTTTTTTATTTGAAATGTAACTGATGGTTTTCCAGGTGAAATGATGCGTTTAGGTTTTTCTTTGAAGTTACTCCAGCAAAAAGAAAACTGAAGATCAGTGAAACAAGTACGGCAAAATGCTAATGATTGCCAAAGCTGGGTGACATGTATGAAGTCCACTGCTCTATTCTGTGTATGTGTAGATGTTTTCATCAATAAAAGTACACAATAAATAAACCTATTAAATATTAAGAATTTGCATGTTTACATATATAAATATAAATAAGCCTATTAAAACATTATGCTGATTTTCCATATAAAAAATCTTACATAACAATTTGAATTTGTGTTGGTAAAACTGTATTGTTGAAATTCTTTTCCGCATCTTCCAAGTGCACCTTATACTTCCTCTGTAGATAGAAGTCGTCCGCTTCCTCGGTGGTCTCGTCAACAAGCCAGCTGTTCCTTCTGCATCCCCACCTGCTCTAGGACAGAGGTCTCCGCAGGGCAGAATTTCAGTGATGCACCTACCACCTCCAACACTAATACTTGTTGAATGAATAATTGTTTTTCTTGCCAGAAAATACTCTGAGTCGTGAATAGTCATTTCATAAGTTTGAACGATGCTTCCATTCAACCATGGAATGATGAGCCAGTGCAACTTTTCAGTAAAAATGCATGAACATAGCATTAGTCCGGCATCTTTTCAGGATTTCTTCCTTCTAGTCCGTACATTTTACAGGCCTGGTAATGTAGCACGATCACACATTACGGTGACCGGCAGATCACAGAAGACTCACATTAGGTCGTCGCAAGAGCATATTCATGAAACTCCGCAGAAAATACCCGAAACGACCTGCACTTCCCTCAAGTACCACCTGACGCGGGCAGCTCAGTGGAGGGAGCGCCCGGGGCCGGCCGGGCCACTCCTGGGGACACGCGTCGGCTACGGGACGGTCACCGTCTGCGACGCCCAAGTCAACGTCTGATGGAAACTGGCTTCTGAGCAAACAGGAAACGGGCTTCGAAGAACAAAATTCCTCACTGGCTGCTTCCGGGCCCCGCAGCCCACACAGATGGATCTTAGTGACCTAGGGCAGGTCACAGTGTTCAGGCCTCCGCGGCGAGGCGCCACCTGGATCCGTGAGGGGTAAGATAAGGTCCCCGAGCTGGGCTCTCCGCTTCCCAGGCAGGGCTGCAGGATTCACAGGAAAGCGTTGACCTTGCAAGATAAAGCGGTTATTTTACCAGCAAACCGGGTTTCTCCAGGAGCAGCAGCGGGCGGGAAACTCTTTTATATGGAAGGGGGTGGGCGGGGCTGTATGGAAGGAAAGCCCATTGGAGGGCGGAGGCGGCTTCTCGCTGGCTGCGTGTGGCGGCGGCTTCTCATTGGCTGCAGGGGATGGCGGCGGCTTCTCATTGGCTGAGCGTGGCGGCGGCCCGCCCGGAAGTCTCGGCGCTTCCTGCTGCCCTGGGCCGGGCGAGGCCTCCTTTCCCCCTGAGGCTGTCCCGACGGCAGTTCCCGCGAGGTCTCCTCTGCTCGGTTCCGGTTCCGGGGCAGCAGCAGGGGAGGCGCCGGAGGCCCCGTGGAGCCCTGGCTTCCGGCCGGGCGGCGGAGCTGCTCGGAGGCCTCGCCGCGGGGGCGGCGTGAGGGAGCACGCGGCCTCCCCTCGAGCTTGGCGGGTGGCGGCACCTGGGCCCCGAGCGCGTGGCGCGCCCGTCCCGCGGCTCCGTCTGCCTCCGGCCTCCTGGACGACCCCCTGTGCCCGCCCGTGGCCTCGGCCCGGCCCTGCCCCCCGCGTGGCCCCGCGTGACCCGGACGTGGCGGTGCCGACCGCGCCTGCAGGTAGGCCGAAGCCGCCGCGACCTCCACGCTCCTCGGCGCCGGGGCGCCCCGGGGGTCGAGCCGTGGCTCTGCGTCGTGCTCCGCGTCCCTGTGGGGCGGCGCGTGTCCTCGCTGCGAAACACGGGCCTGGAGTCGGGCCCGTCGGGGGAGCCCTGGCCTCGGCCTCGGGGACGCAGGGGTGAGCCCCCCCCCCCCCCGCCGTGCAGGCGCGCCCCGCCCGCGGCTCCCTGCGCCCCGCCCGGCCAGGCCGCAGCTTGTCCCCGTGCCTGCGCCGCCGCCGCCGGAGCCTCCCGGGGCTGGAGGCCGCGTGCCCGGCACCGACCACGCCGGGGCCGCTTGCGGGGGGCCGGGGCCAGCCTGAGCCGCCGGAGGGGCCCCTCCCCGCGTGCGCCTGCCCGGGGCCGCGTGACCGGCCACCGCAGACCTGGGCCGACGCCGCGGACGCGGACCCCCGAGGAGCCCCTCGGCCGCCCCGGGCCCCCGCGGTGTGGCGGTGCCGCAGCGGCGCCCTCGGTGTCCCCGCGGCCGCCCCGGCCTCTCCCCGCTCCCGGAGGGGCGCGCCCGGCCCGTCCTCCCGGCCCGTCCCCGTCCCCGTCCTCGGGACCCGGAGCTCTCGGGAGCACACGCGGGCGTGTCCGTGCCGGGTCCGCGCTGGTCCCCGGCGGGCGCCCCCCCCCCCCCCCGTACCCGACGCCCCCG
Source organism: Vulpes vulpes (assembly GCF_048418805.1). Lineage (NCBI taxonomy): Eukaryota > Metazoa > Chordata > Mammalia > Carnivora > Canidae > Vulpes > Vulpes vulpes. The sequence goes on from NC_132783.1 coordinate 146,879,950, forward strand.
ACCCCCGCGGGCCGCCTCGACTTTCCTTCCATTCCTGTCCTCCGGGGCCGGTTTCCCTCCAGCGCAGGTCCCACGTGCTGCGGGTGTTGGGGTTCGGGTGTGGGGGTCGCGGCCGCCTGTTGCGGACAGGCCCTGCGGGTCTCCTCTGCCGCCGGCAGGGCTTGGAGCGCGAGGGCGGCCCCGAGGGCTCGGCGGCTTGTGCGGGGGCGTCGCTCCGGTTACCGGGACGCGGAACCAGCGCAGACGCCGTCTTCGGCCGCGCAAGTCGGGGCCCCCTCGGGGTGCAGCTGGGGCACGAGAGCGGCGGCATCGGGACCCACTGCGCCTGCTGCGGAGGCGCCCCCCCCCCCCCCCCGGCTCCGTGGTTCTGGGCCCCACGTGCTCCGCGGACGCCGAGGGCTCCGCTCCTCCGTCCTGCCGAGGCCCCGCGGAGGCCTCCGCCCGGTCCTGTGCTCCGCGGAGCGGCCGCGGCCGTGTCGGTTCTGCCCCCGCCCTGCGAGCCTCGTGGGAGCCCCCGGAACAGCCTGGGAGCCTGGACCCGAGACTGCCCTGGGGGATGAGGCGTCCTTCAGGATGTGCACAAGGTTTGGCCCGTGCAGAGGGGGCGTAAGTAATTGTTCTGTTGGAACAGGGAAGCCCCAAGGTTAGCGCTTCTCGGAGATGCTCTGTCCTTGGTTCAGCGCGTGCGGCGGGTCCTGGGGAGGCCCGCGGCGGTGCCTGGCTTCGTGCCCGGCGGCGGTGCTGCCGGAAGGTGGAGCCTCCGCCCACAGTTCACTGCTTTCTCCTGGCCCCACGCGGCTCTCTCGTGTCCTTACCCCCACCCCAGGATCGTGTTTATTTCCTAGACAAAGTCACTGGTATCTTTGTTTCTCCGGTTCCTGCCAAGCGTTCGGAGCCGGGCTCTTCATGCCCACAGCGTGTGATCAGGATTTTTCGCCCTGGAAAACTCCTTTTGGAGTTGTTGTGTTGTTTTCTTTTCTTTTTTCTTTTTCTTTTTCTTTTTCTTTTCTTTTCTTTTCTTTTGTTTTCTTTTCTTTTCTTTTCTTTTCTTTTCTTTTCTTTCTTTTCTTTTCTTCACTTCACTTCTTTTTTTTCTTTTTTTTTCTTCTTTCTTTCTTTTTTTTTTTAAAGATCTGAAGCATTAAAAATGTAGTTATTTCAGCTTGAGAGTGGGGAGAGATCACAGATTGACTTTTAAGTTACTCTGAGAAAAGTGATGATTTGTCTCAATAGATAAATAAGCCCTGACCACACAAATAAAGCTGCAGTGATCTATCATGCCACCCCTTCTTTCCTCAAGAACAGACCTAGCCTCTTCTGTGGCCACTCACCCAGTGGTGATGCATGTTCCTCCTGAACTGTCTGTGGAAGTTTTGTACTTCTGGTTTGGGAGGTGAAGATCTGTTACATTTGAGCCACCCAGAACCTGGATTCCTTGCTAAGGTACCAGCAATATATCTTACTTACTTACTTATTTATTTAAATATTTAATTTATTTATTCATGAGAAAGAGAGAGGCAGAGACACAGGCAGAGGGAGAAGCAGGCTCCATGCAGGGAGCCCGACGTGGGACTCGATCCCGGGTCTCCAGGATCAGGCCCTGGGCTGAAGGCGCCGCTCCACCGCTGAGCCACCAGGCTACCCAAGATATCATATTTAGATAGAAAATTTCAGAGAAAGAAAATGTTCAAGTGCCCGAAGGTAGTAAAAGTGAAATATGGTATGCTAATATTGCTAATATTTCCATATACACAAAAGATATTTTTCCTTTGTATGTTTGTTTCCTTTCTTGTGTTTGATGGCTTACGGTATGATTTACACATACACCCCTCCCCCTGAGTCTCACACCTCCTGAAACAGATAGGACACGTGCAGCATCACCCTTGTGGGAAGAGGTGGCTGCTCTTTGACTAGCAGGTGGCTGTCAGGGATGGACATCAAGGGTTTCTGAGTCTGCCCTGTGTGACTCTCACCCACATGGCACTTTGGTTATAGAATTGTCTGAAAAATGGAAGGAATAGATACAGAATACTTTATCCAACCAGAAAATTGACTTGATAATTAAAGATAAATTCAACAAGACTTGTATATGTGCTGCCGAAGGGAGCACAAATTCAACAAGATTTGAAATGAAGTGTTTTTTGAAAATTTCTGAGGCCCCGATTCTGCTATTATCATAACCACTGACAGGAGATAGATTTGGAAAATGTCATACCGTACCCGAAGAAGCAAGTCTCCTTCAGAAAACAGTTCTAGATTGACCTGTGGAGAGGCATGCTCACTTCCTCCTGGATTCATGGGTCGGTCAGCTGGGCAGCCTGCAATGCTGTCCTTTAGGGTGGCTGAGGAAGAGAAAATGTCATTGAAAGCAAATGTTTAATGTTCCTGTTTGGCTTAGCTCTTTTTTTGGTATATTTTTTTTATTGGAGTTTGATTTGCCAACATATAGCATAACATCCAGTGCTCATCCCATCAAGTGCCCCCCCCTCAGCGCCCATCACTCAGTCACCCCGTCCCCCCGCCCACCTCCCCTTCCACTACCCCTGTCCGCTTCCCAGAGTTAGGAGTCTCTCATGTTTCATCACCCTATCTGATATTTCCCACTCATTTTCTCCTCTTTCCCCTATAATCCCTTTCACTATTTTTTATATTCTCCGTATGAGTGGAACCATATGATGATTGTCCTCTGATTGACTTACTTCACTCAGCATAATACCCTCCAGTTCCGTCCACGTTGAAGCAGATGGTGGGTATTCATCCTTCTAATGGCTGAGGAATATCCCATTGTATACATAGACCACATCTCCTTTATCCATTCATCTGTCGACGGACACCGAGGCTCCTTCCACAGTTTGGCTATTGTGGACATTGCTGCTATAAACATCGGGGTGCAGGTGTCCCGGCATTTCACTGCATCTGTATCTTTGGGGTAAATCCCCAGCAGTGCAATTGGTGGGTCGTAGGGCAGTTCTATTCTTAACTCTTTGAGGAACCTCCACACAGTTTTCCAGAGAGGCTGCACCAGTTCACATTCCCACCAACAGTGCAAGAGGGTTCCCCTTTCTCCACATCCTCTCCAACATTTGTTTCCTATCTTGTTGATTTTCCCCATGCTCACGGGTGTGAGGTGGGATCTCATTGTGGTTTTGATTTGTATTTTCCTGATGGCAAGTGATGTGGAGCATTTTCTCATGTGCTTGTTGGCCATGTGTGTGTCTTTGGTGAAATTTCTGTTCATGTCTCCTGCCCATTTCATGATTGGATTGTTTGTTTCTTGGGTGTTGAGTTTAATAAGTTCTTCATAGATCTTGGATATGAGCCCTTTGTCTGATTATGTCACTTGCAAATATCTTCTCCCATTCTGTAGATTGTCTTTTGGTTTTGTTGCCTATTTCTTTTGCTGTGCAGAAGCTTTTTATATTGGTTAAGTTCCAATAATTCATTTTTGCTTTTGTTTCCTTTGCAACAAGATACATTCATAGATGTATCTTGCAAGAAGTTGCTGTGGCCAAGTTCAAAAAGGGTGTTGCCTGTGTTCTCCTCTAGGATTTTTTTTTTTTTTTGGTTTTTTTTTTTTTTTTTTTTTTATTTATGATAGTCACAGAGAGAGAGAAAGAGAGGCAGAGACACAGGCAGAGGGAGAAGCAGGCTCCATGCACCGGGAGCCCAACGTGGGATTCGATCCCGGGTCTCCAGGATCGCGCCCTGGGCCAAAGGCAGGCGCCAAACCGCTGCGCCACCCAGGGATCCCTCCTCTAGTATTTTGATGGGATCGTGTCTCACATTTAGATCTTTTATCCATTTTGAGTTTATCTTTGTGTCTGGTGTAAGAGAATGGTCTAGTTTCATTATTCTGCGTGTGGATGTCCAATTTTCCCAGCACCATTTATTGAAGAGACTGTCCTTCTTCCAGTGGATAGTCTTTCCTGTTTTGTCGAATATTAGTTGACCATAGAGTTGAGGGTCCACTTCTGGGTTCTCTATTCTGTTCCATTGATCTGTGTGTCTGTTTTTGTGCCAGTACCACACTGTCTTGATGACCACAGCTTTGTAGTACAACCTGAAATCTGGCATTGTGATGCCCCCGACTCTGGTTTTCTTTTTCAATATTCCCCTGGCTATTCGGGGTCTTTTCTGATTCCACATAAATCTTAAAATAATTTGTTCTAACTCTCTGAAGAAAGTCCATGGCATTTTGATAGGGATTGCATTGAACCTGAAAATTGCCATGGATAGCATAGACATTTTCATCATATTAATTTTTCCAATCCATGAACATGGAATATTTTTCCATCTCTTGGTGTCTTCCTCAATTTCTTTAAGTGTTCTGTAGTTTTTAGGGTATAGATCCTTTACCTCTTTGGTTAGGTTTATTCCTAGGTATCTTACGCTTTTGGGTGCAATTGTAATTGGGGTTGACTCCTTAATTTCTGTTTCTTCAGTCTCATTCTTAGTGTATAGAAATGCCACTGATTTCCGGGCATTGATTTTGTATCCTGCCACACTGCCAAATTGCTGTATGAGTTCTGGCAATCTTGGGGTGGAGTCTTTTGGGTTTTCTATGTACAGTATCATGTCATCTGCAAAGAGGGAGAGTCTGACGACATCTTTGCCAATTTGAATGCCTTTTATTCCTTTTTGTTACCTGATTGTTGAGGCTAGGACTTCTAGTACTATGTCGAATAGCAGTGGTGAGAGTGGACATCTCTGTCGTGTTCCTGATCTTAGGGGAAAGGCTCCCAGTGTTTCCCCATTGAGAATGATATTTGCTGTGGGCTTTTCGTAGATGGTTTTTAAGATGCTGAGGAATGTTCCCTCTATCCCTACACTCTGAAGAGTTTCGATCAGGAATGGATGCTGTATTTTGTCAAATACTTTCTCTGCATCTATTGAGAGGATCACATGGCTCTTGTTTTTTCTCGTTGATATGGTCTATCATGTTGATTGTTTTACGAGTGTTGAGCCAACCTTGCATCCTGGGGATAAATCCCACTTGGTCATGGTGAATTATCTTCTTAATGTACTACGAGAGGACTCAGGCCCCCAGCTCTGCTCAGACCAGGGCCGGGACCAACTGAGGATCAAGGTGTTCTCCACGAAAGCAGTTCACAGCACACAACTGGTAGACGGCTGCTCTCCAGGGCAGCCCAGGGCCCATGTGTGCCCCTTCGCTTGGGCCATCTTGGGCAGGGGGTCAGAGTGAGGGCAAGGGTCTGAGGTCTCTACCACTGTCAGTGGCCTGCAGCACAGCTCAGTGGGTGGGGACAGGCCCGAACTAGCGACACGTGGGCAGGCTGCTTGGAGACAATGGCAGAGGCAAGCAGAGGACCTATTCAGGGTCTTCGAGGGCTGACAGGCCTGCAAAGGACCCCTGCCTCCCTCCCCGCAAAGGATCCCAGCCCCTGTGGGATTCACGTAGCCCAGAATTAACCATTTTAAACTGAGAAACCACCACCTCTCTCTCCATCCAAGATACTGTCCACACCCCCAAAAGGAAAGCCGGTGCCCATTTAGCAGCCCTCCCCGATGCCCTGACCCCATCCCCTAGGGTCACAGTGGACCCCTGCATGGACAGTCCACAGCACTGCTGTACGAGACTCCACAGGTGCTGCTGCTTTGCAGTTACCCCTGCAGCTGGGTAATTTCATAGTTCTCAGTGTATTTTCAAGGTTGACTAGACCCATTTCATCTTTGAGTTTCTTTTCGAGCAGCTGTAACCGTCTGTCCCGTGTTGTTCAGGCCCAGAGTCTTCCTTGGGCCATCTTCCTGTGAGGCTGCTTACTAGCTATGGAGGGGATGTGCTCAGCTGCATCACCCAGTTTACTGCGTACAGGTCCCAAGCACAGGAATGGGTTAGGACTAGCTCTCAGCAATGACACAGTGGATTAGCAGGTAGGACACGGAAGAGTAGACTGTGCCCGTTACATGGTAAGGAAGTTTAGGAGAACAAGTGCTCCGGGAGATGATAAGAAATAGCCCAGTTCATAGCTTCAGAAAAATGAGCCCTTTGTTCTGAGCCAAAGCTCTGGAAGGTGGAGGAACATTTAATTTATCACAAAGGAAGGAAAGAAGTTAGACCATCCACTAGGACCTCTCCCCTGCACCTGCCATTCTGTGAGCCTGGTGGGAAGCCCGTGCTCGTCTCCTTCCACAGAGAACAGAGCCCAGGGTCCGTATGACAGGCTGGGCAGAGAGACACACCTGCGGTCTGGGTCACCTATTGTACCTGAGCTGAGCGTGGGGCCTTCTTCCTGTGTCCAGGACCCAAACACTGCGGTGCCGCTTCTCCCTCACAGGTCAACGCTTAGAGCTTGTGGGCAAGCTCCTCTCGTAACTTGATCTGGAGCCATGCGGCCGCTTACCTGCAAAGCAGCTCTTCACCTTCGGGTAGCCCACGACCAGCCTGAGGATGCAGAGCTTGTCAAGCCGGGCTGCACGTCCTCGGGGAAGGGCAGCAAGGTGGTCAGTTTGCTCAGCTCTGGATTCCGACGGTCCCGGTGCTGCTTTGAAGGGTTTCATTTGACTCCTCTGGAGGCTGTGGCTCAGGACTTGGCAGGGAGAGAGCAGCAATCATTCTCTACCTCCCTCTGTACCTTCACCCGAGTCACCTGCAGGGCCCCCAGGCCATGCCGGACGCCATCTGGTCCCAGGTCCTGGTGCTTGGAGGCAGGGACCCTTGTCCTTCGGGTTCGGGTTCTGTCCTCACTGCCCTCCTGGCCGGTGGGCCCTATTCATACTGTGCACATGCGAGACCTGGTGGCCCTCAAGGCACTAGGGGCCCAGGACTGGCCATCCCCTCCCAACTTTCTGGTAGCCTGACATGTTTGCAACCATTTTTAAAAAATATTTTATTTACTTATTCATGAGAGACACAGAGGCAGAGACACAGGGAGAGGGAGAAGCAAGCTCCCTGCGGGGAGCCCAATGTGGGACTCGATCCCAGGATCCCGGGGTCACGCCCAGGGCTGAAGGCAAGTGCCCAGCTGCTGAGCCACCCAGAGGCCCCGACATCCATACATAAATTTTAAATAAGTAAATCTCCATACCACAATTAACACCGAAAAGGCTGAAACTCCATTTAAGAAATTATAGTTAAGAATTGAGCCTACACACACACAAACACACACACACACATTAACATACATCTACATGTATACTCTCTTTCTTTCTCTGCATGCACACACCCATGCACACCCCAGACCAATGTACATCATAATTACATTGTTAAAAACCAGGGATGGGGAGAGCCGAAGGAATAAAGACCCATTTCATACAGACAAATAAAGACAGAATAAATGACTTCTTGTCAGAAAAAATGCAAACCAAAACACAACAGGGTGATATCTTTAATGTTCCAAAAGAAGGAAGCTGTTAACCCAGAATCTCGTATCTGGAGAAATGATCCTTCAAAATGAGGGCAAATTAAAGAAATTTTCAGACAAAAATTCAAAGATTGTATCTCCAGATTTGAGCTACAAAAATATTAAAGAAATTTCTTCAAGCTGAAGAAAAATGGCACTAGGGAGAAATGTGGGTCTCCACGAATGAATGAACAATGTTGTAGACAATAAAAAATGTAATGATTTCACTTAAATGGTAATTGTGTAAATAAAAACAGTATTGCATCATGGGGTTTGCAACATATGTAGAAGTAGAATTTGTGAAAACAATAGCACAAAGGATGGGAAGTGGAATTACATTGTTGTGAGGTGCTTATGTCGTCCATGAAGTAGTACAATATTATTTGAAAGTAGACAGTAATAAGTTAAGATGTGCACTTTATGCCTTATGGCAACCACTGAAAAAATAAAACAGAAGTACAGCTAATCTGTACTTATTAGAGGAGAAACATGAGATACTAAAGAAGAGTGAAATCCAAAGGAAGTAAGGAAAAGAGGAAAAATAACAAAGAACATAAGGAACAAAGAGAAAACAGCAAGATGGCAGACTTAACCCTATTGATAGTGACAAAAATGTAAACAGAGGATATCAGACTGACCTGATACATGGTGTCTGGAAGAAACCCAGTTAAAAGGTAAAGACACAGATTAAAGTGAAAAGATTGAAAAAAGACATACTATGTACACATTAGACATAGGAAATCTGGAGGTGCTGACAAAGAAGACTCACCAAAGAGAAAGATATTTTCATAATATTAAAAAGGTCATACCAATCATATATGCATTTAATAACAGAGTTTCAAATATGTGAAGCAAGAACTGACGTAACTGCCAGGAGAGACAGGCGAATCCATTAACTGGAGTTGGGGTCTTCTGCGCTATTCTCTCAGTAACTAATAGGACAGATTGCTAGAAAATCAAGGACATACAAGACATGAGCACTATCCTCTAACTTGGTATGATTGACACTTATAAAACAGTACCCAACGACTGCAGAGTATAGATTCTTTTCATGCACATGCAAAAATTCACCACGGGAGACCATAAAACAAGTCTTAGTACATTTAAATAGATTCAAATCATTTAATCATTTATCATAGAGTATATTCTCAGACCATAATGATATTTATGAATCAATAATTAAAGCATATCTGAAAAATCCTCAAATATATGAAAATCAATACATTTTAAAATAACTCATGGGCCAAAGAAGAAATCACAGGGAAAATAAAAACATTTCTAAGTGGTAATGAAAGACAACATGCCAAAATTTGTGGGGTACAGTTAAAGGATTGTGTAGAAGGAAGATTATAATCTTATATAAGTAAAGGAGGAAGTTTTACAGTCAATGATCTGAGTTGCCTCCTTAAGAAGCTAGAAACACAAGAGTAAACTAAGCCCAAAGCATGTAGAAGGAAAGGAAATAATCAAGTTAAAGCAGAACAATAAAACAGAAAATGGAGGAGCTAAATGAACCAAAAACTGAAAATATCAACGAAATTGTTAATCATCCAGCTAATCAGTTCCCGCCAAAAAGAAAATGCACATTACCAACAGCAAGGAAAAAAGGGAGATAGTTCTAGATCCTACAGACATTGAGAGGAGAAAATCTTTGACCCTGCAATATGCAAAGATGCCTTAGATGGGACACCAAAATCACTAACCGTAGCAGAAAAAGATTGATGAACTGGACTTCACCAAAATTAAAAAACCGAAAAGGCAGGCCACAGAATGGGAAACAATACCTGCAGTACATGTAGCTGAGAAAGGAATTGTATCCAGAATACCTGAAGGACTTTCACTAACCAATTAGAAGTGGGCAAATAATTTGAATAGATACCTCATTAAAGAGAATATGCGGGGATCCCTGGGTGGCTCAGCGGTTTAGCACCTGCCTTTGGCCCAGGGCGCAATCCTGGAGTTCTGGGATCGAGTCCCGCGTCGGGCTCTCGGCATGGAGCCTGCTTCTCCCTCCTCCTGTGTCTCTGCCTCTCTCTCTCTCTCTTCTATGTCTATCATAAATAAATAAATCAATCTTTAAAAAAAGAAAATATGCTAATGACCAAAAAGCATGTAAGATCATAGGCACCATCATAATTCATCAGAAAAATGCAAATTAAAGTAAATTACTTGTATACATATATTAAAATGGCCAAAATTCAGAAGATTGACACCCAAGTGTTGGAGGGGATTTAGAGTAACTGAAATTGCCATTAGTGGAAAACTTTGTTTCTTTTCTTTTTTTTTTAACTTTCAACATGACCTAGTAATTCCATTCCTATCTACCCACTGGAGTGAAATGAAAACATGTGTCTGCAGGGGACTATTTATAGCACTTTATTCATAATGGCCCCAAATGGGACAAGCCAGCCAAGCGGGTGAGGAGGGGCTCAATAGCTCAACCCCCACCTCCACCCTGTAAGGCTCCTTGGAGCCTGCTAACCGGGGGACCCTATCCCACGAGGTCTGCCCTGGTCTTCTCCAGCCGGATCCCAGCCCCTTTGAACAAGCCACAGAGAGGGGCCGGGTCTCTGTTGGGCAGCCCCCTCACCACCCAGCTTTGGTGACTCGGCCCGAACCCGGAGGATAACAGAAGTCTCCACCTCTTAGGTTGCCTGGGGATCAATGACAACACAGATGCCATGGTGCAGAACCTGTGCCATCCTCGTGTGGTTTGCTGACAACGTTAGTTTGTGTGTCCCATCACTGTATTATGTGGAAATGTGGTCGATTTCATTTTACATTTAAAAAAATTAGGGCACTGGAGGATGTAACTAAGTTCAAAGGACTTTGGGTAGATTCGTTTGTTAAATCTTCACAAACTGCTTTGAAACAGAGCCCTGAGGAGGTTTGTAGGGCAGGATGATGCCACCAACACCTGGATTTGAATCAGCAGAACAAAATGGGCAAATTGGTATATGCTGATGTTTTTTACCCTTGAAAAAAAAAAAGAAATACAATTTTCAGTACATGTAACACTCTTAGGGACCCCTCGCCCCATTTTAAACATCTTTTTCAATTAACCAGTGATGACTGGTTTCCATGCCCTGGAAAAATAACTTCTGATGAGCTGGTTCTGGGATACCTATGCCCCTACCAGGAAGTTTTATGATATATACATATATATCATAAAAATTTACCATAAAAACATGGTAAAATACACACACCATAAATGTTACCATTTTAACCATTCAGTGGCATTAAGTATACTCTGGATGCTGTATAACCATCGCTGCTATCTGGTTCCAGAACTTTTCCATCAGGCCAGGGAAACCCTTCACCTGGTAGCAGTCGCCTCCCCTCTCCCACTCCCTTGCAACTACCCATCTACTTTCTGGATTAGCTATTCTGGACATTTCACACATGGTGTCATGGGCCATTTGCCATTTTGTACATGGCCTTGATCGCGGCATTTTATGCAGAATTAGGATCGGTACTTCTGGAGGCTTTGGAAATTTCTCACAAACCTGCCTCCAGGTGCTGGGAAGGAACCCTGCGCCCCTGGAGGCTGCTCCGGGTCTCTGCGTCCCTGGGGAAGCGCTCTGAAGCCTGTGGAGGCCAGCCGGGCTCTGTGGGTCTCCCGGGCTCTGCGGGTTAGGGACACCTCCCGGCAGGGTGTACCCCACTCCTCGGTGGTTAGGGACACTCCCGGCAGGGTGTACCCCAGCTCTTAGGTGGTTATGGGACACCGACCGGCAGGATGTACCCCGCTCTTCGGTGGCTGCTGGTGGAGCCAGAGCACCCAAGCGGGGGCCTGTGCGAGTGCGTGTTCGTGTGAGTGTGCGTGTGCCCAGGAGCTGCTCCCCCATTTGTGCCCGCTGTGTGTGTGATGGTCCAGGTGCCTCAAGCTCCTGAAGAGTAGGCTTCGCACCCCTCGGGTATGGGGATGACATAGGAGTGCTTTTATTTTAACTGATCATAGAATGAAAATAATCAAGGGCACTTAAAAAACACCGGTAATACGATACATTAGGGACCGACTGTACATTCTCCAGGAGGCGTGATAGGCATCTCTGTGTTTTCCTTTGCACGTCAGACCCCTTCCTTGAATTTAATGAAGTTGATTCGAGGAGTGGAGGCAGAAACACGGAGCCCAGTCCTGAGAGCAGCTTACCCCCAAGTGTTTGCAGACGTCAGAAGAGCACCCGGCCAACTGTGAACTGCAGTCGGAGGGGTCTAGGGCCCCGGCTGAAGGTGGAGGAAGGGAAGCGTTTCCTGCCCATCCCCCCAGCAGCGCCTTTGCAGTCCCTCCACATCCATAGCTGGAGACCCCCCTGACAAGTAAGAGAGTCATGGTGGTGCCACAGAGACCGCGCTTCTTCCTGGGTTCCTCTCCCTCTTCCTTCTCTTCCCGGGTGATGCAGAGGCCATTTCCAACAAAATCTGGGAATACATTTCATAGCCTGGGACTTAAGGGCCAGTGCTGCAGGTTCAGGGATCCATGCGCCACAGCCTCTTTATCTCTAATGTAATGGGGGCTGAAAAAGTGGTCTCTAAGTCTTTTACAATCTTTTCTCAAAAAAAGACTTTTAAGACTTCTGCTAATTCAGTGGCATCTTTATTCCTAGAACCACTTGAGTTTCAATGGTATTGCCTAATTTCCCTGTCCATGCTGTCCTCTAGTGTTTTTTCTCTGCATTTAAAAAACAGATGATGTGGATAATGTGAGTATTAAACTGGACCCTTTGGACTTTACAACAAGGAAAACTTGGTAATAATTAATTGGATAAAGGGTATAGGCTTATACCGTATAGGCTTCCTAAAAGAACCAGGGTGTGTGTTTCATTGTATGATTGGACATGCTCTGCTCACTGTTAGCAAGGGCACTGGGTCTTGGTGCCTAGCACCTGTGGGGAGGAGCCAACATTGTTAGCGTGCTGGCTAGCGTGATGGCTGAGGCCATCAGTGAGGCAGTGCACAACTGACGCATTTCGTTTCAGTCCTGCAGATTGGACAGCAGGAAGTTGCCAGCTGGAAAGTCTCCTGAGATTTAAGAGTGCAGAGGACCAGGGCCACTTACAATTCAGCAATTGTCTACCTTCTTGAATTGCAAAAGCTGAATTATTTGGCCCATGGCAGCGTTAGGGATGGGATCATCAAACTGTGGTATTCCGGAAGCCGGGATGTGATAGGCTGGAGGATCGGGGGATCCTGCCCCCCAAACCACTCTTGGTATGCCTGCTGCTGCTGAAGGCCTCTGTGCCTCTGGCTCTACCATAAATCTGGGTGGGATGGTGGCCTGGGGACTGAGAAGTGTCCTCGGACTGGTTGGGGCCACCTGGCCATCCCAGTTCTTTGTTCCCACTGCTTTGGAGGCAGAGAGAAGGCTGGGCCAGAAGCCACTGACTAAAGGGATAGGACCAATAGTCATGGCAGGACTCAGGAAATCAATCAATTGGCATCAAAATAGTGTTTGGGACAGTGTCAGCGAAGGGTGCCCTGGCGCAGGAGCCTCTTACTGTTCAGTCCCCAGGCCACCTCCAGGATAGTTACCTCCACCCTCAGAATGCTGTCCCCAGGCAATAACCCTTTTAGTAGGGCCACAGAGAACAGAAGGGAGCAGAAGCCAAGTCTTCCGTGCAGGGGGAACCCAGCCAGACAAGCTGTCCATTGAGCAGGACGTCACTTTCTCCCTATCCAGAGGGGCGTGATGTGTTATTCAGACCACTGGTGACTGGATTTACATTTCCTTTTCTGAAAGAGAGTTTTTATTCTGATTGCTCTATTTTCCCTACTTGATTAGGTTAGATGTCTGGGTAACTGTTAAATCCATGGTTGCAAGATCATGAAACTGAACATTTTCACCTTCCATGATGCATGTACAGCACCTCCAGGTTTTCATCTTGTTGCAGTATGATCTACTTGGATCCAGTCCTGAGCCATCTTCCAAAGGAAGATGAGTTTTTTGTGATTGAAAGAAGGATTGTTGCATTATGAGAAGTGCAGTCTTTGGAATAATTAGTTAGGGAAAGGGTGTGTGTACATGTATATGCAAATCTGCATGCGTACTCGGGAACCGAGGGGTGGACTGTGGTTGAATATGTAATGTTTTTTGCTTGCTCTGTTGTATTAATTGTCAGTGGCTGTTGTAACAAATTTCTTGGTGGCTTAAAACAACACAGATGTGTTCTCTTAGAGTTCTGTAAGGAGTCAGAGGTTTAATACAGGTTTCACCAGGCTAGACTTAAGGTGGTTAGCAGGGCTGTATTTCTTTCTGGAGGCTCCAGGGGAGAAGCTGTTTCCTATTCATTCAGCTTGTTGGCAGGATTCAACAAGTTGTCGGACTGAGGTCCCATCTCCTTGCTGATTATGAGCTGAGGGCCATTCCCTTCTTCTTTTCTTCTTTTTCTTCTTCTTCCTTCTTCCTTCTTCTTCCTTCTTCTTTATTCTTCTTTCTTCTTCCTTCCTCCTCCTCCTTCTTTCTCCCTCCTCCTCCTTCTTCCTTCTTTCTTCCTCCCCCTTTTTCTTTCTTCTTCTTCTTCTTCTTCTCCTTTCTCTCTTCTTCTTCTTCTTCTTCTTCTTCTTCTTCTTTTCTTCTCCTTCCTCCTTCTTCCTTCTTCATCTATTTATTTGTTAGAATAAGTAGGAAGGGCAGATGGAGAGGAAGAGAGAATCCAAAGCAGACTCTGTGTTGAGTGTGGAGCCTAATGCGGAGTTTGACCTCATGACCCTGAGATCATGACCTGAGCCAAAGCCAAGAGTCAGATGCTCAACTGACTGTGCCACCCAGGTGCCCCCATTCCCAGCTCCAGAGGCCACTCACATGTCTTGATTTGTGACACCTTCCTCTATTTTCAGTGCCAGCAATGGTGAGTCCAGTGCTTCTCACAGACTCTTCTGCTTTCCTTCTCTATGGACTCATCTCATTAGATTGGAGCCACTTGAGTAATTCCAGATAATTTCCCTATTTCAAGGTCAACTGATAAGGTAACCTTAATTCTATCTGTAACCTTAATTATTTTTTGCATGTAGCAGAATATATAAACAGATGCTGGGGATTAGGTGGCCATCTTTGAGGTGCCATCATTCCACCTGCCACAGTTACATGCTCAGGAGGGGGGGACTTGTGGAGCGTAGAATCTGCATATGATCAGTTTTACCTGATTCTGCTAAATAATTTTCCAAAGTGGTTGTACTCACCAAACACTATTCTGTTTTGTTGATCTATTTGTTTAATCATATGCTCATATCATACTGTCTGAGTTTCTGTAGTTTTTAATTAGTAAGTCTTAATATCTGGTAATGTAAATCTTCTTTCTTATTCTTCTTTGATATTGTATTTGCTATTTTAGTCTTGCATTTCCATATAAATTTTTGAATTAACTTGACTTCCACAATACCTGCTGGAATTTTGAATGGGATTGTTAGATTCTATAGATAATTTGGGGGAAGAATTCACATTTTATAATAGAGTCTTTTGTTTTTAAAAGATTTTATTTATTTATTCATGAGAGACACAGAGAGAGGAAGAGGCATAGACACAGGCAGAGGGAGAAGCAGGCTCTATGCAGGGAGCCTGATGTGGGACTTGATCCCGGGTCTCCAGGAGCACACCCTGGGCTGAAGGTGGCATTTAACCACTGAGCCACCCGGGCTGCCCCTATAATAGAGTCTTCTAATCCATGGATAAGGCATATCTGTCTTTATTTTGGTCTTCTTTATGTCTCTTAATAATGTTTTACAATCATCTATCCATTTATTTATTTGTTTTAGAGAGAGGGTGCGGATGGAGGGAGGGGCAGAGGGAGAGTGAGAGTGAGAATCTTAAGCAGACTCTGTGCTGAGCAGGGAACCTGACATGGGGCTTCATCTCACAACCCTGAGATCAATGACCTGAGTCAAAATCAAGAGTTGGACACTTAACTGACTGAGCCACCTAGGCACTCCAAACACTTAGGTTTTTATTTTTGCATATACTTTATTAGATCTTTTCCTAAGTGTTTGGTATTTTTGAAGCAATTATAAATGGTGTCATTTAATAATTAGTTTTCCAATTGTTGCTGTTGTTTAGAAATATAAAATTGTGTCCAATAACTCTGATTATTAATCATAGTAGTTTCTCATAGACTTCTATGGATTTTTTTAGTGTTCATATGATGTAATCAATAACTAATGACATCTTTACTCCTTTCCAGTCTCATTACTTTTCTCTTTCTTGTCTTATTGAGTCTGGGTGGCATCTCCAGCCCATCATTGAATGGGGATGGTGTGAGCAGCCATTTTTATTTTGCTCCAAACCTCAAGGAGAAGGATTTTTTAGACTTCACCATCAAGCATGATGTTTGGTTTGAGTGTTTTGAAGACACATCAACAGGTTAAGGAAATTTACTTCTATTCATAGTTTTTTCTTTGTATCATGAATGGATTTTTAATTTTATACAGTAATGTTTCTTCCTCCACTGACATGATCATATGTTCTATAGATATGGTTACTTAAGTAGATTTTTGAATGCTAAATCAATCTTGCTTTTCTAGAATAAGTCTGTTTGATCGCACTGTACTACCCTTTAATACTGTTTGGTACTTTGATAGCATTTTATATCGTATAGTTTTGTAATGTTTTCTTTAGTGATTATAGATTTGACTTTCATTTCCCTTTTATTTAATGCCTCTGTGAAGCTTTTGTATCAAGGTTTGCTAGCTTCAGATATTGAATTGGAAATGTTCTCTCCTTCCCTTTCTCTGGATAAATGGATATAAGTTTGTGTTATTTTGACGCATGGCAAAGTTACCCAGCCTGGAGTTTTTGGTTAGAAAGTGACCCAGGAGGGGTGCTTCCAGCCTGATTCAATGTCCATCAGTCGATTCAGTGTCCAACTGGTGATTTTGGCTCAGGTCATGATCTTGGGGTCCTGAGATCGAGTCCCGAGTCTAGCCCCACACTCAGTAGGGAATCTGCTTGAAAATTCTCTCCCTCTGCCTCTGCCTACCCCCTATTTGTGGATACAATCTCTGTTTCTCAAATAAATAAATAAATCTTAAAAAAAAAGAAATAATAACCCAGGCGGGAGGGATGCAGGACCTGCTTGTCATGGAGCCAAGGAATATGATAGGAAGAGGCATCTGAAGGAAACAAAGACGGAACATACAGCACTTTAGCTATGTGGCTCCAGTGGACATGAAAAGGGCATAGTGTCTGAGTCTCAAGGTCTGAAGAATTTTCAAAACCTGTGCCCACAGTTGGCTGACTTTCCCCTGATATGAACCAGCATCAACTCCCAAACTATAAACTCCCTCATTTGCTCTTTTGTTGTCCTTGTTATATTAAGAGTTTAAATAAAAATGCTTTACACACAAAAACAAATAAACGAGGGGCCTGAATCCCAAGACTTCAGTGAGTCTGACTTCCTGCTGCTTCCCCTCAGAGTGCCTGCTGTTTCAGGGCTGAGAAATTGGGCAGAATGGGGCTGATCGGAAGCAAATGATAAGCAGTGAGTTCTAGCACCTGGGGAGACAGGAGTCTGGAGTTCTGCAGAGAAGTGAGCCTCATACTCTCTGTTTTCTGCCCACAACAACATTTATCTAGAAATTGGTACTGAGGTATACAATAAGGTATAATAAGGTATATAATAAATAATACATGATGATGAAGATAGATGATAGATAGATAGATAGATGATAGATAGATAATAGATAGATAGTCTCTTTCTATAACATCCAATAACAATGATCCCAGTCTTGGCTTCTACAAATGAACCAGAGCTCCATGATTCCAGGGCCATGTTAGGAAAATTACAAGGTGAAGCCTGGAGCATCTTGTGCCAAAAAAGCAAGGAGGGGCTCACAGAGTGGAGGCATGTTACAGGGATACAGGAGCCATCCTGGAGGGCCTCCTGTTGGTCAAGTCTGAGATGGTTTGAATGTCAAGAGAAACAGTGAGAGAACGGACTAACTCAGTAAAATAGGAAATCATATTACAGATATAGATACATAAGTGATTACATCGAAAATTCTATGATGAAGGGGGTATTTATATAGTTGGAAAGTGTTTCCCTACAAAATGCTTAGTAATTTGAAAGGAGAAAGAGTATCATCACGGTGGAGACTGTGGGAGATCCCAGCTTCAGTGCGTGATTGTCAGTAGTACAAGGAGAACTTGTGTGCCTCCTACAAGGACATAGGCACAGCATTACCTCAAGATGTTTTGCCAAAGACACACGACTTTAATCTATGCATGAGGACATGTCAGATGATCCAGATGAGGGGCCTTCCATGTTCTGCAAACAGCTGGCTGTGGTGTTGGAAAGTACGCAGGGACTGGAGAGGAGACACGGAGTACCTTTTACTCTGCAGGGTGTTATTATAGATGAGACTTGAGTACAAGCCAGAAGGCCAGGTATCAGCTCTACATCCGTGACAGCTCCCTCATTTTCAAGGATGCACTGCATTTGTGTGTGGGGAAAAGTCCTTGTTTGTAGGAAATACATGCCAAAATCTTCAGGGGTGATGTGGTGTCAGTTTTGCAACTTTCTCACAAATGTATGTCTAGATTTTCTCTCAGTTTGTGATTATTTCAAAATTATAAGAAACAAATTGAATTTATAGCTTTCCCACTAAGAAAACTCCAGGCCTGGCTGGCTTTCATTTGGTAAATTCTATCAAAAACCTAAGGAATAATTTAATTCAATATTATAGAAAATCTTTTAGAAAATAGAGGCAGGAATACTTCTGAGATCATCTCATGGACCCAGGATACCAGTGATGCCAAACCAGACAAGGATATTAATAAGAAAAGAAAATTGCAAACCAGTGTCCCCCCATGAACAGAAAAGTCCTCAACAAAATATTGGCAAATTGATGGAGCAACCCATAGAAAGAATAATACACCACCATTTCCTTGTTGTGTGACCTTGGGCATTTTACTTGGCTGCTCTGAACCTCATGGCCCTCACACACCCTTCCGAGGATAGTGCCTCGAACATTCGTTCTAATGATTTCCCCATCTTTTTCACCGCAGTAGGCCAGAGCCAGTATGAGGACCCCAGCCCCGGGGCACAGTCACTGGGTCGAGGAGCAGACCCGCTGCCTCTGCGGGGCCCATCAGTTTCTCTCTTCCTGGAACTCAGGTCTTGAGCGGTGACCAAAGGCAGCCACAAGAGGACATGGAGGTGGCACCCACTGTTCCCACAGCAGCCGGGACTCCGTCTTCCCAGGTGTCTGTCTCTCCCTTTGGCACAATGAGGAATGACTTCACCTCTCAGTATATCCCCATTGCTTTGGTGGTTAGAGTGAATTTCTCTTGCTTGTAAGCAGCGCTTCTCACTGTGGGAGAGGAGAGGATGTGCCTGCACATGGGTGAGGGGGTGGAACTTGAGGGAAGGGCGAGGAGGGCTGAGTCCCCGACAGCAGGTCAGACGGTCAGCCCTGAGGGGAGTGACCTCAGGGTGGGTAGTGAAGAGAGCAATATTTACATGAACATAGCTGAAACTTGCCTGCTTGATGAAAGATTAAGAGTTGGACTCATTTTAACAAAAGATTTTATTTATGCATGAGAGACGCAGAGAGTGGCAGAAACACAGGCAGAGGGTGAAGCAGGCTCCCTACGGGGAGCCCAATGTGGGACTCGATCCCAGGATCCCAGGATCACACCATCAGCCAAAGGCAGACCAGACGCTCAACCACTGAGCCACCCAGGTGCCCCCAACTCAGTTTTTGACTTTGGAGTGCTGGCAGCCTCCGAGCCTCACCTTCCTCTTTCCTTTTGTCCCATGTCTGGGTGAGTTGGTGAGAAAGCTAAATGCTCCCTCCTTTGGCAGGTGGGAGATTCAAACAGAGAGTCCCTGAGCCAGTGTTGCACTGGGGATTTGTGGTGATTTCCTAAATGCCATAATATATGTAATTCATTCTGAATGTCCTAGTCCTCAAATGTCCAGTTCCCAGAGGGAGAAGAAGGAAAAATAAAGGGGGCTGGAATAAAACCCTGTCTCTTAATTTCCCCGGCGGCTTCTTTAGCCAGTAGGTTTGCAACAATGGCAGTCTACCTCCCTGCTTGTACCTCCAAGATCAGAAGCAGCAATCACAATATAAATCCCTGATACTTGTCGGGAAAGATCCATATTGTCTACATTAGCCCCCCAAAATCACATTCATGACATGTCAGGGACGCAGACATGGATGTCTGCCATGTGGCCGAAGATGAGGATTGAGTGGCCACCACATGCTGAGAGTGGAGAGAAACCACAGTGTGCTGCCCAGTCTTTCCCCTGAAGGCTGCAAGCCTTTGAAAAGACCCCAGAATAAGTACAATTTTTGTCTAGAATGGGAGATGTTTTCCTGGAGCTGCCTGCTTTGCCACCTTCTCTAACATCATTCTAAGACCATTCACAGTTACTGTAATCCTTGCCTTTCTGAAAATTTGTTCCAGAGGTGCCTGGGTAGACTCCCATCAGCTAAGGGTCTGACTCTTGATTTCAGCTCAGGTCATGGCCTCGGGGTCGTTAGAGTGAGCCCCGCATGGAGTTTGCTTGGGATTCTCTCTCTCTCTCTCTCTCTCTCTTTTAAGATTCATTTATTTTTTATTTTTATTTTTTTATAATAAATTTATTTTTTATTGGTGTTCAATTTGCCAACATGCAGAATAACACCCAGTGCTCATCCCATCAAGTGCCCCCCTCAGTGCCCGTCACCCATTCACCCCCACCCCCCGCCCTCCTCCCCTTCCACCACCCCTAGTTCATTTCCCAGAGTTAGGAGTCTTTATGTTCTGTCTCCCTTTCTGATATCTCCCACACATTTCCTCTCCCTTCCCTTATATTCCCTTTCACTATTATTTATATTCCCCAAATGAATGAGAACATATAATGTTTGTCCTTCTCTGATTGACTTACTTCACTCAGCATAATACCCTCCAGTTCCATCCACGTTGAAGCAAAGGGTGGGTATTTGTCATTTCTAATGGCTGAGTAATATTCCATTGTATACATAAACCACATCTTCTTTATCCATCATCTTTCGATGGACACCGAGGCTCCTTCTAGTTTGGCTCTTGTGGACATTGCTGCTAGAAACATCGGGGTGCAGGTGTCCCAGAGTTTCATTGCATCTGTATCTTTGGGGTAAATCCTCAACAGTGCAATTGCTGGGTCGTAGGGCAGATCTAATTTTAACCCTTTGAGGAACCTCCACACAGTTTTCCAGAGTGGCTGCACCAGTTCACATTCCCACCAACAGTGTAAGAGGGTTCCCTTTTCTCCACATCCTCTCCAGCATTTGTGGTTTCCTGCCTTGTGTGAGGTGATACAGTCAACAAAACTAAAAGACAACCTACAGAATGGGAGAAGATATTTGCAAATGACCTATCAGATAAAGGGCTAGTTTCCAAGATCTATAAAGAACTTATTAAACTCAACACCAAAGAAACAAACAATCCAATCATGAAATGGGCAAAAGACACGAACAGAAATCTCACAGAGGAAGACATAGACATGGCCAACATGCACATGAGAAAATGCTCCGCATCACTTGCCATCAGGGAAATGCAAATTAAGATTCATTTATTTATTTGTGATAGAAACGGAGAGAGAAAGAGAGAGGCAGAGACACAGGAGGAGGGAGAAGCAGGAGGAGGGAGCCCGGCGTGGGACTTGATCCCGGGACTCCAGGATCGCGCCCTGGGCCAAAGGCAGGCACCAAACCGCTGAGCCACCCAGGGATCCCCAGGATTTTCTCTCTTGATCTCCTTCTGCCCCTCCCACCCTGCTTGTACTCTCTTTCAAAAAAAAATGTGTTCCATCTGTTCTTTGTTTTCCAGCATTTCCAATTTGGAGATTACTGGACATTGGTTCTAAACTGACACTAATTTCAGGAGACCTAAAATGTCACTGTGGTCCACAAGTCAGCACGGGGGCTTAGGGAGACCAGGTGAGCAAGGCAGTTTGGTGCCAGGGCATCTCCGAGCGCACCTGGTATGTTTCCAGAGCGATCTTGTGTAACGGAATTACATTTATTGAATTCACATACTCAGTAACTGGCCGAACCGCGTTGCTTCCCTGGCTGCTGGAATAGCGCTATACCGGTGGGAAGGAAGAGGGGTAGAATTCACTAGAACTCTTTCTACTTAGGAAAATAGTAAACCAACAGAAATTCCACATTCTGGAAGAGATTAATGCCACCATGAAGGACTTGAAAGGACTTGGAAAATTGGGGGGTGGGTGGTGAATCTCTCTTAGGTTATTCAATTCACATATCTGGCCTGTGCAGAAAACAGAAGGATCTTGTAAAATGATGGTAAATTCTAGTAAGCTTAACTAGATGGTATCTCCAATTGTAAGTGTTGTTCCAGATGTGGTTTTATTGCTGAGCAAATTAACACATCCCCCATACCTGGGTATGCAGCTTTTGATCTGGAAAATGCCTTTACCACACCTTGACATCTATTAGTAAAGACCAACAGAATATTTTTCCTTTAGCTGGCGAGACCAGAAGTACACGTTCCCTGTCCTACCTCAGAGGTATATCTGCTCTCTAACTATGTATCATAATTTGGTCCACAGGGATCTTGATTGCCTTTCCCTTCCACAGGACACCACATGGGTCCTGATGGCATTATATTGATTGACCTAGTGAGTAAGAAGTAGCAAATACTCCAGAGTTATTGGCAACACATTGGCATGTCAGAGGGTGAGAACTAAATATGATAAATTCAAAGGCCTTTCTCCTCAGTGAAATTTCAGAGGTCCCTTGGCACCAGGCATGTCAAGATATTCCTTCTAAAGGGCAAAAAAGAGGCAGAATGCCTAGTGGGCCTCCTTGGATTTTGGAGACAACATATTCCTCATTTGGGTCCATTTACTGAGTGACCTTGAAAAGCTGCTAGTTTTGGGTGGGACTCAAAATGAGAGAAGGCTCTGCAATAGGTCCAGGCTGTCATGCAAGCTGCTCTGCTACTTGGGCTGTATGATGCAGCAGATCCAGTAGTTCTCAAAGCAGCAGTGGTAGGTAGAGGCCTTCTGGATGTGAGTCACAATGTGGACACCTAGTATTTGTGAGGAAAGTCCTATTATCCTCCAAAAACCCTATCATCTCTCTTTGGGGAACAGCTTTTGGCTTGCTACTGGGCCTTGGTAGAGACTGAATGCTACCATGGGCCACCAAGTTACTATGCAGCCTAAGCTTCCAGTATTAAGCTAGACATCGTCTGACCAATAAAGCCATAGGGTCGGGCATGCACTGCAGTATTCCATTGTTGAATGGAAGCGGTCCATACAAGATTAGGCTTGTACATGCCCTGAAGGCACAAGGAAATTACACGAAGACATAACCCAAAAACCCACGGACCTCACTCCTGCTACATTACCTTCTCTCTCCTAGCCTGCATCTGTGGCCTCCTAGGGATGTCTGCACTATTAGTTGACTAGGAAAGTGAAAGCTCAAGCCTGGTTTACAGATAATATGCACGCACCATTCAAAAGTGGACAAATGTGGCACCACAGTCCCTTTCTGGGACATCCATGAAGGACAGTGGTGAAAGGAAATCTTCTGAGTGGGAACAATCAGGTGCAGCTAATTGTTCATTTTGCTTTGGAAGAAGTAGTCAGAAGTATGGGTATATACAAGGTTTTGGGCTGTGGCCAACGGTTTAGCTGGATGGTTAGCAATTTGGAAGGAATATGATTAGAAAATTGGTGACAAAGAGGTGTGGGGAGGAGAAATGTGGATAGACCTTTGAGTGTTCAGTAAACATGAAGATATTTTTGGGAGCTACTGTACTGGGTGGGATCATTTATCTCAATTAGCAAGGGGAAATTGGGCTGCTACTACACAGTGGAAGTAAGGCCAAGGGTGTCTGAAATACAAGCGAGCCTTTAGGATGACTTTTACTACTACCAGTTTCTGTGATTAAAGCTGATGGAAAACTACACTGATCCAATTCAGGCAGGAGTATTAATGATCCCCACACTTCAGAAATGAAGATTTGTGTAATCCATCTGTCTAAGAACTCCACCTAAGCCCCACACATTATTAAAAAGCTCAAAATGGATATCAAGCATATGTATACTGTAAAACTATAAAACTCTTAGAAGATAAAATAGGAGGAATTCCTTGTGCCCTGGGTCTTGGTAAAGAGTTCTTAAACATGACAAAAAATGGGGCAGCTGGGCGGCTCAGTTAGCGAAGCCTTGGACTTTGGCCCAGGTCATGATCTCAGGGTCTTGGGATTGAGCCCTGTGTGAGGCTCTGTGCTGAGCTGGGAGTCTGCTTGAGGATTCTCTCTCTCCCTTTGCAAACCCCCCCCCCCATCTCTCTCAAATAAATAAATCTTTAAAAACAAAACAAATGAAAAATCCCAGGGCACCAAAAGCATGATCTGTAATAGGAAAAATTGGACTTCATAAAAATTAAAATCATTTTTTCTCTGAAAGATTCTGTTAAAAAGATAAAAAGACAAGCTACATCCTGAGAGAGAATATTTACATGCTATATTATTTGACAAAGGAGTCCTATCTAGATTATGTGAAGAAGCCTGAGAACTCAATGTTTAAAAAACAATCTAATTATAAAATGGACACCCAAAAAGAAAGACACAAAGAGAAATTTCACTGAATAAGATATACAAATGACAGATAAGCACATGAAAAGATGTTCAACGTCACTACCCTTTAGTAAAGTATTGAGACCATGATAAGGTATCACTACACAGCTATCAAAATAGCTAAAATATAAGATAATGGCATATGCAAGTTACCTCAAACTGGATTAAAGACCTAAATATAAGATCCCAAACTCCAAAATTCCTAGCAGGAAACACAGGGGAAAGCTTCGTAACATTGGATTTGGCAGTGATTTCTGGGACGTGACACCAAAAGCATAGGCAATAATAGCAAAGACAAATGGGACTACATCAAACTTTAAAACACTCATGCATCAAAGGGCACAATGGACAGAGTGAAAAAAGTCTATAGAATGGGAGAAAAGATTTGTAAATCATTAAAGTGATAAGGGATTAATAATATAAGGAATATGTAGACAACTCCTACAACTCAACAGGAAAAAATCAAGTAAGTTGGTTTAAAAATGATCCAACAATATGAACAGACCTTTCTCCAAAGAAGATATACAAATGACCAACAAGTTTACAAAAAGATGCTCAACATCACTAATCATTAGAGAAATGCAAATCAAAACCACAGTTAAATATCACTCCACACCCATTAGGAAGAGTACTATCAAAAGATCAGAAAACAACAAGTGTTGACAAGGATGTGGAAAAATGAGAAGCTCTGGAAAACCACTATGGGAAACCGTGTGGCAGTTCCTCAAAAAAAGCAAAAGTAGAACTACCATGTAATTTATCAATTTCATTTCTGGGTATAATCCAAAAGAATTGAAAGCAGGTCTTGAGATATTTCCACACCCCTGTTCATAGCAGCATTATTCACAAAAGGTGAACACAAGGGGATCCCTGAGTGGCTCAGCAGTTTAGCGCCTGCCTTTGGCCCAGGGCGCGATCCTGGAGTCCCAGGATCGAGTCTCGCGTCGGGCTCCTGGCATGGAGCCTGCTTCTCCCTCTGCCTGTGGCTCAGCCTCTCTCTCTCTCTATGTCTTTCATGAATAAACAAATAAAATCTTTTTTTTAAAAAAAAGGTAAACACAAGAAATCCATGAATGGATGGAAGAAGTGTGGTACATACAGAGTGTGTATATACATCTACTGGCATGTCATTCAACCTTAAACGGCAATCCTGTCACACACTACAGAATGGACATTAAGCCTAGTACTATGAACCAGTCACAGTATGACAAATACTATATGATTCCAGTTAATGAGGTATCTTAAGTAGCCAAATTCATAGCAATAGAAAGAATGGTGGTTACCAGATGTTGGGATTAAGGGGAGAAGGAGGGCATTGGTTAATGGGCATAGAATTTCAGATTTGAAAGATGGAAAAGTTCTGGAGATCCATTGCACAACAACATGAATATACTTAACACCTCTGAGCTATATGCTTATAAACAGTGAAGATGGTAGATTTTACATTATTTGTAGTGTACCACAATTTTTAAGAAGATAACCACATACTAAATATTGGGGAGGATGTACAGCAACTGGATTGCTCCTACACTGTGGTAGGGTTGTAAATGTCCCAGCCACTCTGGAAAACAGTTTCGCAGTTACTTTAAACATTGAATATACCTGTATCACACAGTACATCAGTTGTGCTTCTGGGCATTTGTTTCGGAGAAATGGAAACTTATGTTTACACAAAGATTCGTATACAGTTGTTCAGAGTAATGCAAAACTGTTGTCTGTTTGTGGTAGCCATACTGCAAAACAACTATAGAGTTTGTCAGTAGGCAAACGTTAAATGAACTGTGGGCCACTGATATCAGGAATTTTATTCCACAGTGAAAAGAATTTAGCTACTGATGCCTGCACAACGTGGATGGATCCAGAGACTAATGCTCAGTGATAAAAACCAAATCCCAGAAGATTATATGCTGTATAATTACATGATATTTATATAGCAATCTAGAAATAGCAAAAATAAAGTGATGGAAAACAGATATGTGGTGGTGGGGTGAATGTGAGTATGAAGAAGTAGCAAGAGGGAACATTTATGTAGATGGAATAGGTTTTTTTGTAAAGATTTTTATTTTTATTTATTCATGAGAGGCACACAGAGAGAGGCAGAGACACAGGCAGGGGGAGAAGCAGGCTCCTGCGGGGAGCCCGATGTGGGGCTCGATCCCAGAACCCTGGGGTCACACCCTGAGCTGAAGGCAGACACTCAACCACTGAGCCACTCAGGCATCTCTGGGTGGAATAGTTTTGTATCTTGAGGGAGGTAGCGGTTACATGAACCTACACATGAGCCAAATACTGTACATATACATTGCATCATCATCAAATTGTTCTATATCGTACCCTATTGTGAAAGATATAATAATCATTAGGGGAAACTTGGTGAAGGGTTAATATGACTTTTCTGCCCTGATAACCTCCTGTGAATCTATAATTATTTCAAAAAGAAACATTTATTTATTTATTTATTTTTTTTTTTTTTTTTTTTTTTTTTATGATAGTCACAGAGAGAGAGAGAGAGAGAGAGGCAGAGACACAGGCGGAGGGAGAAGCAGGCTCCATGCACCGGGAGCCTGACGTGGGATTCGATCCCAGGTCTCCAGGATCGCGCCCTGGGCCAAAGGCAGGCGCCAAACCGCTGTGCCACCCAGGGATCCCAAAAAGAAACATTTAAATAAAAGAGATTTTTTCCTGTATTTAAAGTTGTGTACATTATATCACTGACCCTGTATTGAGAATTAAAATAAAAACTGGATTGATTTGGTCACTGAACAAGACAAAGCAATATGCTTGTTTTATATGGAAATTTCAGAAACCTGAAATTCAACTCTGAATAGTCACCACCCCAGCCTCAGGGATGCTGCACTGTGGCCAGTGTCCGCATAGTTTGGTCCGCTGAGAGAACTGAACGTCTGATTAGCATCCCATCATTACTCTGGAACCCTGAGGAATAATTTACAACTAGGCCAACCTGGGAGCCGTCTGTTACATCAGAAGGTAATTGTGCACTTGTGACTGACACTCTTAATGACCCTAACAGGAGACACCCGGCACCACCGAGTCCCGCTCAGGCTCCTGTGTACATGCTGTACATGCCGGGCTGAGTCCCTGTACACAAGGCCAATTCCATTTTGGATAACAAAGCAGTTAGTGCCCAGGGGGGAGATGAAGTCACACGGCCCCTTCCCCATAACCCTGACATCCTGCCATTGCTCTTCAGCACGGCCCATGAGCGTTGTCCTCCTGCCCTGGAGCCACAGAGACGGGCTTTGGTAAGGATGCTGCTGTGACTGGGGTCTCAGGGCTGCAAAGGAGATACTAAGTCCTTTCCTGAACTCTGCTACTCATTTTATTCTCTTCTTTTCAAATCTAAACTTGATCTTCTATCTCTTAAAATTTCCCCTTTATTTCTTCTTTGTATTAATTTTTTATGGTATGATAAGCATTTTGGTTTTGCTATACCACTTTATAAAAAAGATTTTATCTATTTACTCATGAGAGACAGAGAGAGGGAGGCAGAGGGACAGGCAGGCTCCCCATGGAGCAGGGTCCCCGATGCAGGACTCAATCCAGGGACTTGGGGATCACGACCTGAGCTGAAGGCAGATGCTCAAACGCTGAGCCACCCAGGTGCCCCTACTATATCACTTTTTAAAAATTGTTCTATTATCTTCTTTTGCTGTTATATTAGTTAATTCCCCACTCATTAAATTCTTAAATTTCTCCTTTGGCTTTCCTGGCTATCTCCATCTTTCTTCTTTAATTGCATGTATTAAAAAAAACTCTACGTTTAATTGAGATAACATTATTAGTGCACATGGTCTTACGTATACTTGATGATAGATTGACATATACCATGTACTGATTGCGTAGCCTAGTCTTTGCCTTTCCTCCGTATTCCTTCCTGGTCCTTCACACTTTGGAGCTCATCCAACTTACTACTTCTATTCCCATTTCTTGCTTTCTTTTATTGGTTGCACTTTCTCTTCAGCTTTTATGCACTTTTTGTTGTTTTGTTGTTTTTAAGGATTTATTTATTTATTTGAGAGAGAGAGAGTGTGAGCAAGTGTGGGGTGTGAGAGGGGCAGGGGGAGAAGGAAAGAGAGTCTTAAGTAGACTCTGCTTTGAGTGTGGAGCAGGACCCGGCTCCAACTCAGGACCCATGAGGTTATGATCTGAGCCAAAACCAAGAGTTGGACACTTAACCAACTGCACCACCCAGGTGCCCTGTATGCACTTGTTTTTAAGCCGTTTTTAAAGATACTCTACAGTCTTTTATTTCTTTTAATTATGTACCTAATCGTTTTCCCCCAGGTTAGTATTTTATGTAATTTTTCTCATTATTCCATTTATCTGCTTCTGCAACCCTGTCACTCTCCCTTTCTGTTAATAATCACGGTATTTCTGCTGTTTCCAAGATCTTCACTACCATACCCTATTTCCAGAAGTACATTTGTTGTCCTTTTGCATTTCTTCCCCTTTTCCTTTGTTTCTCTTATAGTCAATATTCCTTCTTCTAGCCTGAGTACAATGCACATATCCAAATACATTCTGCATACCAGAATTTGCGGTTATGTTTGTGGCAAAGAACTCCTCCTCCCTAGGGCTTGTTAGCACACTCACTTTATGTCTTAATTTTAGAGACATAAAAATCTTTTAATATTTTTATTTACACTTGGGCTTTTAAAAAATTCAAGAAAAATATATTGGGTCTAATCTCTTGAAGATAATTATTCTATAAAATATTTAATAGATTTGTTTCTACAATTAGGTGTTCAGTGCATATGAAAATGATATTTTATGTGACATGATATCAGAAATATCTCAGGTCATACTTAGAAAAGAACCTACAGTACGGTTGTAAACCATACTTCTTTACTTGATCACATGTATCGGGACTAAAAAACTGTGTTGATTGACTGCTGGGAACTCTAATTTGTTTCATAAGGTGCTCCTGGCACCAAACCCATCATATCTTAATGATGTAGCTTCATACTGATTTACCTTGATACTTCATGGAAAAATTCTTTACATTCTTTTCTTCCTTTAAAATTGCTTTGATTATTTTTGACATTGTGAGTATCATAGACATTTGTACAGGTGAAAAAATCATCTTGAGAATCAGACCTGGATTCTATAATACTTATGCATCATTGTGGAAACATGGACGTTATTTGCATATTATATCTTTGAGGCTTTGAACATGAAAAATTATATGCTTTTTCTCTTACTGCTTTCACATGTCTTTTGTTTTTATTTATACTTACTTGATATTTTTATACTGTTTAGGTAGTATCTCAACCTTAAACTTTATTTTATAGAAGGAGTTTGTTTCTGGTATATAAATGCAAATGGTTATAGTATAGTGATATTTTTATCCATTTACCTTGTAAAATTCTTATTTGTAATTTTTAAATTCTAGATTCTTTGCAGTTTATACTTAGAAAATGATACCGTCTAATGAGAAAATTGTGGGGTTTCTTTCCTTTCCAAAATGTGTACTAGTCATTTTCTTGCCTTAGCTTGTAGATCATCTCCTCTGGTACAAAAAATGGTGAGTCAACCTGGTATTTTCCCGTTCAAAGAGAGGTTGCAGTATTTAGTCATTTTGCAGGATGATCACAGGCCCAGATAATAATTATTTTCCTAAGTTAAGCATGTACCATTTTGTTCTTGGTTTCCTACCATTTGTTTTAATTTTGAATGCACTTTGAATTTTATCAAGGAATTTTGATACAAGTATTGAGGTAGTCATAGTTTAAGTTGTGAATATAGTTAATTTTATTGACTTATTTGATTTTTTTTTACTAATTTATTTTTTTAATTTAAATTCAATTTCCTGACATATAGTATATCATTAGTTTCAGATGGAGTTTTCAATAATTCATCAGTTGTGTATAACACCCAGTGCTCATTCCATCACGGGTATCCTTAATGCCCATCACCCAGTTACCCCTTCACCACCCACCTCCAGCAACCCTCGGTTTGTTTCCCAGACATGAGTCTCTCATGGTTTGTCTTCCTCTCTAATTTTTCCCCATTCAGTTTCCCCTTCTTCCCATACAGTCCCTTGCACTATTTCTTATTTCTTATATTTGGCATGTGAGTGAAACCATATGATAATTTTACTTTTTCCTGCCCATTTTGAGGATTTTTTTTTTTAAAACTAATTGCTATGATTGAAAATTCCAGGATAATACCGAAGGGAAGCAGTGAAAGCAGGCATCTTTGTCTTGTGCTTGATCTTAGGAGGGGAGCTTTCAGTCTTTCAGGCACCATTTAGTATGGTGCTACTTTTGGGGTTTTCATATATGCCCTTTCTCATGTTGAGGAAGTTACCCTCTATTCCTAGAATATTGAGTTTTTTTTTTTTTTATCATGAAAGGATGCTTTTTTTCCTCCCAAATGCACTGAAATGATGGTATGGATTTTCCCCTTATTCCATTAATGTGCTGTATTACAGTATTTGATTTTATATGTTGAACCACCATTGCATTCCTAGGATAAATTTCACTTGATCATAGTATGTCCTCCTTTTAATATGATACTGGATTTAGTTTGCTAGTATTTTGTTGGGGAATTATGCATTTATGTTCATAAGGGATTTTGTTCCCCCCCTTTTATTTTCCTTGTGATGCCTTTGTCTGGCTATGATATCAGTATAATGCTGACTTCATGGAATATGTTAGGCACTGTTCCCTCCTATTCTTTGGAAGAATTTGAGAGGCATTAGGATAAATTTTTTATTGGAAATTCACTAGTTAAGCCACGTGATCCTGAGCTCTTTTGAAGGGAAAGGTTCTTGACTACTAATTTAAGCTCTATATTTGTTTAGGGCTGTTTAGATTTATTTTCTATGTTTTCTTTTTTTAAAGATTTTATTTATTTATGATAGACATAGGGAGAGAGAGAGGCAGAGACACAGGCAGAGGGAGAGGCAGGCTCCATGCCGGAAGCCTGACGTGGGACTCGATCCTGGGACTCCAGGATGGCACCCTGGGCCAAAGGCAGGCGCCAAACTGCTGAGCCACCCAGGAATCCATATTTTCTATATTTTCTTGAGTAGGTTTGGTAAATTTTATGTTTTTAGGAATTTGTCAATTTCATCTAAGTTATCTAGTTTGCTGATATAAAACTTCATAATATTCTTACATAATATTTTTTTTCTGTAATATTGTTAGTCATGTGCCCACTTTTCTGATTTTAGTGCTTTGAATCTTCTTTTTTTCTTAATCCATCTAAGATTAGTCAATTTTGTCAATCTTTGAAAGGAACAAACATTTTGTTTTATAGAATTTATTGTATTCTTACTCTCTGTTTTGTTTCTCTGTCCTAATCTTTATTATCATTTTCCTTCTGCTACTTAGGGTAAATTTGCTCCTCTTTTTCTAGTGTCTTTATATATAAAACGATATTATTGTGTTGTGTTCTATCTTCCTTTTAAATATGAACATTTACAGTGATAAATTTCAAATTTTAAGCAAAATAAACAATATATTATAAAACAACCAATAGGCCAAAGATAAAATTCAGAAAATGCTCAGAGTTAGAACTGATAAATGAATTCATCAACATGACACATGAAAAGATGCTCAATGTCACTGATCATCAGGGAAATTCATATCAAAACTACGAGACAGGGATCCCTGGGTGGCGCAGCGGTTTGGCGCCTGCCTTTGGCCCAGGGCGCGATCCTGGAGACCCAGGATCGAGTCCCACGTCGGGCTCCCAGTGCATGGAGCCTGCTTCTCCCTCTGCCTGTGTCTCTGCCTCTCTCTCTCTCTCTCTTACTGTGTCCCTATCATAAGTAAATAAAAATTAAAAAAAAAAAACTACGAGACATTATCTCACATCTGTCTGAATGTCTAAAATCAAGAACACAAGAAACAATAGGTGAGGATGTGAAGATAAGGGGAACCTCTTGTATTTTGGTGAGAATACAAACCTGTGGAGCCAGTTGTGTTCCCTCAAAAAGTTAAAAATGAAACTGCCTACGATCAAGCAATTGCACTACTAGGTATTTGCCCAAAGGATACAAAAATACTGATTCAAAGGGACACAATGCACCCTGATGCTTCCAGCAGCATTGTTTATAACAGCCCAAGTGTTCATTGACTCATGAATGGATAAAGAAGTGGCATATATATTCACATTCATATTCATATTTATGTATTTCTCAGTTATAGAAAAAGAATGAAATCTTGCCAGTTGCAATGCCCTGGATGGAGCTAGAGAGTATTATGCTAAGTGAGATAAGTCAGAGAAAGACAAATACCATACAATTTCACTCATATGTGGAATTTAAGAAACAAAACAAACAAGCTAAAGGGAAAAAAGGGAGAGAGGTAGGTAAATCAAGAAACAAACTCTTAACTATAGAGAACAAAGTGATGGTTATCAGAGGTGGGTGAGGAGGATGGGTAAAATACAGAATAAATATTAGGGAGTGCACTTGTCATGTTGTGCACTGGATGATGTATGGAAGTGTTGGGTTACTGTGTTGTATACCTGAAACTAATACTACACTCTATATTAACTAACTGGAATTTAAATAAAAACTTAATAAATAAATTGAACAACACATTTCTTTTTAAAAAATTTTATTTTAGAGAAAGCATGAGCTTTTACTTTTATTAATTGGCACAGAACATATGATACTCTGTCTTCATAAAAATTGAATTCTGTTCCTTGACAGTTCTGTTCTTTAAGAACCTGGATGATCCCTCGTATAGCTACGTAGTTGTCAATTCTGCAGGAAGACTCCCTGAAACTTGATAGCTTAGCCCTCAGTCTCAATTACCTTTACTATTTATATTCATAATTAAATTATTTGTCTATAGGATGTACTGGACTTGGTTTGAAGATCTAAGAGAGACTGAAAGACAATGATTTCCAGTGACATAATTTGGGGGATTTTCTTTATCTTTCAAACTTGTATTGGTTTCATGGGGAATTCTTTGTTATTTACATTATATATGTACACATGTTTAATTTTTCCTCATAAGAAGAAGCCTGTAGATATGATTCTTGCCCACTTAACTTTGGCTAATGCTCTGACGCTCATATTCAGAGGGATTCCAAATATAATTACATCTTTTGGAATTAGAGTGGAGATGGGCGATACTGGATGTAAAACAGTGCTCTATATTCAGAGAGTTACCCGGAGCATTTCTCTGTGCACAACCGCCCTCCAGAGTACATTTCAGGCAGTGACTATTACTCCAAGTAGTCATAAATGGGCCTGGCTCAAATACAAAATCCCTGCATTCCTTCAACCCTCCTTACTTTTCTTCTGGATGATCAACATGGCCATCTATTCTGTGGTCCTTTTACGAACTGTGGCCAACAGGAATATCACCGATGATAGACTTGGGTATCAGATTGCTTATTGTAAAAGCAGTGCACATGATGGCCAGATATCATCAATATTTCTAAGTACGGTATTCCTTCGAGATTTGTCCTTTCTCTCTCTGATGACATGTAGTAGCATCTACATGGTGAATATCCTTTACAGACATCACAGAGCAGCTCAGAATGTTCGCAGTACCATCCAGTCTTCACGCTCTCCTGAAAACAAGGCTACTCACGTCATTCTCATACTGGTGAGCTGCTTTGTTTTCTTTTACTGGACCAACACCTTTCTTACTGTTTATTTAGTTTATACAAGTAAGAAAAAGGAGCAACTGGAGAAATTTAATAACTTTTTTTCATCATGTTACCCAACTATCTGTTCTTTCTTTCTAATTAAAAATGAAAATAGAATAAATTTCATGAAACCCCCAAAAAGATTTTTCTCTTCTTAAAGAAAATTCATTGATCATAGAACACTCTTTAGCATTCTTCTGCACCACAGGAGTCATTTGTATGAATATAGATTAACATGCTTATCGATGACATGAGTTACATTTATCGTCCCCATTGAACTGAGTTAACAATCCAAAGAACTGTAATTAAATTATTGTTTTCAAATGTTTACAAATTATTGTTTAAAATGTTTAAAAAACATTTTAAAGATTAAATGTAAGGTTTAGATTATGATACCATGTATATAAGTTTTAAACTTTATAAAATAGCAACAGGTATGTAATGTAGAATGTTTTATAATATTGGAAACATTATCATACAATTATAGAAATCAATAAACCTACAAAAGGGTAGTGGTTACTTTTTTTGTGTAAGGTAACCTTAGCTCTAAGCAAAGTGATGAAATGTGTGTGCTTATTAAATTGTGCTCTATACTTTGTGTGTCAGAAATATGTCATATTTAATTTTAAAAGTAGAATTATTAATATTCTCATATAAATTCAGAAATGTGTTCAAATTTGCAATAATTTTTTACCTACATTTAAGATGAAGAAGAAACACTAAGAAATATACAAGATCTCAAAACACCAGAAATATTATTGTCCTGAGAACTGTTGAACATATAGATGACTTGAGGTTTGAATTGAAGAGTGAAAGAAGAAGGGGGCAGGGGCACCTGGGTGACTCAGTTGGTGAAGCATCTGCCTTCGGCTCAGGACATGAACGCAGGGTCCTGGGACTGAGCCCTGCATGGAAAGCCTGTGTGCTCAGTGGAAAGCCTGCTTCTCCCTCTCCCTCTGCCTCCCACTCTGTCCACTTGTGCTCCCTGTTTCAAGTAAACAAATAAAATCTTAAAAAAAAAAAAGAAAGAAGGGGGCAAAAAGGCCAACACCCAAGAACTAGGTATCTCCCACACCAGAGAAAGTAAGGCAGCTTGTCACAATTACAGCTTATTACAAAGGGCTGCATGCTCAGCTTATGGCGTAGTAGGATAATGCAGGTCAGATGGTTCTGGTATGTAAGGAAATAAGGTATAGATTCAGGTTTGGGCTTAGGGTCAAAGTCTGGGGTTAGGGGTTTGGGGTCGGGGTCAGGGTCAGAGTTAAGTTTAAACATAACTGGCTCTCTTCCTCTCCTCCATCTGCCTGGGCCCCCAGGGTGGACAGGACTTGCCCAGGGTCACATGTGAGTCCAGACTTGAGCTGAAGCATTGGTTTTCTGCCCTTTGGTCCTCTAATAGAGGCTCTAATAGAAGAATGAAGTGTTTACCTGGTCACTTACTGTTTCAAATCCAACCCAACCCCAGTCAAGGCTTGTGGAGGGTGTCAGAGGTTATGTATTGTTCTTTCCACTGCCCCACCTGGGAAGAGTGCTCCTGGCCCCATTCTGCCCGGGCGGCTCCAGGGACCAGCACAGCCCTGACCGGTGAGGGCACTCGGGGGACACGCATGGATTCATACAGGACTGTGTGCACGGGCCCAGCCGGCCCCATGTGCACCCTTCTCGCAGGCTGGTGTGGCCTTCCTGGCACCCTTCACTTGGATGCACCGCAGTTTGCTTATGGGTTCATGTACTGAAGGACATCCTGATCTCTTTAAGGTTTTAGCTACGATGAATAGAGCTACCGCGCATACTCGCATGCTAGTTTTTGCGTGGAAACAGTTTTTTCAAAACAATTGTCTAAATACTATAAGTATGAATGTTGGGCCCTCAGGAGAGATTTATTTAGCCTTGGAAAAAACTGCTAAACTGTCTTCCAAAGCAACCGTATGCACATCCCCAGCATGAAGGAGCATTCCTGTCATATACAACCCTCCAGCAACTGGGATCCTTTTTTTTGGACTTTAGCATCTCTAAATGGTGTGTAGCACTATCTCGCTGCTGTTCTCATTGGTAACTTCCTAATGATAGAGGATGTAGACCATATTTTTTCAGGCTTGTTTTGGTTTGTTAACACAGTATAACATAGTTTCAGTGTACCACATAGTGATTCAACCATTGGCTACAATGCCTGGTACTCGTCACAGGTGCCCTCCGTCATCCCCATCCCATTTCCCTATCCACCCCCCCCATTCCTCTGGTATTTATTACTTTATTCTGTATGGTTAAATGTGTTTCTTGGTTTGCTTCTCTCATCTCCCCCCGCCCCCCGCCCCTTTGCAGTTTGATTGGTTTCTTAAAATCCACACGTGAACGCAATCGTATGGTATTTGTCTTTCTCTGACTGACTTAGTTCATTTAGCATCAGTCCTTTCCGGTTCTCCCACATCGTTGTCAATGGCTTCATTCCATCCCTTCTGATGACCGAGTGACGTCGCAGTGACTGTATTTCCCCCATCGTCTGTGCCCACTCATCTGTCGGTGGACGCCTGGGCCCGGTCCGCTGTTCGGCTGCTGTTGATGACGCTGCTGCAGACACTGGGCTGCACGTCCCCCTTAGGATCTGTACTTCTGTATCCTCAGGGCAAGTACCTTGCTGCGCAATTCCAGGATCGTAGGGTCGCTCTACTTTTAACTTCTTGAGGTCCCTCCGCACCGTTCTCCACAGTGGCCGCACCTGTTCGCATTCCCACCAGGAGTGCAAGGGGGCTCCCCCTTCTCCCCAGCCTCACCAACACCTGTTGTTTCTCGTGTTGTGAATTTTAGCCATTCTGACGGCTGTCAGGTGACATCTCATTGTGGTTTGGGTCTGCATTTCCCTGGTGATGGGTGATGCTGAGTGACTTTCCGTGTGTCTGGTGGCCATCTGGATGTCCTGTCAGAGACAATGTCCATTCATGTTTTCTGCCCATTTTCGGTTGGTAATTTGTGTTTAGGATGCTGAGATTTATATTTGCTTTATCTATTTTGGACACTAACTCTTTATCGGATGCGTCGTTTACAAATATCTCCTCTCATTTTGTACGTTGCCTTTTCACTACGGTTGTTTCCTCCACTGTGCAGAACCTTTTCAACTTGATGAAGTCCCAATAGTTTATTTTTGCTTTTGTTTCCCTCGCCTCAGAGGCGTGTCTTGAAAGAAGATCCAATGGCCCATGTCCAAGACATTGCTGCCTATCTTTTCTTCTTTTTATGGTTTTAGGTCTCACATTTAGGTCCCTAATCCATTTTGAATTTATTTTTTACATACATGGTGTAAGAAAGTGGTCCTGTTTCATTCTTCTGCACGTGACTGCCTAGTTTTCCCAACACCGTTTGTTGAAGAGACTTTTTGCTGTTGGATATTCTTTCCTGCTTTGTTGAAGATTAATTGATCATAGAGTTACAGGTGTGTGTCTTGTTCCGGTTTTCCATTCTATTCTATTGATCTAAGGCTCTCTTTCTTGTGCCCGCACCATACTCTTTGGATCGCTAGAGCTCGGTGATATAACTTGAAATCTGGAACCCCAGCTTTGGTTTTTTTTTTTTTTTTTTTTTGGTTTTGTTTCAACACTGCTTTGGCTATTTTCAATCTTCCGTGGTTTGTTTTTGTTTTGTTAAAGATTTTATTTATTTATTCATGAGAATACACAGAGAAGGGACAGAGAGAGAGAGAGAGAGAGAGAGAGAGAGAGGGAGAGAGAGAGAGAGAGGGGCAGAGATCCAGGGCAGCCCATCTTCCGTGGTTCTATACAAATTTTAGGATCATTTGTTCCAGTTCTGTGAAAAATACCATTGCTATGTTGATGGGGATCACATTAAATGTATAGATTGCTTTGAGCATAATTTGAGAAGAATGGATATTAACTCTTCTTTAGATATCCGGTAGAATTGCCCCGGGAAGGCCATCTGGTCCTGGACTTTGTTTCTTGGGAGATTTTTGGTTGCTGATTCAATTTCTTTGCTGGTTATCTGTCTGTTCCAGTTTCTTATTTCTTCCTTTTTCATTTCTGCTATGTTATCCAATTCTAGGAATTGATCTATTTCTTCCAGGTTCTAAGTTGTTGGCATATAATTTTTCATAATGTTCTCTTATAATCGTTGGTATTTCTGTGGTGTTTGTTGTTATTTCTCTTCTCATTTGTGATTTTATTTGGGTCCTCTTTCCTTTTTTTAAAAAAGATTGTATTTATTTTTTCATGAAAGACACAGAGAGAGGAAGAGACACATGCAGAGAGAAAATCAGGCTCCATGTGGGGAGCCTGATGTGGGACTCAATCCCCTAGGACCCCGGGATCCTGACTGGAGCCAAAGCAATTGCTCAACCACCGAGGCACCCAGGTGCCTTGCTGATTCAATTCCTTTGCTAGTTATGGGTCTGTTCACATTTTCTATTTCTTCCTATTTCAGTTTTGCTCGTTTGCACATTTCTAGGGATTTGTCCATTTCTTCCAGGTCTCCCAGTTTGTTAGCATATAATCTTTCATAGTATTCCCTTATAATTGTCTTATTTTTCTGGTGTTGATTGTGATCTCTCCTCTCTCATTTGTGATTTTATTTAGAGAAGGTCCCTTCTCTTTTCTTGTTGATGAGGCTGGCTAGGGCTTGATCCATTTTATTAAGTATTTGAAGAACCGGCTCTTAGTTTCGCTATTCCATTCTACTGTTTTGTTGTTTCTGTATTGTCTATTTCTGCTCTCATCTTTATTATTTCCCTTCTGCTGCAGGCTTTAGGCTTTGTTGCTGTCCTTTTTCAGCTCAAAGTACAATGAAATAAACAAAAGTAATATGTAAGGTATATACATAAAAACTAAAATCAAGCAATTAATAAAAAAGAATTGAAGAAAAGAAATGAAAATAAAGCAAGCCCAAAGTACAGAGGAAGCTCGACCCCGCTCTCCTTCCGGAGCTGGAGCTCTGCGGCCTCTGCGGTACCTCAATCTGGCAGCAGCCAGAGGTCCAGTCGGGGTCTGGAGGCGGGGCCGCCGCACTGACTTCAGGTGCGCACCTGCCTCGGGGACGATGCACCTGCGGATCAGAGGCAGGGTCTGGCCTCCCGCGGGCAGCGCCATGCTACTCCTCGAGCCTCGGCGCTGATGTCAGGTGCGCAGCTGCCTCGGGGGCGATGCACCTGCCTCCGGAGCAATGCACCTGCGGGTCAGAGGCGGGGTCTGCCTCCCACGGGCAGTGCTGTACTGCCCCCGAGCCTGAGAGCGGGATGTGGGTGGGGGCGCCAAGTCCCCTGAGCCGGGGGCTGAGCATCCGCGCCCCGGTCTGCAGGGGCCTCCACAGAGGAGCCCCCGGGCCCCGGGCCTCCACCGTTTCTACAAACCCTGTATTAACCCTGCCTGTCTGAGTTTTGTTTTTTTGTTTTTTTTCTTTTTATCTCAGACAAGTGACTGAGTTTCACACCTCCAAGTTTTAGGGGCTGCCCTGGGGGAGACCTGTGCTCCTCCCGCCTAGGAGGGTCTCCTCCGACTTCTGGCCTTTGCTAGCCCAGCCCAGGGATTCGGCCCCGTGACCGCACAGGGGTTTGCAATTTGTGGCCACACAGGGCAGACAGCTGGCCCTAGTCCCGCGGCCCTCGGCCGGGGTCCCCGCTCCTGGGCCTGGGAACCGTTGGCGCCACCGTCCTTGGGACCCCGGGGACCCTGAGCCCACCCTGTCGCTCCAGGGGCCGCCCCCCACTTCGCCTCCCGAGCACCGTCGAGGCCGGCGTGTCCCCCCCTCTAGCAGACTTCTGGAAGTTCTGACTTTGTGCTCTGCTGCTTCTAATAGTGTGCGTAGACCCGTCAGCTGGCTCCCTGCCCCTGTGGGATCCGGGGCTGTGTCTCCCCCAGACCGACTGACTGATTTTCTTTTTAAGATTTTATTTTTCTGTCATCTCTACACCCACATGGGGCTTGAACTCTCCGCCCCAAGAACAAGAGTCGCGTGTTCTTACCAACCACCCCAACCACCCCGAGAGCGGCCAGGCTCCCTTTGATTGATTGACAGGTAGTAACTGAAGCCGACGTGCTGCCTGTGTCGTGTCAGGGCAGAAACTGAGCCCCGGCGTCGAGGTGCGGTGGAGTCATTGGGACCTTGGTCGATGTTAAAGAAAGCGGAGCCTCCCCGGGAGCCCCGGGAGCCCAGGGAGCGGGGCCCACACACGTGACAAGTTGGCCGTTTCCTTGACCAGGAGTCATTGGGCTGGCTGCCGATTTATTTGAGTTGCTATTCGACGGCGAAGGTCGTTCTAGGATGGGGACACAGCGAGAACGTTCTGGGTTCTTGCGGGTTCGGAGGTAGCTAAAGCTCCCCCGTCGTGGACTCGATGTCCCAGCTGGGTGCAGAGATAGGCGAGCCAGCAAAGAGATGAGAAACATGGCCCTGGGGTGCCTGGCCGGCCTGGTCGGGGGACCTTGATGTCAGGACTGTGAGCTGGAACTCCGTGTTGGGTGTAGAGAGGACATAAACGTAAAACCTTTAACAAATAATAAATGGATGAACTAAGACAGCGTGACGTGGAAGGGGAGTGCTCGCTTCAGGACAAACCTCAGAGCGGCCCATGTCTAGCCTGCGACCTGTTCTTGATGGCCCCGCTCGCTCTCCCGGGCCCAGATGACGGGGTCCCCCACGAGGGACGGTCCCGCCCGAGTGGGAGTGGGCCTCCTTCCCCGTAAGGCCCGTGCCTCCCCTCGTTCTGCAGGACAGAAGAGCCGGGAAGGCACGAGCTCGGGGGGATCAGCATAAACCTCGGCGATGGTCCTTCCCGATCCCGGGAGCCAGAGCTCGGCCTCCTTTTGGGACCCGACGTCCTAAAGAAGCCCGTGTGGTCAGTGGCTCGGATGCAGGGCGGAGGCCGACGGAGAATCAGGAAGAGCAAAATGGGGCGGGGGGGAACCAGAAGCTGAAGGAGAGGGGGACAGCTGTCAGCATCGGGAGCCTTCGCGGGGACCCGGCGTCCTTTCCCAGGAGGGGCCCCCCTCTGTAGGGTGCTTCCCGCCGCCCCGCGCTCCCCGTGGGCACCCGCAGGCGCATCCCCGGGCCTCCAGCGCCTCTGCAGCCGTGGTCTGGAGCGTCCTCCGTGTGTCCTACCGGGGACCCCAGCGTCACGTCTGTAACCGTCCGGCTGCTGTCTGACAACAGTCGGGGGATTCCGACGTTTGTTGGGTTTGGGGTGTGTGCCTGTCTGTCGCCGTGCCGCGATCTGATCCTCGGGCCGCGTCGTCCTGACGCCGAAACGGTTGAAGAAGCACCATCATTTCTGGTGCTGGCGCTGGGCGGCTAGCTGGGTTCTCCCGGCCGACCCGGGCCCCCTCGTGCCGTCCCGTGCCGTCCCGTGCCGTCCCGTCCCGCCAGGGGGTCAGCTGAGCTGGAAGGTCCGGCTCGGCCACATTCCCGTGGGTGGCAGCGGGTCCCCGCCGAGCGCCGGCCGCTTCTCTTCTCCCCGATGCCTCTCCAGCGGGGAGCCAGACCTCGGGGCCGCCCTGGGGGGAGCTCCTGAGGGGCCGGCTGCCCGTGGGGGGAGCCCTGGGGCTGCCTGTGTGTGTGTGTGTGTGTGGGAGTCGGGGTGGGGACGGGGCCGGGGTCCCTCGGTCCCCTGCGCTGCCTGCCCCCAGGCCGAGCCCCGCGCTCACCCAGCCCCTACTCTCCAGGGCGTGCAGGGTGCCCTCCACACTCTGGTGCGAGGGATCCAGCAGCACCGGGTGTGCACGCTGAGCCCGCCCGGTGAGGGTGGCCCAGGTGTGAGAGCTGCAAGGGCCTGCTGTCCTGACGTCCGCTCCGGGGCCACGCTGACCGCCCCGCGGGCCCTCTGTGCCCCAGGCGCACAGGCCCGGGGCGGGGAGGGGAGGAAGCGCCCCGGAGCCCGGGCAGCCCAGGCCCCCTGGACAGAGGGGGCACAGACCTCCCAGGGCGCTTAGCACAGACCCTGGTGACCTGAGGCTCCCCGGCTGTCACTCTGTCCCAGGCCCGTCCTGGCCGCGGGCGCAGGCTGAGTCGCAGTAGAGTCTGCGGGGTCCTGACCCTGGCGTCTGGCCGCCCCGGGAAGGCACGTGGGGACGT
Organism: Vulpes vulpes; assembly: GCF_048418805.1. NCBI lineage: Eukaryota > Metazoa > Chordata > Mammalia > Carnivora > Canidae > Vulpes > Vulpes vulpes. The sequence goes on from NC_132783.1 coordinate 146,921,584, forward strand.
CAGCCGTGTGTGCCTGGCGGCGCCCCCGCAGGGGCTGGTCGGGGCCTTGGCGGCGCCCCCTCCTCCTCTCTGGGGGTGTCTCCGCACCCCGTGCACAGAGCTCCGGGAGACGCAGAAACGAGCCGGCCGTGCCCTCTCACACAACAACACTTTATTGAACTTGCAACAGCAAACAGGGGCTCAGAGCCGAGGGTGCGCGCCTTCCCCTGGGAGACCTTCCTGTCCTTAGAGGAAAGCGGGAATCCCACAGGGGTGCGGGTGCTGGAGTCCCCCGCCTGGGAGCCTGTGCGGACTCGACTCCGGGTGGGGGCGCGTGTCCTGAGGTCGGGGCGGTGAGAGGCGGTTCTGGGGGCGGCAGGGCTGACGTGGACCTGCGGCCCATGGGCTCCTGCGCTGGGTCCCCGCAGGGCAGCTGGACCCCGGCCTCGGGCCCCCTGGGGCCGGGTGACTGACTGCTGGAGCCCCAGGGCGTGGAGGAGCCTGCCTCCTGGTGTGGGTGTGGGTGTGGGTGAGGGTGGGGGTGTGGGTGGGGGTGTGGGTGGGGCCCACGGGCCTGCCCCCGCTGCCCTGCCCTGGGGTGTCCCGGGATCCCCAGGGCTGCCCTAGGTCAGCGACCTGGGCCTGTGGGGCACGCCCAGGGCCCAGGAGGCCACATCCTGCTGTGAGAGGGCTCGCTCGGCCCGGGGCCAGAACGCAGGCCTGGCCAGGGCCCCGGGGCGCTGGATCCCATTAGCGCTGGGCCTGGGGCAGGCGCTCGAGTCGCCCCTGCCCCCACAGAGCCCGGGGCCAGGCCAGCCCAGGTCCCTCTGGGTCAGGGGCTGGTGTCCCGTGCGGGCGGTGCCGCCCTCCGGGAGGCACAGCGAGACGAGGCAGGGCACGGTGACGGCGGGCCGGAGCCTCCGGGCCCCCGCCCTCACCGCCACGCTCTGCCCCCGAGGCCCGCGAGCATCGAGCTGCCCCGTGGACGCGGGGGGCAGAGGGTCCCGGGCCTGTGCGGGGCCTCGGGGCAGCGGGCTCAGCGCCGCCCTGGCTCTGCCCTGGCTGTGCCCGTCACTGCCCAGCGAGGGGCACGAGCTGCAGTGGCCGCGGGGCAGGAAGGGTGTCCTGGGCCCGACAGCGTCATCCCTAGGGGGCTGGGGGGACCGCGTGATGGGAGTCCCGGGGGTGCTCCAGGGCCCGGTCCGTCGCGGGGCCTCTGGGGTGGCCCAGGCAGGTGCCAAATGGAAGGAGACCCCGTTTTCTGTCTTGAAGCCCGCCGTGTCCCGGGGCCGCCTGCCTGCACCGCCTTGTTGCCCCGGGAGGGTGGGGAGGGAGTTCCACCGCCGGGGCTGGGGGGCAAGTTGGACGATGGCCTGGCCGGGAGGGGGTCCGGGCGGCTCAGGCCGGGCGGCTGGGCCCGGGGAGGCCGGCTCCTCCACCCTGCGCGGTGGCTCAGAGGCCAGAGAAGGGAGGAGAGGCCCGGGCGCCGGGGACACTGGCTCCAGGCCCAGGGGCCTCGTGGGGAACTCCTCAGGTCCCGCTGGAAAGAGGCCGACGGGGTCAGCGTCTCCAGCAGGCTGTGTGTCCCCCGCTGGGGGCCCCGGGGGTCCTCACGGCTCCCGCGTGACCCCCCCCCCCGGCCTGACCCTGTGCTCAGCCCCCCACACTGCTGCCCGGGCCCTGCAGTGGGTACCCGCCCGCCCAGCCCTGGCCTGGGGTCCCCGAGGCTGGAGCAGAAGAGGAGAGCCCCAGAGATGAGGACGGGGGCCCCGGGGGCTCTGTCCCCTGTGGGCGGCCCCAGCAGGCCGAGTCGGGAGGGGCCGGGGCCCTGAGCCCACCTGGCGGGGGCAGGTCGCACCGCATCCTGCGGAGCTGGGTCATGGAGGCCCGAAGGTGTCTCAGCACGGCCTCGTCCTCCAGGGCCCAGGGCTGGGCCAGAGAGTCCTGGAGGAACTCCCGGAGCCCTTCCAGGGGCAGCTTCAGGAGGCGCTCTGGGCGGTGGGCGAGAGTCAGACCCAGAGGGCCCCGCCCTGGGGCCCCCGGGGCCCCCAGGCCAGCGGCTGGGGTCCCGCTGTGCCCAGGAGCGCCGCGGGCAGTGCGCTGGCCGGGGTGGCCCCTGCCCGCTGCTCCACTCGGGGAGCCCCGCTGCACCCGCCTGCCCCGCCGTCCCCCCGCCCCAGGTCTGGGTGCTGCTCAGAGCCCAGGGTCACCGCCCCTGCCCCCCGCCCCCGGCACACCTGGGCTCCCGGGGGCTCACTTACTCCTGTGCACCTTGAGGATGGTATAGGCCATGGCCGTGAGCACCCTCTCCCCATCCAACACGTAGGCATCCCACAGCTTCAGGGTGAGCGAGAAGGGGGTCTAGGGGGACGGCGGGGTGGGAGGAGCGGCCTGAGCAGGGCCCCTGGGGGGCTCGGCTGGGGCTAGGCTAGGCCTGCCATCTGGCCCCCGGCTGCCTGCGACGAGGCCCCGCAGCGCCCCCCCCCCGCCCCCCGCCCCCCGCCTCCCCGTCCGTGCCCTCCTCCCAGGGAGATCAGGGACTCCCGGCCGCTCCGGGTTCCGTCCCCGGCCAGCACCTCCCGCACCCCTGGGGGCACAGACTCTGCCCGCACTTGACGACAGACACCACGCCTCGAGAGGACCCCAGGCTGGCCGCCCGATGGGCCGAGGGCCCGTCCACACCCCGGGCTGACCCGGCCTCCCCCGGGGGAGCTGAGGCAGAGACGGGCCGCCCCCCGGGACCTCGTCCAGGGACCCTCTGGGCTTCTCCAGGACGGGCTGGGCTGCGAGCCTCAGCCTCAGCCTCAGGACCCCGGGGTCGGGCCTGGCTCGTCTGGAGGGTGGGGCTGAGCTGGGCCCTCCCCGGGGGCAGGGGGCAGGTCCGGGAGCGGGGGTCCCGGGGGGGGGCCTCACCCGGCCGAGGAAGCACTGGAGAAACCATTTGGGGCTGTAGATGCCGGTGGACATCTGCTCCTCGTCCTGGCGGGAGGGCAGGGGGTGCTCAGGCCCCACGCCGCGGCCCCTGGAGCCGGGTGGACGCGCTCCCCGCGGCCCAGCCCAGCCCCGAGGGCGCCCCCGGGCCCCAGGGGGAGGAACGTGACCCCAACTCTGGGCAGCTCGGAGGGAGGGCCATGCCCCCCACCCCCTGCCCCGGGCTCCGGGGACGGAGCCTCAGGAGCTCCCACTCGCCCCCACTCGCCATGTGCTTCCTCAGGTCCGGGAGAGCTCTTTGGAGGACCCGCTCGTGATGTCTCTGGAACCTGAGGAGCTTCGGGAAGCCCGGGACGAAGAAGCCTGAGAAGGCCCCAGGCCCCCACGGTCAGGGCCTCCTCCTGCACCAGGCGGGGTGGGGGGTGTCGGGGCAGGGGCCTCCCCGCCACGCCCTGACCCCCGTGTGCCCACCGCCCTCGGAGCCCTGGCTGGATCCGCTCTTCCCAGAGGGCAGGGCCTGCCTCCCAGGCCGGGGGCGCGGGGCCCGGGGACCCTCGTCCTCACAGAGACCCCGCGGGGCGTGGGCTGGGGGCTGAGGACCGGGCCCGGCTGACCCAGCACCCTCTCTCCTGCGGGGGCCGCCGCGGGGACAGGGGGGTCCCCAGCCCCGAGGGGCAGCGGGTGCAGGCCAAGGGGAGGGTGATGGGCGTGCACGGCCCTCTGCTGTCGGTGGGGCTTGGGAGTGAGGCTGGGGGCCCCCGGGAGGGGGAGACGCTGCCCCCTGGGCCCCGTGTGGCCGTGGGCTGGCAGGGGGGCCTGGGGGACAAGCCGGCAGCCCGGCGGGAGGCTGGGGGAGCAACGGGAGTGCGTGCCTGGCCTGCAGACGGTGGGGCGGGTGGCCGTGGCTCCGGGACCCCGAGGCCACCGGGGAGGCGGGGCCCTTGCCCGTGGGGGGGCGAGCTGGGGGGTCCCCGCCTGCCCCCCGGTGCAGCAGCCTGCAGGGAGGCCCTCCTGAGCTCCCCGGCGGGCCCCTACCGTGCATGGAGTGCCGGTCGCCCACCATCAGCTGGGCCAGCGCCCAGAAGGCGTCCTCCTCGGGCAGGAACATGAGGAGGACGGCCGCGATCTCGCTCATGCCCTGGCAGTAGCCCACCTCCTGCAAGAGCCAGAGCCCCACGGAGGGCGTGCGCCCCGAGGCCCCCTCTGAGCCCTCCCCGCGGGCGTCAGGCTCCCCCGGCTCCCTCCCAGCCCGGGCTCCCGGAGGGGGCTCCCAGAGGGCGGGGGAGCAGGTGAGGGCCACCCGGACCAGCTGGGGCGCGAGCACCCCGGGCCCCGCTACCGAGCCCTGCGGCCGCCGTGCCAGGACCCCCGTCCTCAGGCCAGCAGGAGGGGCCTCCGTGAGCTGTGCCAGGCTGTAGGGGACCCGCCAGGTCTGGAGACCCCCCAGAGGGCAGGTCGGCGGGGGGGTGGGGGGGCCTGACTGTGGCCCCTGGCAGGTCCCACGAGGGGAGCTGGGCCAGGACACCCCGCGGGGCCGGGGAGCGTGTGAGCTGGGGTCCTCGGGGACCCTTCTGGAATGCGCCGTGGAAGGGGGCGGCCTCCTGGGCGCCTCGGCCTCGTTCCCTTCGGGGGAGTGGGAGCCTTCCCCGCCCGGGCTCTCGTCGGTAGTGCCGTCTGTCAGGGTCCAGACCCGAGCTCTAGGACGGCCGCGGTGCACGCGGGGGCCCTGGGCAGCCCCGGCCCTCGGGCACGCAGGCCCTGCCTCCCCTGGGAGGTCTGCACCCCGCCCCCTGCCCGTCCCGGAGGAGAGAGACCCTCCCCGGCATCTCGGGGGCCGTGGAGCCGGGGCCATAACTGTGAGTCCCGCTGGTCACCACCACTCAGGACAAGGCCGCCCGCGGGGCAGGAGGCGGGGGCAGGGACACTCACCGTGTCGTACACCGAGTAGGCTGCCAGAACGCAGAACAGGGCTCGCTGCCTAGGAGGGGGGACAGCGGGGGGCTCTGCTCAGTCAGCCCCCGCCCAGCGAGGCCGCCGAGGTGCCGACACCGGCCCCGCAGGCCCCGCGGCCCGCAGGGCCCCTCCGCGGGGGCCGATCTCCGGGGTCAGGTCTGCGCACGGGGACAGGCGGCGACCTCACACGTGCAGCGTGCCGGGGGTTCAGTGCACCCTGGGGTGTCCGACGCCTCCGAGCGGCTCCCGCCGTGGGGTGTGCAGCTCCGGGCTCCCCCAGCGCCGCCAGCGCCCCGGGCCTCCAGCCCTGGAGCGGCCCCCCCCGACCCCCCCCGCACGCCCCCATGGGAGCCAGCGCTCCCCCTGCCCCGGTCCCCGCAGCCCCTGACGCCTCTCCTCCGCTGCCCTGGCCTGGCCCGGCCCGGCCCCGTGTCCCGGGAACACCACCAGCCCCACGTGACCCCTGCCCCGAGCCCACGCAGCCGGGGCATCCGTGGCCCTGAGCGCACCCCCAGGTCTTCCCAGGTGTCCCTGGGCTGGACTCTGTGGGGGGCACCCCGGGCCCGCCCATCCCAGAGCATCTCGGGGCTCCAGGTCTGAGCCGCCGTGAGGAGAGCAGGGAACGTCGTGCAGGTGTGACCCCGATACAGGCTGCGAACCCCTGGGGTCACTATCTGAGCACGGGGGGGTACGGGGTGCGGCCCCCTCAGCGCTGCCAGGAGCCGCCCGATGCCCCCCGCACGGCGGCCTGAGTCTGCACCCCGGCTCCGCGGCCCCCGGGCCCGGGCTGCTGGAGGCCGGCTCCCCCCGGGCCGGGGGTCACAGGTCAGCCTGACCCGGCCGCGCTCTGAGGGCCGCGGGGGCCCCGGGGGGCAGCAGGTTCCCTGCAGGGAGGAGCACCGAGTTCTCGTGGGGAGACGGTCCGAGCGGCCCGCCCGGGAAGCCCAGCCACCCATGCCTGGCGTCTCCCCAGCCCCGCCCCTGGCGCCCCTGCAGGTCACCCCTGGGGTCCCGGGCTCCCACACACCCCGCCCGCTGCACACACAGGTAGCTGCACCCTATGCTCCACCCACCTGCAAGCCCCTGTCGGGGGGCTCCCTGCCTTCCCCACCTCCCCGCGGCCCCTGGGGACTCTGCGGGACACCCGGGCTTCTGACGGGAGCAGGCCGTCCAGAGAACCCCAAGGTGGCCGGGGAGGCTGAGCATGTCCCACAGGGGGCAGCTGCACCGCGTCCTCGTGGGGGTGGGGTGGGGTGGGGGTGGGGGCGGGACCGATAGTGTAGGGGTGGGGGTCTGGGGTTGTGGGGGATGGTGTGGGGGGTGATGCAGGGGGATGGCGTGGGGGGCTGCGGACACAGGGCACCCCCTTCTCTAAGGTGCACACGGAGACGTCTACAGATAAAGGCGACCCCAGTCTGGGGTTTGCTGTGACCCCTGCCCCTGCCCCTGGGGCCCCGTGTGCTCCGCGCAGGGCCTGCCTGGACCGGGGCGGCGTCTGGGGGGGGGGGGGGGGGGGGCGTCATGCCGTGTGTGCTCACCAAGTGCAAATTGTCTAAAACAAAATGCCCAGAATTCAGAAGTACATAAAGCACCGGAGGGTGGGTGTCACCCTGACCTGTCCGACCCTCGTCGGGTCCACGTGTCCCGGTCCAGCCGCGGCCATGCACCCTGGCCCCAGGTCCCCTTCGTGCCCCCCACGCCCCCACCCCGGCCCCCTGCTCTTCACGGGGCCGCCCCTCACCCCCTTGGGGTTCAGCTCAGATGGTGACCCCTGGAGGCCCCGTCCTGCGGCCTCCCCATCCCCGAGACCCTGGGGTTGGGGGCACGGGGGTCATCCCCAGCACCCTACCACGTGGCAGTGTGTTGTTTGCTGCCGTCGCTCCCCCCGGCCTCGGAGACCCCGTGTCCCCAGCACAGAAGCCCCCGGGCCTCTCCCAGGCCGGGCCCCCGACCCCCGAACCCCGCTGGCCCAGCAGCCTCACCCGACCCCGTAGCGGTCCCAGAACATGGTGTGACTGCGGAACGTGCGGTTGACGTCCAGGTCGATCTGCACGATGTCCCGGGAGGAGACCAGGGCCGCCTCCTTCATTGCCTGCGGGGAGACCCCGGGAGGAGGAGCCGGCGTCAGGGACACAGACCCCGACCTGTCAGCAGCTGCCGTCCTGGGCAGGGAGCCCCGGGGCCACCACGGGAGTGTGTCCTGCAGGAACCTCCACCCTTCCCCTGGGAGGCCGGGGACGGCGGGAGTGCCCACCGTGCCCGCGGGGCCTGCGTGAGGGCCTGTGCCCAGCTGTCGTGGGCGGGGAGGGGACTGAGGGTCAGCCCTGGACAGGGAGGGGACGTGGAGGATCAGCCCGGGTGGGGAGGGGACACGGGAGTTCAGCCCCGGGTGGGGAGGGGTCACGGAGGATCAGCCCTGGGCAGGGAGGGGACCGAGGGTCCACGGGGAGTAGACGGGTCGGGTCCCACCTGGTATTTCCCGGCATTGCTGGCCTTAACCTGGTCGACGTTCAGCAATCGCAGCCACACCTGTCCCCGCACCTGGGGCGGGACCCCCTTGTACACCCGGCGTCGCAGCTGCGGGGAGGAAGGCAGTGCTGGTGAGAGGGGCCCAGGGCGGCCCCTTGGAGCCCAGGGAACACGAGGCATCTAGAAGGTTCCGGCGTCGGCTCCAGGGTGTCTGCAGAGAGGCTGGGTCTCCCTGGATCTGGGCCCCCCCCCTCCCCCGTCCCCCGCGAGGAGCAGGGACCCTGGCCCCGACCTGACGCTCCCCCACCGCCGTCCCGGGGCCTGGGGAGGGAGGCCCGGGCACCCAGCAGACTCTCCCCAGGCAGGGGGCTCCCCCGAGGACGGGGCAGGAGGACACTGAGGGCGGCCCCCCAGCCCCGTCGGGACGGAGAGCCCTCGGGGGCACCCAGCGCCCCACCTTCTCGCTGGGGAGGTAGTGGTCCCATCGCTTGAGCATTTTTATCCATTTGTCCGCGCGCCGGGTCTCCTGGCGGAGTTTCTGGGAGAGGACAGGCGGGGGCCGCAGGTGAGGCTCCCGCCGCGGGAGGTGGGCGCTCGGGCCGCGTCCAGTGCCCCGCGGGACCCGGAGGAGCCAGGAAGGCACAGGGCCCCCCGCGGACCGCGGCTCCGGGTCTCGGGTGCGTTCCCGGCGGCCCGTGCAGCGCTGGGACGGGGGACTGGGGAGACGCCCGGGGATGTCCTGGGGGACGCGGTGCAGACAGCTGGCCCCAGCTCCCCCCCACGTCCTGCCCGGGGCCCAGGACGGGCTCTCACCTTGGCCTCGCGGGGGCTGGGGTCGGGCAGCTCCCTGTCCCTGGAAGGCAGGAGACGCAGAGCCCTGAGGCCCCGGCCCCACAGCCACACACACACACACACACACACACACACACACACACACACACACACACACACACACACACACACACACACACCCCGTCTGCACCCAGCGTCCTGGGGAGGGCAGGGCTCCCCCGGGGAGGGCAGGGGCTGCCAGCGGCCTGAGGGCGGGCGGGGGCGGCGTCTGGGGGGTCTGAGGAGGGTGTTTGCCGGTGGTGGGCTGGGCGGGGACCCCTCGGCGCCCCCAGGGGGTGATTTGCCCCCCTCCTCGATGGACCAGCCCGAGAGCTGTCAGCGTGGCCCGGGTGCCCCGTGACCGTCCCGCTGAGGTCCCCCCGCCTCCCCAGGGCCTGACTGCCCAGCGTCCAGCCGGCCTCCCCCTGCCCCCTGGCCGTCCCCCTGCTGTCCCCGGGCTCCCCTCTCTGCTGTCCCCTCTGCCACCCTGGCCCATTTCACCTCCCGTCCTGTCGGAGCCCCTGAGCACGACCACCCCTGAGCCATCCCAGCAGACACTGGGCCGTGAGCAGGGCCGAGGGGGCCCCACCTGGGGTCTCCAGCGTCCGTCAGGTTCTCGTGGGGCTGTTGACCCATCAGCCTCGTCCCCTGCGACCTAGGCCACTGGGCTGTCCCCTCCCTCCTTCCCGCCCAGGGCAGCCCCCTCCTCCTCTTGCCTCCTCCTGCCTGGTCGGGGCCTCCCTCTGCGGCCCCCCCCCCCTCCCCGCGCTGGCCTGGTCCCCGGCATCCACCTGCAGCCCCGCAAAAGCCTTCGGGTGTGGGCGAGAGCACCCCTGCGGACTCGGCCCAGACCAGGCCGTCCCCCTACGGAGAGCACGCCCCGGCCCCAGAGCCCCTCACGGGCGGGATCCCCTGCTGAAGGGACTGGACACCCCACCCCACCACCACCCCCGGATGCAGCAGGCTGACACCTGGGCCTGCCCAAAGCAGGCGTGGGGGCCCCTCCTCTGAGTGTCCAGGGGCCTCCCCCGGGCCCAGCTCCCTTCCTGCCCACGTCCCGGGTCGGCCTCCGGGGTGTCTCAGCTGCAACCCAGCGCAGACATGGCCCTCAGAGGGCTCCAGGGGACCAGGTCCCGACCTGGGGGCGGGGGGGTCAGCCTCCAGAGAGGTGTTCCTGCCAAGGCCACCCGCCCTGGGATGGATGAGGGGTGTCCAGGGGACTCACTGCAGAAAGCCCTGGTGGTCGGCGACCTTGCACAGTGACAGGTCCTGCGGAGACCCTGCTTGGGGCGCCTGCAACAGAGGGGGCTCCGTGGTGGGGACCGATCAGAGCAGGGGAGTGGGGACAGAGACAGGAGGGAGCAGAAGGGCTCCTCCCTCCCCTGGATCCTGAGGGAGCGCCGACCCTCTGAGATTGGCCGGGCGCCAGAGTGGGCGCAGCCTGGCAGCCTCCCCTGCTTCTGTCTATCAGTGACGATCCCCCCCTGGGCCTCACCCGGACCCGGCGACTGTGGTCCCCACCTGGGCCTCACTTGACCTGGTGACTCTGATCCCTACCTGGCCCTCACCCAGGCCTGGTGACTCTAGTCCCCAACTGGGCTTCACCCAGGTGACTCTGGTCTCCACCTCAGCCTCATGTGGATCTGCGACTGTGGTCCCCACCTTGGCCTCACCTGAACCTGGTGACTCTGGTCCCCACCTGGGCTCACCTGGACCTGGTAGCTGTGGTCTTCATCTGGACCTGGTGACTCTGGTCCCCACCCGGGCCTCACCTGTACCTGGTGCCTGGGCTCCTCCGCTACCAATGACGAGGATCCAGGATGGACCCTTAGTTGCTACTGACACCGGGACCATCCCCAGGGTCTCACTTGTTCCTGGTGACTGTGGTCCTTGCCTGGGCTGACCTGGCTCATCCTTGGCTCTGATCCCGTCTTGAGCCTCACCTGCTCCTGCAGGTACGGTCCCCCCTGTCGTGGGTGTGTAGTGTCTATGGTCCCTTCTGGGCCTCACCTGATGGTACTGGGCCACGATATTGGCCCTTTGCAAGGCCAGCAGGGTCTCCGGGTCCTCCTGCATCGTGCTGCAATCCAAACACATCCAAGGATGACGGCGCGTGAGAACCTTCCGAGGACACATGCGTCCGGGTGCTCCCCGTGGGCGGGCGCCCCTCTGTCTGACCGGAGCCGGAGACAACCCCGTAGCCCCGAGGGGCACAGGCATCACACACGGGCCCTCGCTGCCTGTCTGTCTGTCCGTCGCCCACCGACAGTCCACCTTCCCAGCCACTGTCCCAGGGCACGCCGTCACGCTGGGGTCACAGAGCGCTCCCACCCCGGTATCAGGAGCACACGGGCGGGGGACCCAGGGGCTCCGGGGAACTGCCCACCTGATGCTCGGGGGTGACGTCTCCCAGCCCGGGGCCGGCGCAGAGATGGTGGTGGGTGGGCCGGCCAGCGAGTGTCCCTGCGGGCTTGGGGGGGGGGGGGGCGGGAATGGAAGGTTTCTCCGAGATTCCACAAGCACACGACCAAGGGGAGAAAGCGACGGACTGGACTTCATCAAAATTAAAACCTGATGCCAGCAAGAGTGCGACCGAACTCCCCACCCTGAGGGCAGCGATGTGTGAATAGCCTGAGGGGGGCCCTGGGGGAGCACGAGGGACTCCACGTTCTTTGGAGCCTGAAGAGCAAGCCTGCTCACGGGCCAGGGGGACCCAGCGGGCACAGGGCGGGATGGGGGGGTGACAGTCACCCCTGTCGGGGTCCATGCGTCTAGGACAGGCTGGAAAGGTCATGGCTTGGGTGCCTGCACAGCAGAGGGCTTACAGGGGAGCGGGGGTCCCGGGGGAGCTGCCTGAGTTCCGACTGCAGCCTCCTTCCCTGGACGGGGGCAGCAGGGTGGCCGCTCTCACCCCGTGGGGCTGTGGAAGGGCTGTGGGAGCTGCTCACGGTCATCGCATGGGGGTCGGGGTGTTGTGGACCCCAGCGCGGGAGGCCTGTGCCCCCACCCGGATCCACAGGCCCCACTGTGGCCCGCGGGGATCAGGGATCAGCTGCCACTCACCTGTGACCTGTCGCTGTGTGGGCGCCTCCTCTTTATGCACTGGGGTACTGGGGAGTGTGGGAGGGTGGGGGTACTGGGGAGAGTGGGAGGGTGGGGGTACTGGGGAGAGTGGGAGTAGCGGGGTACTGGGGAGAGTGGGAGGGTGGGGGTACTGGGGAGAGTGGGAGGGTGGGGGTACTGGGGAGAGTGGGAGGGTGGGGGTACTGGGGAGAGTGGGAGTAGCGGGGTACTGGGGAGAGTGGGAGCGTGGGGGTACTGGGGAGAGTGGGAGGGTGGGGGTACTGGGGAGAGTGGGAGGGTGGGGGTACTGGGGAGAGTGGGAGTAGCGGGGTACTGGGGAGAGTGGGAGGGTGGGGGTACTGAGGAGAGACGAGTCCTGGGCTACTGGGGAGAGCAGGAGAGTCGGGTCGCTGCGAGCCAGATCCGGAGCACCGGTGCCTCCGAAGGTCTGCGGACGCAGAGTGGGCACCAGGCAGCGGTGGAACCCGGGGGCACCACAGTTCCGCCCAGAGCGGGGTCCCGCATCATCACTGTGGGCAGGCGGGGTCCAATCAGCACTCAGCCCTCACCCTGGTGGCCGAGGGTCCCGGGGGAGGGTCCTGTCCCCACGCCGGGCGGGAAGGCGATGCAGGCAGCCTCCCGCATCCTCAGTTCCCATCCTCGGGCCCTGCAGGCCTCCCGCCCTTCAAGGCAGACTGGGGGTCACAGATGCCCCCCCCCGCCCCCCAGGGTTCACAGCGTGGGGTTGCAGTTAGGAGCATTTGAGGGGCTCCTGGGTGGTTCCGTCCGTCGGTTCCACGTCGACTCTTGAGTTTGGCTCAAGCCAGGATCTCCAGGTTGTGGCGTGGAGCCTCGGGTGGGGCTCGGTCTCCGGTGGGTGAGGAGTCCGCTCCAGGTTCCCCCTGTCCCTCCGCCCCTGCCCCCCGCACCGTCTCCCAAGTACATCTTCTAAACATTAACATGAAGACACGTGAGCATCTGGATCCCCTCTGCAGAGGCACCTTCGTGTGCGTCACGACCGTGTAAATGCCTTTCACGGACCCACCGGGATTCCCACCGGAAACCCCTTTTCCTTGGTATCTGTTGAAGTGCCGTCGACACCCAAGGGGACAGTAGTTTCAGGGCTACAGCTGGCGACTTGACAATTCTGTGCCTCGCTCAGCTCTCCCCGCGAGAAGCGGCGTCACCGTCTGTCCCCGTACCGAGTTGTCCCCACGGTCCTGACTCTATTGCCAGGCCGTACTTTCTAAATTTCCGGGATTCCTTTATTTAGAACCACACGCTTGTAGCTTTCCCTATTTGTTCATCCACGTTGCCCACCTGCCCCCCGCGGCCCCTCTGATCACTCAGCACGATCCATCCCGTTAACCAGAGAAAGGACATGGGGCGGCCCGGGGCGGAGGGGGGCGGCGGGGCTCAGCGCTTCAGCGCCTGCCTTCCCTTCGGCCCAGGGCGTGATCCTGGAGTCCCGGGATCGAGTCCCACATCGGGCTCCCTGCACGGAGCCTTCTTCTCCCTCTGCCCGTGTCTCTGCCTCTCTCTCTCTCTCTCTCTCTCTCTCTCGTCTCTCGGTGTCTCTCAAGGATATATAAATAAAATCTTTAAAAAAACAAAGAGGAAGGAGACGATCCCCTCAAGAGTCGCAGAAAACGCATTTGACAGAACAAAGCATGAAAAGCACAGGGGGTTTTAGGAAAGGTCTGTCAACAGAGGAGAGGCCGCGTAGGAAGGCCCGCAGCTGACGTCATCCCCGAGGGTGACGACCTGAAATCGTCTCCCCCGAGAGCAGGAACAAGCCACGGAGGTGCCCTCTCAGCGCTGGGAGTCCCACGTAGTCAACAGACGGGAAACAGCCCTGTGGGGGTCGCGTCCACGCCCACAGGGGCCCGGCCTCCTCAGGACCCGCGGGGAGGCTTCCGGGTCAGGGTTAGGGTCAGGGTCAGGGTCAGGGTTAGGGTTAGGGTTAGGGTTGGCATATTGTGCTTAGCATAATACTCTTTCTAGGCTTTAATACTTCTTTAAATGTTTCATAGAATTCACTCATGAAGCCATCTGGTCGTGGACTTCTGCGTTTTGGGAATTTTTTTCCTATTACTCAACAGCTTCGCTGAGAATTGGTCTATTCAAATTTTCTATTTCTCTATGTGTCAGTTTTGGTAGGTTATATATTTTCTAGGAATTTAGCCACACACAAAAGTAAAATCAAAAACTAGAAATTTCATTCTTTGGCTTGTGTCTATCCAGTTTTTCCAACACCATTTGTAGATTTTTTTCCCCACTGGATATTCTTTCCAGCTTTATCAAGGATTAAACGACGACATAGTTGTGGGTTCATTTCTGGGAGGTCTGCTCTGTGCTCTTGGTCTGTGTGTCCGTTGTCGTGCCAGGACCGTACTGTCTTCATCACAACAGTTTTGTGACATAACTGGAAATCTAGCGATGTGAAGCTTCCTACTTTGCTTTTCTTTTGCAAGGCTGCTTCGCCTGTCTGGGGTCTTTTGAGGTTCCATGCAAAGTTGAAGATCATTTATCTTAGCTCTGTGAGAAATGCTGGGGGCATTTTGATAGGGTTTATAGGAATGTCTGGGCTGCTCTCGGTTGTGAAGACACTTCGTACCCTTTCAGTCCACGAGTGTGGAGTGTCTCTTTCCGTCTCTTTGTGTCATCGATTTCTTTCCATCATCGTCTTCAGAGTAAGTTTTTATAGCTGTTTCCTTAGGTTTTTTCTTAAGTATAATATTATTTTTTGTTTCATTTTAAATTTATTTTTATTAATGTCTTAGTTTCTCTTTTTCTTACCTTCTTACTGAGGTATAGGAATGCAACAGAATTCTGTGCATTAATTATGTATCCTGTGACTTTACTGAATTCATTTACCGGTTCTAACATTTTTTTGTTTGTTCATTTTTGTAGTTTTCTATATATAGTGTCATGGTGTCCATTTCTTGTAGGTTGTCCTATTGGCATATAGTTTCTGATGTGCCATCAAGCCCTCTTGTCTCCACCGTTTCTGTCTGTCAGAACCCTGCGTTCACCCTGCCTGTGTCCGAGTTTTGTTTTGTTTTGTTTTTTTTCTTTTTATCTCGGACAAGTGACTGAGTTTCAAACCTCCAAGTTTTAGGGGCTGCCCTGGGGGAGACCCGTGCTCCTCCCGCCCGGGAGGGTCTCCTCCCACTTCTGGCCTTTGCTGGCCCGGCCCAGGGACGCGGCCCCGTGACCGCACAGGGGTTTGCAGTTTGTGGCCACACAGGGCAGACAGCTGGCCCTAGTCCCGCGGCCCTCGGCCGGGGTCCCCGCTCCTGGGCCTGGGAACCGTTGGCGCCACCGTCCTTGGGACCCCGGGGACCCTGAGCCCACCCTGTCGCTCCAGGGGCCGCCCCCCACTTCGCCTCCCGAGCACCGTCGAGGCCGGCGTGTCCCCCCCTCTAGCAGACTTCTGGAAGTTCTGACTTTGTGCTCTGCTGCTTCTAATAGTGTGCGTAGACCCGTCAGCTGGCTCCCTGCCCCTGTGGGATCCGGGGCTGTGTCTCCCCCAGACCGACTGACTGATTTTCTTTTTAAGATTTTATTTTTCTGTCATCTCTACACCCACATGGGGCTTGAACTCTCCGCCCCAAGAACAAGAGTCGCGTGTTCTTACCAACCACCCCAACCACCCCGAGAGCGGCCAGGCTCCCTTTGATTGATTGACAGGTAGTAACTGAAGCCGACGTGCTGCCTGTGTCGTGTCAGGGCAGAAACTGAGCCCCGGCGTCGAGGTGCGGTGGAGTCATTGGGACCTTGGTCGATGTTAAAGAAAGCGGAGCCTCCCCGGGAGCCCCGGGAGCCCAGGGAGCGGGGCCCACACACGTGACAAGTTGGCCGTTTCCTTGACCAGGAGTCATTGGGCTGGCTGCCGATTTATTTGAGTTGCTATTCGACGGCGAAGGTCGTTCTAGGATGGGGACACAGCGAGAACGTTCTGGGTTCTTGCGGGTTCGGAGGTAGCTAAAGCTCCCCCGTCGTGGACTCGATGTCCCAGCTGGGTGCAGAGATAGGCGAGCCAGCAAAGAGATGAGAAACATGGCCCTGGGGTGCCTGGCCGGCCTGGTCGGGGGACCTTGATGTCAGGACTGTGAGCTGGAACTCCGTGTTGGGTGTAGAGAGGACATAAACGTAAAACCTTTAACAAATAATAAATGGATGAACTAAGACAGCGTGACGTGGAAGGGGAGTGCTCGCTTCAGGACAAACCTCAGAGCGGCCCATGTCTAGCCTGCGACCTGTTCTTGATGGCCCCGCTCGCTCTCCCGGGCCCAGATGACGGGGTCCCCCACGAGGGACGGTCCCGCCCGAGTGGGAGTGGGCCTCCTTCCCCGTAAGGCCCGTGCCTCCCCTCGTTCTGCAGGACAGAAGAGCCGGGAAGGCACGAGCTCGGGGGGATCAGCATAAACCTCGGCGATGGTCCTTCCCGATCCCGGGAGCCAGAGCTCGGCCTCCTTTTGGGACCCGACGTCCTAAAGAAGCCCGTGTGGTCAGTGGCTCGGATGCAGGGCGGAGGCCGACGGAGAATCAGGAAGAGCAAAATGGGGCGGGGGGGAACCAGAAGCTGAAGGAGAGGGGGACAGCTGTCAGCATCGGGAGCCTTCGCGGGGACCCGGCGTCCTTTCCCAGGAGGGGCCCCCCTCTGTAGGGTGCTTCCCGCCGCCCCGCGCTCCCCGTGGGCGCCCGCAGGCGCATCCCCGGGCCTCCAGCGCCTCTGCAGCCGTGGTCTGGAGCGTCCTCCGTGTGTCCTACCGGGGACCCCAGCGTCACGTCTGTAACCGTCCGGCTGCTGTCTGACAACAGTCGGGGGATTCCGACGTTTGTTGGGTTTGGGGTGTGTGCCTGTCTGTCGCCGTGCCGCGATCTGATCCTCGGGCCGCGTCGTCCTGACGCCGAAACGGTTGAAGAAGCACCATCATTTCTGGTGCTGGCGCTGGGCGGCTAGCTGGGTTCTCCCGGCCGACCCGGGCCCCCTCGTGCCGTCCCGTGCCGTCCCGTGCCGTCCCGTCCCGCCGGGGGGTCAGCTGAGCTGGAAGGTCCGGCTCGGCCACATTCCCGTGGGTGGCAGCGGGTCCCCGCCGAGCGCCGGCCGCTTCTCTTCTCCCCGATGCCTCTCCAGCGGGGAGCCAGACCTCGGGGCCGCCCTGGGGGGAGCTCCTGAGGGGCCGGCTGCCCGTGGGGGGAGCCCTGGGGCTGCCTGTGTGTGTGTGTGTGTGTGGGAGTCGGGGTGGGGACGGGGCCGGGGTCCCTCGGTCCCCTGCGCTGCCTGCCCCCAGGCCGAGCCCCGCGCTCACCCAGCCCCTACTCTCCAGGGCGTGCAGGGTGCCCTCCACACTCTGGTGCGAGGGATCCAGCAGCACCGGGTGTGCACGCTGAGCCCGCCCGGTGAGGGTGGCCCAGGTGTGAGAGCTGCAAGGGCCTGCTGTCCTGACGTCCGCTCCGGGGCCACGCTGACCGCCCCGCGGGCCCTCTGTGCCCCAGGCGCACAGGCCCGGGGCGGGGAGGGGAGGAAGCGCCCCGGAGCCCGGGCAGCCCAGGCCCCCTGGACAGAGGGGGCACAGACCTCCCAGGGCGCTTAGCACAGACCCTGGTGACCTGAGGCTCCCCGGCTGTCACTCTGTCCCAGGCCCGTCCTGGCCGCGGGCGCAGGCTGAGTCGCAGTAGAGTCTGCGGGGTCCTGACCCTGGCGTCTGGCCGCCCCGGGAAGGCACGTGGGGACGTCAGCCGTGTGTGCCTGGCGGCGCCCCCGCAGGGGCTGGTCGGGGCCTTGGCGGCGCCCCCTCCTCCTCTCTGGGGGTGTCTCCGCACCCCGTGCACAGAGCTCCGGGAGACGCAGAAACGAGCCGGCCGTGCCCTCTCACACAACAACACTTTATTGAACTTGCAACAGCAAACAGGGGCTCAGAGCCGAGGGTGCGCGCCTTCCCCTGGGAGACCTTCCTGTCCTTAGAGGAAAGCGGGAATCCCACAGGGGTGCGGGTGCTGGAGTCCCCCGCCTGGGAGCCTGTGCGGACTCGACTCCGGGTGGGGGCGCGTGTCCTGAGGTCGGGGCGGTGAGAGGCGGTTCTGGGGGCGGCAGGGCTGACGTGGACCTGCGGCCCATGGGCTCCTGCGCTGGGTCCCCGCAGGGCAGCTGGACCCCGGCCTCGGGCCCCCTCGGGCCGGGTGACTGACTGCTGGAGCCCCAGCGCGTGGAGGAGCCTGCCTCCTGGTGTGGGTGTGGGTGGGGGTGGGGGTGGGGGTGTGGGTGGGGGTGTGGGTGGGGCCCACGGGCCTGCCCCCGCTGCCCTGCCCTGGGGTGTCCCGGGATCCCCAGGGCTGCCCTAGGTCAGCGACCTGGGTCTGTGGGGCACGCCCAGGGCCCAGGAGGCCACATCCTGCTGTGAGAGGGCTCGCTCGGCCCGGGGCCAGAACGCAGGCCTGGCCAGGGCCCCGGGGCGCTGGATCCCATTAGCGCTGGGCCTGGGGCAGGCGCTCGAGTCGCCCCTGCCCCCACAGAGCCCGGGGCCAGGCCAGCCCAGGTCCCTCTGGGTCAGGGGCTGGTGTCCCGTGCGGGCGGTGCCGCCCTCCGGGAGGCACAGCGAGACGAGGCAGGGCACGGTGACGGCGGGCCGGAGCCTCCGGGCCCCCGCCCTCACCGCCACGCTCTGCCCCCGAGGCCCGCGAGCATCGAGCTGCCCCGTGGACGCGGGGGGCAGAGGGTCCCGGGCCTGTGCGGGGCCTCGGGGCAGCGGGCTCAGCGCCGCCCTGGCTCTGCCCTGGCTGTGCCCGTCACTGCCCAGCGAGGGGCACGAGCTGCAGTGGCCGCGGGGCAGGAAGGGTGTCCTGGGCCCGACAGCGTCATCCCTAGGGGGCTGGGGGGACCGCGTGATGGGAGTCCCGGGGGTGCTCCAGGGCCCGGTCCGTCGCGGGGCCTCTGGGGTGGCCCAGGCAGGTGCCAAATGGAAGGAGACCCCGTTTTCTGTCTTGAAGCCCGCCGTGTCCCGGGGCCGCCTGCCTGCACCGCCTTGTTGCCCCGGGAGGGTGGGGAGGGAGTTCCACCGCCGGGGCTGGGGGGCAAGTTGGACGATGGCCTGGCCGGGAGGGGGTCCGGGCGGCTCAGGCCGGGCGGCTGGGCCCGGGGAGGCCGGCTCCTCCACCCTGGGCGGTGGCTCAGAGGCCGGAGAAGGGAGGAGAGGCCCGGGCGCCGGGGACACTGGCTCCAGGCCCAGGGGCCTCGTGGGGAACTCCTCAGGTCCCGCTGGAAAGAGGCCGACGGGGTCAGCGTCTCCAGCAGGCTGTGTGTCCCCCGCTGGGGGCCCCGGGGGTCCTCACGGCTCCCGCGTGACCCCCCCCCCCGGCCTGACCCTGTGCTCAGCCCCCCACACTGCTGCCCGGGCCCTGCAGTGGGTACCCGCCCGCCCAGCCCTGGCCTGGGGTCCCCGAGGCTGGAGCAGAAGAGGAGAGCCCCAGAGATGAGGACGGGGGCCCCGGGGGCTCTGTCCCCTGTGGGCGGCCCCAGCAGGCCGAGTCGGGAGGGGCCGGGGCCCTGAGCCCACCTGGCGGGGGCAGGTCGCACCGCATCCTGCGGAGCTGGGTCATGGAGGCCCGAAGGTGTCTCAGCACGGCCTCGTCCTCCAGGGCCCAGGGCTGGGCCAGAGAGTCCTGGAGGAACTCCCGGAGCCCTTCCAGGGGCAGCTTCAGGAGGCGCTCTGGGCGGTGGGCGAGAGTCAGACCCAGAGGGCCCCGCCCTGGGGCCCCCGGGGCCCCCAGGCCAGCGGCTGGGGTCCCGCTGTGCCCAGGAGCGCCGCGGGCAGTGCGCTGGCCGGGGTGGCCCCTGCCCGCTGCTCCACTCGGGGAGCCCCGCTGCACCCGCCTGCCCCGCCGTCCCCCCGCCCCAGGTCTGGGTGCTGCTCAGAGCCCAGGGTCACCGCCCCTGCCCCCCGCCCCCGGCACACCTGGGCTCCCGGGGGCTCACTTACTCCTGTGCACCTTGAGGATGGTATAGGCCATGGCCGTGAGCACCCTCTCCCCATCCAACACGTAGGCATCCCACAGCTTCAGGGTGAGCGAGAAGGGGGTCTAGGGGGACGGCGGGGTGGGAGGAGCGGCCTGAGCAGGGCCCCTGGGGGGCTCGGCTGGGGCTAGGCTAGGCCTGCCATCTGGCCCCCGGCTGCCTGCGACGAGGCCCCGCAGCGCCCCCCCCCCCGCCCCCCGCCCCCCGCCTCCCCGTGCGTGCCCTCCTCCCAGGGAGATCAGGGACTCCCGGCCGCTCCGGGTTCCGACCCCGGCCAGCACCTCCCGCACCCCTGGGGGCACAGACTCTGCCCGCACTTGACGACACCACGCCTCGAGAGGACCCCAGGCTGGCCGCCCGATGGGCCGAGGGCCCGTCCACACCCCGGGCTGACCCGGCCTCTCCCGGGGGAGCTGAGGCAGAGACGGGCCGCCCCCCGGGACCTCGTCCAGGGACCCTCTGGGCTTCTCCAGGACGGGCTGGGCTGCGAGCCTCAGCCTCAGCCTCAGGACCCCGGGGTCGGGCCTGGCTCGTCTGGAGGGTGGGGCTGAGCTGGGCCCTCCCCGGGGGCAGGGGGCAGGTCCGGGAGCGGGGGTCCCGGGGGGGGGGGGCCTCACCCGGCCGAGGAAGCACTGGAGAAACCATTTGGGGCTGTAGATGCCGGTGGACATCTGCTCCTCGTCCTGGCGGGAGGGCAGGGGGTGCTCAGGCCCCACGCCGCGGCCCCTGGAGCCGGGTGGACGCGCTCCCCACGGCCCAGCCCAGCCCCGAGGGCGCCCCCGGGCCCCAGGGGGAGGAATGTGACCCCAACTCTGGGCAGCTCGGAGGGAGGGCCATGCCCCCCACCCCCTGCCCCGGGCTCCGGGGACGGAGCCTCAGGAGCTCCCACTCGCCCCCACTCGCCATGTGCTTCCTCAGGTCCGGGAGAGCTCTTTGGAGGACCCGCTCGTGATGTCTC
Source organism: Vulpes vulpes (assembly GCF_048418805.1). NCBI lineage: Eukaryota > Metazoa > Chordata > Mammalia > Carnivora > Canidae > Vulpes > Vulpes vulpes. Next base: position 146,941,788 of record NC_132783.1, read on the forward strand.
TGGAACCTGAGGAGCTTCGGGAAGCCCGGGACGAAGAAGCCTGAGAAGGCCCCAGGCCCCCACGGTCAGGGCCTCCTCCTGCACCAGGCGGGGTGGGGGGTGTCGGGGCAGGGGCCTCCCCGCCACGCCCTGACCCCCGTGTGCCCACCGCCCTCGGAGCCCTGGCTGGATCCGCTCTTCCCAGAGGGCAGGGCCTGCCTCCCAGGCCGGGGGCGCGGGGCCCGGGGACCCTCGTCCTCACAGAGACCCCGCGGGGCGTGGGCTGGGGGCTGAGGACCGGGCCCGGCTGACCCAGCACCCTCTCTCCTGCGGGGGCCGCCGCGGGGACAGGGGGGTCCCCAGCCCCGAGGGGCAGCGGGTGCAGGCCAAGGGGAGGGTGATGGGCGTGCACGGCCCTCTGCTGTGGGGCTTGGGAGTGAGGCTGGGGGCCCCCGGGAGGGGGAGACGCTGCCCCCTGGGCCCCGTGTGGCCGTGGGCTGGCAGGGGGGCCTGGGGGACAAGCCGGCAGCCCGGCGGGAGGCTGGGGGAGCAACGGGAGTGCGTGCCTGGCCTGCAGACGGTGGGGCGGGTGGCCGTGGCTCCGGGACCCCGAGGCCACCGGGGAGGCGGGGCCCTTGCCCGTGGGGGGGCGAGCTGGGGGGTCCCCGCCTGCCCCCCGGTGCAGCAGCCTGCAGGGAGGCCCTCCTGAGCTCCCCGGCGGGCCCCTACCGTGCATGGAGTGCCGGTCGCCCACCATCAGCTGGGCCAGCGCCCAGAAGGCGTCCTCCTCGGGCAGGAACATGAGGAGGACGGCCGCGATCTCGCTCATGCCCTGGCAGTAGCCCACCTCCTGCAAGAGCCAGAGCCCCACGGAGGGCGTGCGCCCCGAGGCCCCCTCTGAGCCCTCCCCGCGGGCGTCAGGCTCCCCCGGCTCCCTCCCAGCCCGGGCTCCCGGAGGGGGCTCCCAGAGGGCGGGGGAGCAGGTGAGGGCCACCCGGACCAGCTGGGGCGCGAGCACCCCGGGCCCCGCTACCGAGCCCTGCGGCCGCCGTGCCAGGACCCCCGTCCTCAGGCCAGCAGGAGGGGCCTCCGTGAGCTGTGCCAGGCTGTAGGGGACCCGCCAGGTCTGGAGACCCCCCAGAGGGCAGGTCGGCGGGGGGGTGGGGGGGCCTGACTGTGGCCCCTGGCAGGTCCCACGAGGGGAGCTGGGCCAGGACACCCCGCGGGGCCGGGGAGCGTGTGAGCTGGGGTCCTCGGGGACCCTTCTGGAATGCGCCGTGGAAGGGGGCGGCCTCCTGGGCGCCTCGGCCTCGTTCCCTTCGGGGGAGTGGGAGCCTTCCCCGCCCGGGCTCTCGTCGGTAGTGCCGTCTGTCAGGGTCCAGACCCGAGCTCTAGGACGGCCGCGGTGCACGCGGGGGCCCTGGGCAGCCCCGGCCCTCGGGCACGCAGGCCCTGCCTCCCCTGGGAGGTCTGCACCCCGCCCCCTGCCCGTCCCGGAGGAGAGAGACCCTCCCCGGCATCTCGGGGGCCGTGGAGCCGGGGCCATAACTGTGAGTCCCGCTGGTCACCACCACTCAGGACAAGGCCGCCCGCGGGGCAGGAGGCGGGGGCAGGGACACTCACCGTGTCGTACACCGAGTAGGCTGCCAGAACGCAGAACAGGGCTCGCTGCCTAGGAGGGGGGACAGCGGGGGGCTCTGCTCAGTCAGCCCCCGCCCAGCGAGGCCGCCGAGGTGCCGACACCGGCCCCGCAGGCCCCGCGGCCCGCAGGGCCCCTCCGCGGGGGCCGATCTCCGGGGTCAGGTCTGCGCACGGGGACAGGCGGCGACCTCACACGTGCAGCGTGCCGGGGGTTCAGTGCACCCTGGGGTGTCCGACGCCTCCGAGCGGCTCCCGCCGTGGGGTGTGCAGCTCCGGGCTCCCCCAGCGCCGCCAGCGCCCCGGGCCTCCAGCCCTGGAGCGGCCCCCCCCGACCCCCCCCGCATGCCCCCATGGGAGCCAGCGCTCCCCCTGCCCCGGTCCCCGCAGCCCCTGACGCCTCTCCTCCGCTGCCCTGGCCTGGCCCGGCCCGGCCCCGTGTCCCGGGAACACCACCAGCCCCACGTGACCCCTGCCCCGAGCCCACGCAGCCGGGGCATCCGTGGCCCTGAGCGCACCCCCAGGTCTTCCCAGGTGTCCCTGGGCTGGACTCTGTGGGGGGCACCCCGGGCCCGCCCATCCCAGAGCATCTCGGGGCTCCAGGTCTGAGCCGCCGTGAGGAGAGCAGGGAACGTCGTGCAGGTGTGACCCCGATACAGGCTGCGAACCCCTGGGGTCACTATCTGAGCACGGGGGGGTACGGGGTGCGGCCCCCTCAGCGCTGCCAGGAGCCGCCCGATGCCCCCCGCACGGCGGCCTGAGTCTGCACCCCGGCTCCGCGGCCCCCGGGCCCGGGCTGCTGGAGGCCGGCTCCCCCCGGGCCGGGGGTCACAGGTCAGCCTGACCCGGCCGCGCTCTGAGGGCCGCGGGGGCCCCGGGGGGCAGCAGGTTCCCTGCAGGGAGGAGCACCGAGTTCTCGTGGGGAGACGGTCCGAGCGGCCCGCCCGGGAAGCCCAGCCACCCATGCCTGGCGTCTCCCCAGCCCCGCCCCTGGCGCCCCTGCAGGTCACCCCTGGGGTCCCGGGCTCCCACACACCCCGCCCGCTGCACACACAGGTAGCTGCACCCTATGCTCCACCCACCTGCAAGCCCCTGTCGGGGGGCTCCCTGCCTTCCCCACCTCCCCGCGGCCCCTGGGGACTCTGCGGGACACCCGGGCTTCTGACGGGAGCAGGCCGTCCAGAGAACCCCAAGGTGGCCGGGGAGGCTGAGCATGTCCCACAGGGGGCAGCTGCACCGCGTCCTCGTGGGGGTGGGGTGGGGTGGCGGTGGGGGCGGGACCGATAGTGTAGGGGTGGGGGTCTGGGGTTGTGGGGGATGGTGTGGGGGGTGATGCAGGGGGATGGCGTGGGGGGCTGCGGACACAGGGCACCCCCTTCTCTAAGGTGCACACGGAGACGTCTACAGATAAAGGCGACCCCAGTCTGGGGTTTGCTGTGACCCCTGCCCCTGCCCCTGGGGCCCCGTGTGCTCCGCGCAGGGCCTGCCTGGACCGGGGCGGCGTCTGGGGGGGGGGGGGGGGGGGGGGGCGTCATGCCGTGTGTGCTCACCAAGTGCAAATTGTCTAAAACAAAATGCCCAGAATTCAAAAGTACATAAAGCACCGGAGGGTGGGTGTCACCCTGACCTGTCCGACCCTCGTCGGGTCCACGTGTCCCGGTCCAGCCGCGGCCATGCACCCTGGCCCCAGGTCCCCTTCGTGCCCCCCACGCCCCCACCCCGGCCCCCTGCTCTTCACGGGGCCGCCCCTCACCCCCTTGGGGTTCAGCTCAGACGGTGACCCCTGGAGGCCCCGTCCTGCGGCCTCCCCATCCCCGAGACCCTGGGGTTGGGGGCACGGGGGTCATCCCCAGCACCCTACCACGTGGCAGTGTGTTGTTTGCTGCCGTCGCTCCCCCCGGCCTCGGAGACCCCGTGTCCCCAGCACAGAAGCCCCCGGGCCTCTCCCAGGCCGGGCCCCCGACCCCCGAACCCCGCTGGCCCAGCAGCCTCACCCGACCCCGTAGCGGTCCCAGAACATGGTGTGACTGCGGAACGTGCGGTTGACGTCCAGGTCGATCTGCACGATGTCCCGGGAGGAGACCAGGGCCGCCTCCTTCATTGCCTGCGGGGAGACCCCGGGAGGAGGAGCCGGCGTCAGGGACACAGACCCCGACCTGTCAGCAGCTGCCGTCCTGGGCAGGGAGCCCCGGGGCCACCACGGGAGTGTGTCCTGCAGGAACCTCCACCCTTCCCCTGGGAGGCCGGGGACGGCGGGAGTGCCCACCGTGCCCGCGGGGCCTGCGTGAGGGCCTGTGCCCAGCTGTCGTGGGCGGGGAGGGGACTGAGGGTCAGCCCTGGACAGGGAGGGGACGTGGAGGATCAGCCCGGGTGGGGAGGGGACACGGGAGTTCAGCCCCGGGTGGGGAGGGGTCACGGAGGATCAGCCCTGGGCAGGGAGGGGACCGAGGGTCCACGGGGAGTAGACGGGTCGGGTCCCACCTGGTATTTCCCGGCATTGCTGGCCTTAACCTGGTCGACGTTCAGCAATCGCAGCCACACCTGTCCCCGCACCTGGGGCGGGACCCCCTTGTACACCCGGCGTCGCAGCTGCGGGGAGGAAGGCAGTGCTGGTGAGAGGGGCCCAGGGCGGCCCCTTGGAGCCCAGGGAACACGAGGCATCTAGAAGGTTCCGGCGTCGGCTCCAGGGTGTCTGCAGAGAGGCTGGGTCTCCCTGGATCTGGGCCCCCCCCCTCCCCCGTCCCCCGCGAGGAGCAGGGACCCTGGCCCCGACCTGACGCTCCCCCACCGCCGTCCCGGGGCCTGGGGAGGGAGGCCCGGGCACCCAGCAGACTCTCCCCAGGCAGGGGGCTCCCCCGAGGACGGGGCAGGAGGACACTGAGGGCGGCCCCCCAGCCCCGTCGGGACGGAGAGCCCTCGGGGGCACCCAGCGCCCCACCTTCTCGCTGGGGAGGTAGTGGTCCCATCGCTTGAGCATTTTTATCCATTTGTCCGCGCGCCGGGTCTCCTGGCGGAGTTTCTGGGAGAGGACAGGCGGGGGCCGCAGGTGAGGCTCCCGCCGCGGGAGGTGGGCGCTCGGGCCGCGTCCAGTGCCCCGCGGGACCCGGAGGAGCCAGGAAGGCACAGGGCCCCCCGCGGACCGCGGCTCCGGGTCTCGGGTGCGTTCCCGGCGGCCCGTGCAGCGCTGGGACGGGGGACTGGGGAGACGCCCGGGGATGTCCTGGGGGACGCGGTGCAGACAGCTGGCCCCAGCTCCCCCCCACGTCCTGCCCGGGGCCCAGGACGGGCTCTCACCTTGGCCTCGCGGGGGCTGGGGTCGGGCAGCTCCCTGTCCCTGGAAGGCAGGAGACGCAGAGCCCTGAGGCCCCGGCCCCACAGCCACACACACACACACACACACACACACACACACACACACACACACACACACACACCCCGTCTGCACCCAGCGTCCTGGGGAGGGCAGGGCTCCCCCGGGGAGGGCAGGGGCTGCCAGCGGCCTGAGGGCGGGCGGGGGCGGCGTCTGGGGGGTCTGAGGAGGGTGTTTGCCGGTGGTGGGCTGGGCGGGGACCCCTCGGCGCCCCCAGGGGGTGATTTGCCCCCCTCCTCGATGGACCAGCCCGAGAGCTGTCAGCGTGGCCCGGGTGCCCCGTGACCGTCCCGCTGAGGTCCCCCCGCCTCCCCAGGGCCTGACTGCCCAGCGTCCAGCCGGCCTCCCCCTGCCCCCTGGCCGTCCCCCTGCTGTCCCCGGGCTCCCCTCTCTGCTGTCCCCTCTGCCACCCTGGCCCATTTCACCTCCCGTCCTGTCGGAGCCCCTGAGCACGACCACCCCTGAGCCATCCCAGCAGACACTGGGCCGTGAGCAGGGCCGAGGGGGCCCCACCTGGGGTCTCCAGCGTCCGTCAGGTTCTCGTGGGGCTGTTGACCCATCAGCCTCGTCCCCTGCGACCTAGGCCACTGGGCTGTCCCCTCCCTCCTTCCCGCCCAGGGCAGCCCCCTCCTCCTCTTGCCTCCTCCTGCCTGGTCGGGGCCTCCCTCTGCGGCCCCCCCCCCCTCCCCGCGCTGGCCTGGTCCCCGGCATCCACCTGCAGCCCCGCAAAAGCCTTCGGGTGTGGGCGAGAGCACCCCTGCGGACTCGGCCCAGACCAGGCCGTCCCCCTACGGAGAGCACGCCCCGGCCCCAGAGCCCCTCACGGGCGGGATCCCCTGCTGAAGGGACTGGACACCCCACCCCACCACCACCCCCGGATGCAGCAGGCTGACACCTGGGCCTGCCCAAAGCAGGCGTGGGGGCCCCTCCTCTGAGTGTCCAGGGGCCTCCCCCGGGCCCAGCTCCCTTCCTGCCCACGTCCCGGGTCGGCCTCCGGGGTGTCTCAGCTGCAACCCAGCGCAGACATGGCCCTCAGAGGGCTCCAGGGGACCAGGTCCCGACCTGGGGGCGGGGGGGTCAGCCTCCAGAGAGGTGTTCCTGCCAAGGCCACCCGCCCTGGGATGGATGAGGGGTGTCCAGGGGACTCACTGCAGAAAGCCCTGGTGGTCGGCGACCTTGCACAGTGACAGGTCCTGCGGAGACCCTGCTTGGGGCGCCTGCAACAGAGGGGGCTCCGTGGTGGGGACCGATCAGAGCAGGGGAGTGGGGACAGAGACAGGAGGGAGCAGAAGGGCTCCTCCCTCCCCTGGATCCTGAGGGAGCGCCGACCCTCTGAGATTGGCCGGGCGCCAGAGTGGGCGCAGCCTGGCAGCCTCCCCTGCTTCTGTCTATCAGTGACGATCCCCCCCTGGGCCTCACCCGGACCCGGCGACTGTGGTCCCCACCTGGGCCTCACTTGACCTGGTGACTCTGATCCCTACCTGGCCCTCACCCAGGCCTGGTGACTCTAGTCCCCAACTGGGCTTCACCCAGGTGACTCTGGTCTCCACCTGAGCCTCATGTGGATCTGCGACTGTGGTCCCCACCTTGGCCTCACCTGAACCTGGTGACTCTGGTCCCCACCTGGGCTCACCTGGACCTGGTAGCTGTGGTCTTCATCTGGACCTGGTGACTCTGGTCCCCACCCGGGCCTCACCTGTACCTGGTGCCTGGGCTCCTCCGCTACCAATGACGAGGATCCAGGATGGACCCTTAGTTGCTACTGACACCGGGACCATCCCCAGGGTCTCACTTGTTCCTGGTGACTGTGGTCCTTGCCTGGGCTGACCTGGCTCATCCTTGGCTCTGATCCCGTCTTGAGCCTCACCTGCTCCTGCAGGTACGGTCCCCCCTGTCGTGGGTGTGTAGTGTCTATGGTCCCTTCTGGGCCTCACCTGATGGTACTGGGCCACGATATTGGCCCTTTGCAAGGCCAGCAGGGTCTCCGGGTCCTCCTGCATCGTGCTGCAATCCAAACACATCCAAGGATGACGGCGCGTGAGAACCTTCCGAGGACACATGCGTCCGGGTGCTCCCCGTGGGCGGGCGCCCCTCTGTCTGACCGGAGCCGGAGACAACCCCGTAGCCCCGAGGGGCACAGGCATCACACACGGGCCCTCGCTGCCTGTCTGTCTGTCCGTCGCCCACCGACAGTCCACCTTCCCAGCCACTGTCCCAGGGCACGCCGTCACGCTGGGGTCACAGAGCGCTCCCACCCCGGTATCAGGAGCACACGGGCGGGGGACCCAGGGGCTCCGGGGAACTGCCCACCTGATGCTCGGGGGTGACGTCTCCCAGCCCGGGGCCGGCGCAGAGATGGTGGTGGGTGGGCCGGCCAGCGAGTGTCCCTGCGGGCTTGGGGGGGGGGGGGGGCGGGAATGGAAGGTTTCTCCGAGATTCCACAAGCACACGACCAAGGGGAGAAAGCGACGGACTGGACTTCATCAAAATTAAAACCTGATGCCAGCAAGAGTGCGACCGAACTCCCCACCCTGAGGGCAGCGATGTGTGAATAGCCTGAGGGGGGCCCTGGGGGAGCACGAGGGACTCCACGTTCTTTGGAGCCTGAAGAGCAAGCCTGCTCACGGGCCAGGGGGACCCAGCGGGCACAGGGCGGGATGGGGGGGTGACAGTCACCCCTGTCGGGGTCCATGCGTCTAGGACAGGCTGGAAAGGTCATGGCTTGGGTGCCTGCACAGCAGAGGGCTTACAGGGGAGCGGGGGTCCCGGGGGAGCTGCCTGAGTTCCGACTGCAGCCTCCTTCCCTGGACGGGGGCAGCAGGGTGGCCGCTCTCACCCCGTGGGGCTGTGGAAGGGCTGTGGGAGCTGCTCACGGTCATCGCATGGGGGTCGGGGTGTTGTGGACCCCAGCGCGGGAGGCCTGTGCCCCCACCCGGATCCACAGGCCCCACTGTGGCCCGCGGGGATCAGGGATCAGCTGCCACTCACCTGTGACCTGTCGCTGTGTGGGCGCCTCCTCTTTATGCACTGGGGTACTGGGGAGTGTGGGAGGGTGGGGGTACTGGGGAGAGTGGGAGGGTGGGGGTACTGGGGAGAGTGGGAGTAGCGGGGTACTGGGGAGAGTGGGAGGGTGGGGGTACTGGGGAGAGTGGGAGGGTGGGGGTACTGGGGAGAGTGGGAGGGTGGGGGTACTGGGGAGAGTGGGAGTAGCGGGGTACTGGGGAGAGTGGGAGCGTGGGGGTACTGAGGAGAGACGAGTCCTGGGCTACTGGGGAGAGCAGGAGAGTCGGGTCGCTGCGAGCCAGATCCGGAGCACCGGTGCCTCCGAAGGTCTGCGGACGCAGAGTGGGCACCAGGCAGCGGTGGAACCCGGGGGCACCACAGTTCCGCCCAGAGCGGGGTCCCGCATCATCACTGTGGGCAGGCGGGGTCCAATCAGCACTCAGCCCTCACCCTGGTGGCCGAGGGTCCCGGGGGAGGGTCCTGTCCCCACGCCGGGCGGGAAGGCGATGCAGGCAGCCTCCCGCATCCTCAGTTCCCATCCTCGGGCCCTGCAGGCCTCCCGCCCTTCAAGGCAGACTGGGGGTCACAGATGCCCCCCCCCGCCCCCCAGGGTTCACAGCGTGGGGTTGCAGTTAGGAGCATTTGAGGGGCTCCTGGGTGGTTCCGTCCGTCGGTTCCACGTCGACTCTTGAGTTTGGCTCAAGCCAGGATCTCCAGGTTGTGGCGTGGAGCCTCGGGTGGGGCTCGGTCTCCGGTGGGTGAGGAGTCCGCTCCAGGTTCCCCCTGTCCCTCCGCCCCTGCCCCCCGCACCGTCTCCCAAGTACATCTTCTAAACATTAACATGAAGACACGTGAGCATCTGGATCCCCTCTGCAGAGGCACCTTCGTGTGCGTCACGACCGTGTAAATGCCTTTCACGGACCCACCGGGATTCCCACCGGAAACCCCTTTTCCTTGGTATCTGTTGAAGTGCCGTCGACACCCAAGGGGACAGTAGTTTCAGGGCTACAGCTGGCGACTTGACAATTCTGTGCCTCGCTCAGCTCTCCCCGCGAGAAGCGGCGTCACCGTCTGTCCCCGTACCGAGTTGTCCCCACGGTCCTGACTCTATTGCCAGGCCGTACTTTCTAAATTTCCGGGATTCCTTTATTTAGAACCACACGCTTGTAGCTTTCCCTATTTGTTCATCCACGTTGCCCACCTGCCCCCCGCGGCCCCTCTGATCACTCAGCACGATCCATCCCGTTAACCAGAGAAAGGACATGGGGCGGCCCGGGGCGGAGGGGGGCGGCGGGGCTCAGCGCTTCAGCGCCTGCCTTCCCTTCGGCCCAGGGCGTGATCCTGGAGTCCCGGGATCGAGTCCCACATCGGGCTCCCTGCACGGAGCCTTCTTCTCCCTCTGCCCGTGTCTCTGCCTCTCTCTCTCTCTCTCTCTCTCTCTCTCGTCTCTCGGTGTCTCTCAAGGATATATAAATAAAATCTTTAAAAAAACAAAGAGGAAGGAGACGATCCCCTCAAGAGTCGCAGAAAACGCATTTGACAGAACAAAGCATGAAAAGCACAGGGGGTTTTAGGAAAGGTCTGTCAACAGAGGAGAGGCCGCGTAGGAAGGCCCGCAGCTGACGTCATCCCCGAGGGTGACGACCTGAAATCGTCTCCCCCGAGAGCAGGAACAAGCCACGGAGGTGCCCTCTCAGCGCTGGGAGTCCCACGTAGTCAACAGACGGGAAACAGCCCTGTGGGGGTCGCGTCCACGCCCACAGGGGCCCGGCCTCCTCAGGACCCGCGGGGAGGCTTCCGGGTCAGGGTTAGGGTCAGGGTCAGGGTCAGGGTTAGGGTTAGGGTTAGGGTTAGGGTTGGCATATTGTGCTTAGCATAATACTCTTTCTAGGCTTTAATACTTCTTTAAATGTTTCATAGAATTCACTCATGAAGCCATCTGGTCGTGGACTTCTGCGTTTTGGGAATTTTTTTCCTATTACTCAACAGCTTCGCTGAGAATTGGTCTATTCAAATTTTCTATTTCTCTATGTGTCAGTTTTGGTAGGTTATATATTTTCTAGGAATTTAGCCACACACAAAAGTAAAATCAAAAACTAGAAATTTCATTCTTTGGCTTGTGTCTATCCAGTTTTTCCAACACCATTTGTAGATTTTTTTCCCCACTGGATATTCTTTCCAGCTTTATCAAGGATTAAACGACGACATAGTTGTGGGTTCATTTCTGGGAGGTCTGCTCTGTGCTCTTGGTCTGTGTGTCCGTTGTCGTGCCAGGACCGTACTGTCTTCATCACAACAGTTTTGTGACATAACTGGAAATCTAGCGATGTGAAGCTTCCTACTTTGCTTTTCTTTTGCAAGGCTGCTTCGCCTGTCTGGGGTCTTTTGAGGTTCCATGCAAAGTTGAAGATCATTTATCTTAGCTCTGTGAGAAATGCTGGGGGCATTTTGATAGGGTTTATAGGAATGTCTGGGCTGCTCTCGGTTGTGAAGACACTTCGTACCCTTTCAGTCCACGAGTGTGGAGTGTCTCTTCCCGTTTCTTTGTGTCATCGATTTCTTTCCATCATCGTCTTCAGAGTAAGTTTTTATAGCTGTTTCCTTAGGTTTTTTCTTAAGTATAATATTATTTTTTGTTTCATTTTAAATTTATTTTTATTAATGTCTTAGTTTCTCTTTTTCTTACCTTCTTACTGAGGTATAGGAATGCAACAGAATTCTGTGCATTAATTATGTATCCTGTGACTTTACTGAATTCATTTACCGGTTCTAACATTTTTTTGTTTGTTCATTTTTGTAGTTTTCTATATATAGTGTCATGGTGTCCATTTCTTGTAGGTTGTCCTATTGGCATATAGTTTCTGATGTGCCATCAAGCCCTCTTGTCTCCACCGTTTCTGTCTGTCAGAACCCTGCGTTCACCCTGCCTGTGTCCGAGTTTTGTTTTGTTTTGTTTTTTTTCTTTTTATCTCGGACAAGTGACTGAGTTTCAAACCTCCAAGTTTTAGGGGCTGCCCTGGGGGAGACCCGTGCTCCTCCCGCCCGGGAGGGTCTCCTCCCACTTCTGGCCTTTGCTGGCCCGGCCCAGGGACGCGGCCCCGTGACCGCACAGGGGTTTGCAGTTTGTGGCCACACAGGGCAGACAGCTGGCCCTAGTCCCGCGGCCCTCGGCCGGGGTCCCCGCTCCTGGGCCTGGGAACCGTTGGCGCCACCGTCCTTGGGACCCCGGGGACCCTGAGCCCACCCTGTCGCTCCAGGGGCCGCCCCCCACTTCGCCTCCCGAGCACCGTCGAGGCCGGCGTGTCCCCCCCTCTAGCAGACTTCTGGAAGTTCTGACTTTGTGCTCTGCTGCTTCTAATAGTGTGCGTAGACCCGTCAGCTGGCTCCCTGCCCCTGTGGGATCCGGGGCTGTGTCTCCCCCAGACCGACTGACTGATTTTCTTTTTAAGATTTTATTTTTCTGTCATCTCTACACCCACATGGGGCTTGAACTCTCCGCCCCAAGAACAAGAGTCGCGTGTTCTTACCAACCACCCCAACCACCCCGAGAGCGGCCAGGCTCCCTTTGATTGATTGACAGGGAGTAACTGAAGCCGACGTGCTGCCTGTGTCGTGTCAGGGCAGAAACTGAGCCCCGGCGTCGAGGTGCGGTGGAGTCATTGGGACCTTGGTCGATGTTAAAGAAAGCGGAGCCTCCCCGGGAGCCCCGGGAGCCCAGGGAGCGGGGCCCACACACGTGACAAGTTGGCCGTTTCCTTGACCAGGAGTCATTGGGCTGGCTGCCGATTTATTTGAGTTGCTATTCGACGGCGAAGGTCGTTCTAGGATGGGGACACAGCGAGAACGTTCTGGGTTCTTGCGGGTTCGGAGGTAGCTAAAGCTCCCCCGTCGTGGACTCGATGTCCCAGCTGGGTGCAGAGATAGGCGAGCCAGCAAAGAGATGAGAAACATGGCCCTGGGGTGCCTGGCCGGCCTGGTCGGGGGACCTTGATGTCAGGACTGTGAGCTGGAACTCCGTGTTGGGTGTAGAGAGGACATAAACGTAAAACCTTTAACAAATAATAAATGGATGAACTAAGACAGCGTGACGTGGAAGGGGAGTGCTCGCTTCAGGACAAACCTCAGAGCGGCCCATGTCTAGCCTGCGACCTGTTCTTGATGGCCCCGCTCGCTCTCCCGGGCCCAGATGACGGGGTCCCCCACGAGGGACGGTCCCGCCCGAGTGGGAGTGGGCCTCCTTCCCCGTAAGGCCCGTGCCTCCCCTCGTTCTGCAGGACAGAAGAGCCGGGAAGGCACGAGCTCGGGGGGATCAGCATAAACCTCGGCGATGGTCCTTCCCGATCCCGGGAGCCAGAGCTCGGCCTCCTTTTGGGACCCGACGTCCTAAAGAAGCCCGTGTGGTCAGTGGCTCGGATGCAGGGCGGAGGCCGACGGAGAATCAGGAAGAGCAAAATGGGGCGGGGGGGAACCAGAAGCTGAAGGAGAGGGGGACAGCTGTCAGCATCGGGAGCCTTCGCGGGGACCCGGCGTCCTTTCCCAGGAGGGGCCCCCCTCTGTAGGGTGCTTCCCGCCGCCCCGCGCTCCCCGTGGGCACCCGCAGGCGCATCCCCGGGCCTCCAGCGCCTCTGCAGCCGTGGTCTGGAGCGTCCTCCGTGTGTCCTACCGGGGACCCCAGCGTCACGTCTGTAACCGTCCGGCTGCTGTCTGACAACAGTCGGGGGATTCCGACGTTTGTTGGGTTTGGGGTGTGTGCCTGTCTGTCGCCGTGCCGCGATCTGATCCTCGGGCCGCGTCGTCCTGACGCCGAAACGGTTGAAGAAGCACCATCATTTCTGGTGCTGGCGCTGGGCGGCTAGCTGGGTTCTCCCGGCCGACCCGGGCCCCCTCGTGCCGTCCCGTGCCGTCCCGTGCCGTCCCGTCCCGCCGGGGGGTCAGCTGAGCTGGAAGGTCCGGCTCGGCCACATTCCCGTGGGTGGCAGCGGGTCCCCGCCGAGCGCCGGCCGCTTCTCTTCTCCCCGATGCCTCTCCAGCGGGGAGCCAGACCTCGGGGCCGCCCTGGGGGGAGCTCCTGAGGGGCCGGCTGCCCGTGGGGGGAGCCCTGGGGCTGCCTGTGTGTGTGTGTGGGTGTGGGAGTCGGGGTGGGGACGGGGCCGGGGTCCCTCGGTCCCCTGCGCTGCCTGCCCCCAGGCCGAGCCCCGCGCTCACCCAGCCCCTACTCTCCAGGGCGTGCAGGGTGCCCTCCACACTCTGGTGCGAGGGATCCAGCAGCACCGGGTGTGCACGCTGAGCCCGCCCGGTGAGGGTGGCCCAGGTGTGAGAGCTGCAAGGGCCTGCTGTCCTGACGTCCGCTCCGGGGCCACGCTGACCGCCCCGCGGGCCCTCTGTGCCCCAGGCGCACAGGCCCGGGGCGGGGAGGGGAGGAAGCGCCCCGGAGCCCGGGCAGCCCAGGCCCCCTGGACAGAGGGGGCACAGACCTCCCAGGGCGCTTAGCACAGACCCTGGTGACCTGAGGCTCCCCGGCTGTCACTCTGTCCCAGGCCCGTCCTGGCCGCGGGCGCAGGCTGAGTCGCAGTAGAGTCTGCGGGGTCCTGACCCTGGCGTCTGGCCGCCCCGGGAAGGCACGTGGGGACGTCAGCCGTGTGTGCCTGGCGGCGCCCCCGCAGGGGCTGGTCGGGGCCTTGGCGGCGCCCCCTCCTCCTCTCTGGGGGTGTCTCCGCACCCCGTGCACAGAGCTCCGGGAGACGCAGAAACGAGCCGGCCGTGCCCTCTCACACAACAACACTTTATTGAACTTGCAACAGCAAACAGGGGCTCAGAGCCGAGGGTGCGCGCCTTCCCCTGGGAGACCTTCCTGTCCTTAGAGGAAAGCGGGAATCCCACAGGGGTGCGGGTGCTGGAGTCCCCCGCCTGGGAGCCTGTGCGGACTCGACTCCGGGTGGGGGCGCGTGTCCTGAGGTCGGGGCGGTGAGAGGCGGTTCTGGGGGCGGCAGGGCTGACGTGGACCTGCGGCCCATGGGCTCCTGCGCTGGGTCCCCGCAGGGCAGCTGGACCCCGGCCTCGGGCCCCCTGGGGCCGGGTGACTGACTGCTGGAGCCCCAGGGCGTGGAGGAGCCTGCCTCCTGGTGTGGGTGTGGGTGTGGGTGGGGGTGGGGGTGTGGGTGGGGGTGTGGGTGGGGCCCACGGGCCTGCCCCCGCTGCCCTGCCCTGGGGTGTCCCGGGATCCCCAGGGCTGCCCTAGGTCAGCGACCTGGGTCTGTGGGGCACGCCCAGGGCCCAGGAGGCCACATCCTGCTGTGAGAGGGCTCGCTCGGCCCGGGGCCAGAACGCAGGCCTGGCCAGGGCCCCGGGGCGCTGGATCCCATTAGCGCTGGGCCTGGGGCAGGCGCTCGAGTCGCCCCTGCCCCCACAGAGCCCGGGGCCAGGCCAGCCCAGGTCCCTCTGGGTCAGGGGCTGGTGTCCCGTGCGGGCGGTGCCGCCCTCCGGGAGGCACAGCGAGACGAGGCAGGGCACGGTGACGGCGGGCCGGAGCCTCCGGGCCCCCGCCCTCACCGCCACGCTCTGCCCCCGAGGCCCGCGAGCATCGAGCTGCCCCGTGGACGCGGGGGGCAGAGGGTCCCGGGCCTGTGCGGGGCCTCGGGGCAGCGGGCTCAGCGCCGCCCTGGCTCTGCCCTGGCTGTGCCCGTCACTGCCCAGCGAGGGGCACGAGCTGCAGTGGCCGCGGGGCAGGAAGGGTGTCCTGGGCCCGACAGCGTCATCCCTAGGGGGCTGGGGGGACCGCGTGATGGGAGTCCCGGGGGTGCTCCAGGGCCCGGTCCGTCGCGGGGCCTCTGGGGTGGCCCAGGCAGGTGCCAAATGGAAGGAGACCCCGTTTTCTGTCTTGAAGCCCGCCGTGTCCCGGGGCCGCCTGCCTGCACCGCCTTGTTGCCCCGGGAGGGTGGGGAGGGAGTTCCACCGCCGGGGCTGGGGGGCAAGTTGGACGATGGCCTGGCCGGGAGGGGGTCCGGGCGGCTCAGGCCGGGCGGCTGGGCCCGGGGAGGCCGGCTCCTCCACCCTGCGCGGTGGCTCAGAGGCCGGAGAAGGGAGGAGAGGCCCGGGCGCCGGGGACACTGGCTCCAGGCCCAGGGGCCTCGTGGGGAACTCCTCAGGTCCCGCTGGAAAGAGGCCGACGGGGTCAGCGTCTCCAGCAGGCTGTGTGTCCCCCGCTGGGGGCCCCGGGGGTCCTCACGGCTCCCGCGTGACCCCCCCCCCCGGCCTGACCCTGTGCTCAGCCCCCCACACTGCTGCCCGGGCCCTGCAGTGGGTACCCGCCCGCCCAGCCCTGGCCTGGGGTCCCCGAGGCTGGAGCAGAAGAGGAGAGCCCCAGAGATGAGGACGGGGGCCCCGGGGGCTCTGTCCCCTGTGGGCGGCCCCAGCAGGCCGAGTCGGGAGGGGCCGGGGCCCTGAGCCCACCTGGCGGGGGCAGGTCGCACCGCATCCTGCGGAGCTGGGTCATGGAGGCCCGAAGGTGTCTCAGCACGGCCTCGTCCTCCAGGGCCCAGGGCTGGGCCAGAGAGTCCTGGAGGAACTCCCGGAGCCCTTCCAGGGGCAGCTTCAGGAGGCGCTCTGGGCGGTGGGCGAGAGTCAGACCCAGAGGGCCCCGCCCTGGGGCCCCCGGGGCCCCCAGGCCAGCGGCTGGGGTCCCGCTGTGCCCAGGAGCGCCGCGGGCAGTGCGCTGGCCGGGGTGGCCCCTGCCCGCTGCTCCACTCGGGGAGCCCCGCTGCACCCGCCTGCCCCGCCGTCCCCCCGCCCCAGGTCTGGGTGCTGCTCAGAGCCCAGGGTCACCGCCCCTGCCCCCCGCCCCCGGCACACCTGGGCTCCCGGGGGCTCACTTACTCCTGTGCACCTTGAGGATGGTATAGGCCATGGCCGTGAGCACCCTCTCCCCATCCAACACGTAGGCATCCCACAGCTTCAGGGTGAGCGAGAAGGGGGTCTAGGGGGACGGCGGGGTGGGAGGAGCGGCCTGAGCAGGGCCCCTGGGGGGCTCGGCTGGGGCTAGGCTAGGCCTGCCATCTGGCCCCCGGCTGCCTGCGACGAGGCCCCGCAGCGCCCCCCCCCGCCCCCCTCCCCCCGCCTCCCCGTGCGTGCCCTCCTCCCAGGGAGATCAGGGACTCCCGGCCGCTCCGGGTTCCGTCCCCGGCCAGCACCTCCCGCACCCCTGGGGGCACAGACTCTGCCCGCACTTGACGACAGACACCAGCCTCGAGAGGACCCCAGGCTGGCCGCCCGATGGGCCGAGGGCCCGTCCACACCCCGGGCTGACCCGGCCTCCCCCGGGGGAGCTGAGGCAGAGACGGGCCGCCCCCCGGGACCTCGTCCAGGGACCCTCTGGGCTTCTCCAGGACGGGCTGGGCTGCGAGCCTCAGCCTCAGCCTCAGGACCCCGGGGTCGGGCCTGGCTCGTCTGGAGGGTGGGGCTGAGCTGGGCCCTCCCCGGGGGCAGGGGGCAGGTCCGGGAGCGGGGGTCCCGGGGGGGGGCCTCACCCGGCCGAGGAAGCACTGGAGAAACCATTTGGGGCTGTAGATGCCGGTGGACATCTGCTCCTCGTCCTGGCGGGAGGGCAGGGGGTGCTCAGGCCCCACGCCGCGGCCCCTGGAGCCGGGTGGACGCGCTCCCCGCGGCCCAGCCCAGCCCCGAGGGCGCCCCCGGGCCCCAGGGGGAGGAACGTGACCCCAACTCTGGGCAGCTCGGAGGGAGGGCCATGCCCCCCACCCCCTGCCCCGGGCTCCGGGGACGGAGCCTCAGGAGCTCCCACTCGCCCCCACTCGCCATGTGCTTCCTCAGGTCCGGGAGAGCTCTTTGGAGGACCCGCTCGTGATGTCTCTGGAACCTGAGGAGCTTCGGGAAGCCCGGGACGAAGAAGCCTGAGAAGGCCCCAGGCCCCCACGGTCAGGGCCTCCTCCTGCACCAGGCGGGGTGGGGGGTGTCGGGGCAGGGGCCTCCCCACCACGCCCTGACCCCCGTGTGCCCACCGCCCTCGGAGCCCTGGCTGGATCCGCTCTTCCCAGAGGGCAGGGCCTGCCTCCCAGGCCGGGGGCGCGGGGCCCGGGGACCCTCGTCCTCAGAGAGACCCCGCGGGGCGTGGGCTGGGGGCTGAGGACCAGGCCCGGCTGACCCAGCACCCTCTCTCCTGCGGGGGCCGCCGCGGGGACAGGGGGGTCCCCAGCCCCGAGGGGCAGCGGGTGCAGGCCAAGGGGAGGGTGATGGGCGTCCACGGCCCTCTGCTGTCGGTGGGGCTTGGGAGTGAGGCTGGGGGCCCCCGGGAGGGGGAGACGCTGCCCCCTGGGCCCCGTGTGGCCGTGGGCTGGCAGGGGTGCCTGGGGGACAAGCCGGCAGCCCGGCGGGAGGCTGGGGGAGCAACGGGAGTGCGTGCCTGGCCTGCAGACGGTGGGGCGGGTGGCCGTGGCTCCGGGACCCCGAGGCCACCGGGGAGGTGGGGCCCTTGCCCGTGGGGGGGCGAGGTGGGGGGTCCCCGCCTGCCCCCCGGTGCAGCAGCCTGCAGGGAGGCCCTCCTGAGCTCCCCGGCGGGCCCCTACCGTGCATGGAGTGCCGGTCGCCCACCATCAGCTGGGCCAGCGCCCAGAAGGCGTCCTCCTCGGGCAGGAACATGAGGAGGACGGCCGCGATCTCGCTCATGCCCTGGCAGTAGCCCACCTCCTGCAAGAGCCAGAGCCCCACGGAGGGCGTGCGCCCCGAGGCCCCCTCTGAGCCCTCCCCGCGGGCGTCAGGCTCCCCCGGCTCCCTCCCAGCCCGGGCTCCCGGAGGGGGCTCCCAGAGGGCGGGGGAGCAGGTGAGGGCCACCCGGACCAGCTGGGGCGCGAGCACCCCGGGCCCCGCTACCGAGCCCTGCGGCCGCCGTGCCAGGACCCCCGTCCTCAGGCCAGCAGGAGGGGCCTCCGTGAGCTGTGCCAGGCTGTAGGGGACCCGCCAGGTCTGGAGACCCCCCAGAGGGCAGGTCAGCGGGGGGGTGGGGGGGCCTGACTGTGGCCCCTGGCAGGTCCCACGAGGGGAGCTGGGCCAGGACACCCCGCGGGGCCGGGGAGCGTGTGAGCTGGGGTCCTCGGGGACCCTTCTGGAATGCGCCGTGGAAGGGGGCGGCCTCCTGGGCGCCTCGGCCTCGTTCCCTTCGGGGGAGTGGGAGCCTTCCCCGCCCGGGCTCTCGTCGGTAGTGCCGTCTGTCAGGGTCCAGACCCGAGCTCTAGGACGGCCGCGGTGCACGCGGGGGCCCTGGGCAGCCCCGGCCCTCGGGCACGCAGGCCCTGCCTCCCCTGGGAGGTCTGCACCCCGCCCCCTGCCCGTCCCGGAGGAGAGAGACCCTCCCCGGCATCTCGGGGGCCGTGGAGCCGGGGCCATAACTGTGAGTCCCGCTGGTCACCACCACTCAGGACAAGGCCGCCCGCGGGGCAGGAGGCGGGGGCAGGGACACTCACCGTGTCGTACACCGAGTAGGCTGCCAGAACGCAGAACAGGGCTCGCTGCCTAGGAGGGGGGACAGCGGGGGGCTCTGCTCAGTCAGCCCCCGCCCAGCGAGGCCGCCGAGGTGCCGACACCGGCCCCGCAGGCCCCGCGGCCCGCAGGGCCCCTCCGCGGGGGCCGATCTCCGGGGTCAGGTCTGCGCACGGGGACAGGCGGCGACCTCACACGTGCAGCGTGCCGGGGGTTCAGTGCACCCTGGGGTGTCCGACGCCTCCGAGCGGCTCCCGCCGTGGGGTGTGCAGCTCCGGGCTCCCCCAGCGCCGCCAGCGCCCCGGGCCTCCAGCCCTGGAGCGGCCCCCCCCGACCCCCCCCGCACGCCCCCATGGGAGCCAGCGCTCCCCCTGCCCCGGTCCCCGCAGCCCCTGACGCCTCTCCTCCGCTGCCCTGGCCTGGCCCGGCCCGGCCCCGTGTCCCGGGAACACCACCAGCCCCACGTGACCCCTGCCCCGAGCCCACGCAGCCGGGGCATCCGTGGCCCTGAGCGCACCCCCAGGTCTTCCCAGGTGTCCCTGGGCTGGACTCTGTGGGGGGCACCCCGGGCCCGCCCATCCCAGAGCATCTCGGGGCTCCAGGTCTGAGCCGCCGTGAGGAGAGCAGGGAACGTCGTGCAGGTGTGACCCCGATACAGGCTGCGAACCCCTGGGGTCACTATCTGAGCACGGGGGGGTACGGGGTGCGGCCCCCTCAGCGCTGCCAGGAGCCGCCCGATGCCCCCCGCACGGCGGCCTGAGTCTGCACCCCGGCTCCGCGGCCCCCGGGCCCGGGCTGCTGGAGGCCGGCTCCCCCCGGGCCGGGGGTCACAGGTCAGCCTGACCCGGCCGCGCTCTGAGGGCCGCGGGGGCCCCGGGGGGCAGC
Organism: Vulpes vulpes; assembly: GCF_048418805.1. Lineage (NCBI taxonomy): Eukaryota > Metazoa > Chordata > Mammalia > Carnivora > Canidae > Vulpes > Vulpes vulpes. Next base: position 146,961,148 of record NC_132783.1, read on the forward strand.
AGGTTCCCTGCAGGGAGGAGCACCGAGTTCTCGTGGGGAGACGGTCCGAGCGGCCCGCCCGGGAAGCCCAGCCACCCATGCCTGGCGTCTCCCCAGCCCCGCCCCTGGCGCCCCTGCAGGTCACCCCTGGGGTCCCGGGCTCCCACACACCCCGCCCGCTGCACACACAGGTAGCTGCACCCTATGCTCCACCCACCTGCAAGCCCCTGTCGGGGGGCTCCCTGCCTTCCCCACCTCCCCGCGGCCCCTGGGGACTCTGCGGGACACCCGGGCTTCTGACGGGAGCAGGCCGTCCAGAGAACCCCAAGGTGGCCGGGGAGGCTGAGCATGTCCCACAGGGGGCAGCTGCACCGCGTCCTCGTGGGGGTGGGGTGGGGTGGGGGTGGGGGCGGGACCGATAGTGTAGGGGTGGGGGTCTGGGGTTGTGGGGGATGGTGTGGGGGGTGATGCAGGGGGATGGCGTGGGGGGCTGCGGACACAGGGCACCCCCTTCTCTAAGGTGCACACGGAGACGTCTACAGATAAAGGCGACCCCAGTCTGGGGTTTGCTGTGACCCCTGCCCCTGCCCCTGGGGCCCCGTGTGCTCCGCGCAGGGCCTGCCTGGACCGGGGCGGCGTCTGGGGGGGGGGGGGGGGGGGCGTCATGCCGTGTGTGCTCACCAAGTGCAAATTGTCTAAAACAAAATGCCCAGAATTCAAAAGTACATAAAGCACCGGAGGGTGGGTGTCACCCTGACCTGTCCGACCCTCGTCGGGTCCACGTGTCCCGGTCCAGCCGCGGCCATGCACCCTGGCCCCAGGTCCCCTTCGTGCCCCCCACGCCCCCACCCCGGCCCCCTGCTCTTCACGGGGCCGCCCCTCACCCCCTTGGGGTTCAGCTCAGACGGTGACCCCTGGAGGCCCCGTCCTGCGGCCTCCCCATCCCCGAGACCCTGGGGTTGGGGGCACGGGGGTCATCCCCAGCACCCTACCACGTGGCAGTGTGTTGTTTGCTGCCGTCGCTCCCCCCGGCCTCGGAGACCCCGTGTCCCCAGCACAGAAGCCCCCGGGCCTCTCCCAGGCCGGGCCCCCGACCCCCGAACCCCGCTGGCCCAGCAGCCTCACCCGACCCCGTAGCGGTCCCAGAACATGGTGTGACTGCGGAACGTGCGGTTGACGTCCAGGTCGATCTGCACGATGTCCCGGGAGGAGACCAGGGCCGCCTCCTTCATTGCCTGCGGGGAGACCCCGGGAGGAGGAGCCGGCGTCAGGGACACAGACCCCGACCTGTCAGCAGCTGCCGTCCTGGGCAGGGAGCCCCGGGGCCACCACGGGAGTGTGTCCTGCAGGAACCTCCACCCTTCCCCTGGGAGGCCGGGGACGGCGGGAGTGCCCACCGTGCCCGCGGGGCCTGCGTGAGGGCCTGTGCCCAGCTGTCGTGGGCGGGGAGGGGACTGAGGGTCAGCCCTGGACAGGGAGGGGACGTGGAGGATCAGCCCGGGTGGGGAGGGGACACGGGAGTTCAGCCCCGGGTGGGGAGGGGTCACGGAGGATCAGCCCTGGGCAGGGAGGGGACCGAGGGTCCACGGGGAGTAGACGGGTCGGGTCCCACCTGGTATTTCCCGGCATTGCTGGCCTTAACCTGGTCGACGTTCAGCAATCGCAGCCACACCTGTCCCCGCACCTGGGGCGGGACCCCCTTGTACACCCGGCGTCGCAGCTGCGGGGAGGAAGGCAGTGCTGGTGAGAGGGGCCCAGGGCGGCCCCTTGGAGCCCAGGGAACACGAGGCATCTAGAAGGTTCCGGCGTCGGCTCCAGGGTGTCTGCAGAGAGGCTGGGTCTCCCTGGATCTGGGCCCCCCCCCTCCCCCGTCCCCCGCGAGGAGCAGGGACCCTGGCCCCGACCTGACGCTCCCCCACCGCCGTCCCGGGGCCTGGGGAGGGAGGCCCGGGCTCCCAGCAGACTCTCCCCAGGCAGGGGGCTCCCCCGAGGACGGGGCAGGAGGACACTGAGGGCGGCCCCCCAGCCCCGTCGGGACGGAGAGCCCTCGGGGGCACCCAGCGCCCCACCTTCTCGCTGGGGAGGTAGTGGTCCCATCGCTTGAGCATTTTTATCCATTTGTCCGCGCGCCGGGTCTCCTGGCGGAGTTTCTGGGAGAGGACAGGCGGGGGCCGCAGGTGAGGCTCCCGCCGCGGGAGGTGGGCGCTCGGGCCGCGTCCAGTGCCCCGCGGGACCCGGAGGAGCCAGGAAGGCACAGGGCCCCCCGCGGACCGCGGCTCCGGGTCTCGGGTGCGTTCCCGGCGGCCCGTGCAGCGCTGGGACGGGGGACTGGGGAGACGCCCGGGGATGTCCTGGGGGACGCGGTGCAGACAGCTGGCCCCAGCTCCCCCCCACGTCCTGCCCGGGGCCCAGGACGGGCTCTCACCTTGGCCTCGCGGGGGCTGGGGTCGGGCAGCTCCCTGTCCCTGGAAGGCAGGAGACGCAGAGCCCTGAGGCCCCGGCCCCACAGCCACACACACACACACACAAACACACACACACACACACACACACACACACCCCCCGTCTGCACCCAGCGTCCTGGGGAGGGCAGGGCTCCCCCGGGGAGGGCAGGGGCTGCCAGCGGCCTGAGGGCGGGCGGGGGCGGCGTCTGGGGGGTCTGAGGAGGGTGTTTGCCGGTGGTGGGCTGGGCGGGGACCCCTCGGCGCCCCCAGGGGGTGATTTGCCCCCCTCCTCGATGGACCAGCCCGAGAGCTGTCAGCGTGGCCCGGGTGCCCCGTGACCGTCCCGCTGAGGTCCCCCCGCCTCCCCAGGGCCTGACTGCCCAGCGTCCAGCCGGCCTCCCCCTGCCCCCTGGCCGTCCCCCTGCTGTCCCCGGGCTCCCCTCTCTGCTGTCCCCTCTGCCACCCTGGCCCATTTCACCTCCCGTCCTGTCGGAGCCCCTGAGCACGACCACCCCTGAGCCATCCCAGCAGACACTGGGCCGTGAGCAGGGCCGAGGGGGCCCCACCTGGGGTCTCCAGCGTCCGTCAGGTTCTCGTGGGGCTGTTGACCCATCAGCCTCGTCCCCTGCGACCTAGGCCACTGGGCTGTCCCCTCCCTCCTTCCCGCCCAGGGCAGCCCCCTCCTCCTCTTGCCTCCTCCTGCCTGGTCGGGGCCTCCCTCTGCGGCCCCCCCCCCTCCCCGCGCTGGCCTGGTCCCCGGCATCCACCTGCAGCCCCGCAAAAGCCTTCGGGTGTGGGCGAGAGCACCCCTGCGGACTCGGCCCAGACCAGGCCGTCCCCCTACGGAGAGCACGCCCCGGCCCCAGAGCCCCTCACGGGCGGGATCCCCTGCTGAAGGGACTGGACACCCCACCCCACCACCACCCCCGGATGCAGCAGGCTGACACCTGGGCCTGCCCAAAGCAGGCGTGGGGGCCCCTCCTCTGAGTGTCCAGGGGCCTCCCCCGGGCCCAGCTCCCTTCCTGCCCACGTCCCGGGTCGGCCTCCGGGGTGTCTCAGCTGCAACCCAGCGCAGACATGGCCCTCAGAGGGCTCCAGGGGACCAGGTCCCGACCTGGGGGCGGGGGGGTCAGCCTCCAGAGAGGTGTTCCTGCCAAGGCCACCCGCCCTGGGATGGATGAGGGGTGTCCAGGGGACTCACTGCAGAAAGCCCTGGTGGTCGGCGACCTTGCACAGTGACAGGTCCTGCGGAGACCCTGCTTGGGGCGCCTGCAACAGAGGGGGCTCCGTGGTGGGGACCGATCAGAGCAGGGGAGTGGGGACAGAGACAGGAGGGAGCAGAAGGGCTCCTCCCTCCCCTGGATCCTGAGGGAGCGCCGACCCTCTGAGATTGGCCGGGCGCCAGAGTGGGCGCAGCCTGGCAGCCTCCCCTGCTTCTGTCTATCAGTGACGATCCCCCCCTGGGCCTCACCCGGACCCGGCGACTGTGGTCCCCACCTGGGCCTCACTTGACCTGGTGACTCTGATCCCTACCTGGCCCTCACCCAGGCCTGGTGACTCTAGTCCCCAACTGGGCTTCACCCAGGTGACTCTGGTCTCCACCTCAGCCTCATGTGGATCTGCGACTGTGGTCCCCACCTTGGCCTCACCTGAACCTGGTGACTCTGGTCCCCACCTGGGCTCACCTGGACCTGGTAGCTGTGGTCTTCATCTGGACCTGGTGACTCTGGTCCCCACCCGGGCCTCACCTGTACCTGGTGCCTGGGCTCCTCCGCTACCAATGACGAGGATCCAGGATGGACCCTTAGTTGCTACTGACACCGGGACCATCCCCAGGGTCTCACTTGTTCCTGGTGACTGTGGTCCTTGCCTGGGCTGACCTGGCTCATCCTTGGCTCTGATCCCGTCTTGAGCCTCACCTGCTCCTGCAGGTACGGTCCCCCCTGTCGTGGGTGTGTAGTGTCTATGGTCCCTTCTGGGCCTCACCTGATGGTACTGGGCCACGATATTGGCCCTTTGCAAGGCCAGCAGGGTCTCCGGGTCCTCCTGCATCGTGCTGCAATCCAAACACATCCAAGGATGACGGCGCGTGAGAACCTTCCGAGGACACATGCGTCCGGGTGCTCCCCGTGGGCGGGCGCCCCTCTGTCTGACCGGAGCCGGAGACAACCCCGTAGCCCCGAGGGGCACAGGCATCACACACGGGCCCTCGCTGCCTGTCTGTCTGTCCGTCGCCCACCGACAGTCCACCTTCCCAGCCACTGTCCAAGGGCACGCCGTCACGCTGGGGTCACAGAGCGCTCCCACCCCGGTATCAGGAGCACACGGGCGGGGGACCCAGGGGCTCCGGGGAACTGCCCACCTGATGCTCGGGGGTGACGTCTCCCAGCCCGGGGCCGGCGCAGAGATGGTGGTGGGTGGGCCGGCCAGCGAGTGTCCCTGCGGGCTTGGGGGGGAGGGGGGGCGGAATGGAAGGTTTCTCCGAGATTCCACAAGCACACGACCAAGGGGAGAAAGCGACGGACTGGACTTCATCAAAACTAAAACCTGATGCCAGCAAGAGTGCGACCGAACTCCCCACCCTGAGGGCAGCGATGTGTGAATAGCCTGAGGGGGGCCCTGGGGGAGCACGAGGGACTCCACGTTCTTTGGAGCCTGAAGAGCAAGCCTGCTCACGGGCCAGGAGGACCCAGCGGGCACAGGGCGGGATGGGGGGGTGACAGTCACCCCTGTCGGGGTCCATGCGTCTAGGACAGGCTGGAAAGGTCATGGCTTGGCTGCCTGCACAGCAGAGGGCTTACAGGGGAGCGGGGGTCCCGGGGAGGCTGCCTGAGTTCCGACTGCAGCCTCCTTCCCTGGACGGGGGCAGCAGGGTGGCCGCTCTCACCCCGTGGGGCTGTGGAAGGGCTGTGGGAGCTGCTCACGGTCATCGCATGGGGGTCGGGGTGTTGTGGACCCCAGCGCGGGAGGCCTGTGCCCCCACGCGGATCCACAGGCCCCACTGTGGCCCGCGGGGATCAGGGATCAGCTGCCACTCACCTGTGACCTGTCGCTGTGTGGGCGCCTCCTCTTTATGCACTGGGGTACTGGGGAGTGTGGGAGGGTGGGGGTACTGGGGAGAGTGGGAGGGTGGGGGTACTGGGGAGAGTGGGAGTAGCGGGGTACTGGGGAGAGTGGGAGGGTGGGGGTACTGGGGAGAGTGGGAGGGTGGGGGTACTGGGGAGAGTGGGAGTAGCGGGGTACTGGGGAGAGTGGGAGTAGCGGGGTACTGGGGAGAGTGGGAGCGTGGGGGTACTGGGGAGAGTGGGAGGGTGGGGGTACTGGGGAGAGTGGGAGTAGCGGGGTACTGGGGAGAGTGGGAGTAGCGGGGTACTGGGGAGAGTGGGAGGGTGGGGGTACTGGGGAGAGTGGGAGGGTGGGGGTACTGGGGAGAGTGGGAGTAGCGGGGTACTGGGGAGAGTGGGAGCGTGGGGGTACTGAGGAGAGACGAGTCCTGGGCTACTGGGGAGAGCAGGAGAGTCGGGTCGCTGCGAGCCAGATCCGGAGCACCGGTGCCTCCGAAGGTCTGCGGACGCAGAGTGGGCACCAGGCAGCGGTGGAACCCGGGGGCACCACAGTTCCGCCCAGAGCGGGGTCCCGCATCATCACTGTGGGCAGGCGGGGTCCAATCAGCACTCAGCCCTCACCCTGGTGGCCGAGGGTCCCGGGGGAGGGTCCTGTCCCCACGCCGGGCGGGAAGGCGATGCAGGCAGCCTCCCGCATCCTCAGTTCCCATCCTCGGGCCCTGCAGGCCTCCCGCCCTTCAAGGCAGACTGGGGGTCACAGATGCCCCCCCCCCGCCCCCCAGGGTTCACAGCGTGGGGTTGCAGTTAGGAGCATTTGAGGGGCTCCTGGGTGGTTCCGTCCGTCGGTTCCACGTCGACTCTTGAGTTTGGCTCAAGCCAGGATCTCCAGGTTGTGGCGTGGAGCCTCGGGTGGGGCTCGGTCTCCGGTGGGTGAGGAGTCCGCTCCAGGTTCCCCCTGTCCCTCCGCCCCTGCCCCCCGCACCGTCTCCCAAGTACATCTTCTAAACATTAACATGAAGACACGTGAGCATCTGGATCCCCTCTGCAGAGGCGCCTTCGTGTGCGTCACGACCGTGTAAATGCCTTTCACGGACCCACCGGGATTCCCACCGGAAACCCCTTTTCCTTGGTATCTGTTGAAGTGCCGTCGACACCCAAGGGGACAGTAGTTTCAGGGCTACAGCTGGCGACTTGACAATTCTGTGCCTCGCTCAGCTCTCCCCGCGAGAAGCGGCGTCACCGTCTGTCCCCGTACCGAGTTGTCCCCACGGTCCTGACTCTATTGCCAGGCCGTACTTTCTAAATTTCCGGGATTCCTTTATTTAGAACCACACGCTTGTAGCTTTCCCTATTTGTTCATCCACGTGGCCCACCTGCCCCCCGCGGCCCCTCTGATCACTCAGCACGATCCATCCCGTTAACCAGAGAAAGGACATGGGGCGGCCCGGGGCGGAGGGGGGCGGCGGGGCTCAGCGCTTCAGCGCCTGCCTTCCCTTCGGCCCAGGGCGTGATCCTGGAGTCCCGGGATCGAGTCCCACATCGGGCTCCCTGCACGGAGCCTTCTTCTCCCTCTGCCCGTGTCTCTGCCTCTCTCTCTCTCTCTCTCTCTCTCTCTCTCTCTCGTCTCTCGGTGTCTCTCAAGGATATATAAATAAAATCTTTAAAAAAACAACAAAAACAAAGAGAAAGGAGACGATCCCCTCAAGAGTCGCAGAAAACGCATTTGACAGAACAAAGCATGAAAAGCACAGGGGGTTTTAGGAAAGGTCTGTCAACAGAGGAGAGGCCGCGTAGGAAGGCCCGCAGCTGACGTCATCCCCGAGGGTGACGACCTGAAATCGTCTCCCCCGAGAGCAGGAACAAGCCACGGAGGTGCCCTCTCAGCGCTGGGAGTCCCACGTAGTCAACAGACGGGAAACAGCCGTGTGGGGGTCGCGTCCACGCCCACAGGGGCCCGGCCTCCTCAGGACCCGCGGGGAGGCTTCCGGGTCAGGGTTAGGGTCAGGGTCAGGGTCAGGGTCAGGGTCAGGGTTAGGGTTAGGGTTAGGGTTGGCATATTGTGCTTAGCATAATACTCTTTCTAGGCTTTAATACTTCTTTAAATGTTTCATAGAATTCACTCATGAAACCATCTGGTCGTGGACTTCTGCGTTTTGGGAATTTTTTTTCTATTACTCAACAGCTTCGCTGAGAATTGGTCTATTCAAATTTTCTATTTCTCTATGTGTCAGTTTTGGTAGGTTATATATTTTCTAGGAATTTAGCCACACACAAAAGTAAAATCAAAAACTAGAAATTTCATTCTTTGGCTTGTGTCTATCCAGTTTTTCCAACACCATTTGTAGATTTTTTTTCCCCACTGGATATTCTTTCCAGCTTTATCAAGGATTAAACGACGACATAGTTGTGGGTTCATTTCTGGGAGGTCTGCTCTGTGCTCTCGGTCTGTGTGTCCGTTGTCGTGCCAGGACCGTACTGTCTTCATCACAACAGTTTTGTGACATAACTGGAAATCTAGCGACGTGAAGCTTCCTACTTTGCTTTTCTTTTGCAAGGCTGCTTCGCCTGTCTGGGGTCTTTTGAGGTTCCATGCAAAGTTGAAGATCATTTATCTTAGCTCTGTGAGAAATGCTGGGGGCATTTTGATAGGGTTTATAGGAATGTCTGGGCTGCTCTCGGTTGTGAAGACACTTCGTACCCTTTCAGTCCACGAGTGTGGAGTGTCTCTTTCCGTCTCTTTGTGTCATCGATTTCTTTCCATCATCGTCTTCAGAGTAAGTTTTTATAGCTGTTTCCTTAGGTTCTTTCTTAAGTATAATATTATTTTTTGTTTCATTTTAAATTTATTTTTATTAATGTCTTAGTTTCTCTTTTTCTTACCTTCTTACTGAGGTATAGGCATGCAACAGAATTCTGTGCATTAATTATGTATCCTGTGACTTTACTGAATTCATTTACCGGTTCTAACATTTTTTTGTTTGTTCATTTTTGTAGTTTTCTATATATAGTGTCATGGTGTCCATTTCTTGTAGGTTGTCCTATTGGCATATAGTTTCTGATGTGCCATCAAGCCCTCTTGTCTCCACCGTTTCTGTCTGTCAGAACCCTGCGTTCACCCTGCCTGTGTCCGAGTTTTGTTTTGTTTTGTTTTTTTTCTTTTTATCTCGGACAAGTGACTGAGTTTCAAACCTCCAAGTTTTAGGGGCTGCCCTGGGAGAGACCCGTGCTCCTCCCGCCCGGGAGGGTCTCCTCCCACTTCTGGCCTTTGCTGGCCCGGCCCAGGGACGCGGCCCCGTGACCGCACAGGGGTTTGCAGTTTGTGGCCACACAGGGCAGACAGCTGGCCCTAGTCCCGCGGCCCTCGGCCGGGGTCCCCGCTCCTGGGCCTGGGAACCGTTGGCGCCACCGTCCTTGGGACCCCGGGGACCCTGAGCCCACCCTGTCGCTCCAGGGGCCGCCCCCCACTTCGCCTCCCGAGCACCGTCGAGGCCGGCGTGTCCCCCCCTCTAGCAGACTTCTGGAAGTTCTGACTTTGTGCTCTGCTGCTTCTAATAGTGTGCGTAGACCCGTCAGCTGGCTCCCTGCCCCTGTGGGATCCGGGGCTGTGTCTCCCCCAGACCGACTGACTGATTTTCTTTTTAAGATTTTATTTTTCTGTCATCTCTACACCCACATGGGGCTTGAACTCTCCGCCCCAAGAACAAGAGTCGCGTGTTCTTACCAACCACCCCAACCACCCCGAGAGCGGCCAGGCTCCCTTTGATTGATTGACAGGGAGTAACTGAAGCCGACGTGCTGCCTGTGTCGTGTCAGGGCAGAAACTGAGCCCCGGCGTCGAGGTGCGGTGGAGTCATTGGGACCTTGGTCGATGTTAAAGAAAGCGGAGCCTCCCCGGGAGCCCCGGGAGCCCAGGGAGCGGGGCCCACACACGTGACAAGTTGGCCGTTTCCTTGACCAGGAGTCATTGGGCTGGCTGCCGATTTATTTGAGTTGCTGTTCGACGGCGAAGGTCGTTCTAGGATGGGGACACAGCGAGAACGTTCCGGGTTCTTGCGGGTTCGGAGGTAGCTAAAGCTCCCCCGTCGTGGACTCGATGTCCCAGCTGGGTGCAGAGATAGGCGAGCCAGCAAAGAGATGAGAAACATGGCCCTGGGGTGCCTGGCCGGCCTGGTCGGGGGACCTTGATGTCAGGACTGTGAGCTGGAACTCCGTGTTGGGTGTAGAGAGGACATAAACGTAAAACCTTTAACAAATAATAAATGGATGAACTAAGACAGCGTGATGTGGAAGGGGAGTGCTCGCTTCAGGACAAACCTCAGAGCGGCCCATGTCTAGCCTGCGACCTGTTCTTGATGGCCCCGCTCGCTCTCCCGGGCCCAGATGACGGGGTCCCCCACGAGGGACGGTCCCGCCCGAGTGGGAGTGGGCCTCCTTCCCCGTAAGGCCCGTGCCTCCCCTCGTTCTGCAGGACAGAAGAGCCGGGAAGGCACGAGCTCGGGGGGATCAGCATAAACCTCGGCGATGGTCCTTCCCGATCCCGGGAGCCAGAGCTCGGCCTCCTTTTGGGACCCGACGTCCTAAAGAAGCCCGTGTGGTCAGTGGCTCGGATGCAGGGCGGAGGCCGACGGAGAATCAGGAAGAGCAAAATGGGGCGGGGGGGAACCAGAAGCTGAAGGAGAGGGGGACAGCTGTCAGCATCGGGAGCCTTCGCGGGGACCCGGCGTCCTTTCCCAGGAGGGGCCCCCCTCTGTAGGGTGCTTCCCGCCGCCCCGCGCTCCCCGTGGGCACCCGCAGGCGCATCCCCGGGCCTCCAGCGCCTCTGCAGCCGTGGTCTGGAGCGTCCTCCGTGTGTCCTACCGGGGACCCCAGCGTCACGTCTGTAACCGTCCGGCTGCTGTCTGACAACAGTCGGGGGATTCCGACGTTTGTTGGGTTTGGGGTGTGTGCCTGTCTGTCGCCGTGCCGCGATCTGATCCTCGGGCCGCGTCGTCCTGACGCCGAAACGGTTGAAGAAGCACCATCATTTCCGGTGCTGGCGCTGGGCGGCTAGCTGGGTTCTCCCGGCCGACCCGGGCCCCCTCGTGCCGTCCCGTGCCGTCCCGTGCCGTCCCGTCCCGCCGGGGGGTCAGCTGAGCTGGAAGGTCCGGCTCGGCCACATTCCCGTGGGTGGCAGCGGGTCCCCGCCGAGCGCCGGCCGCTTCTCTTCTCCCCGATGCCTCTCCAGCGGGGAGCCAGACCTCGGGGCCGCCCTGGGGGAAGCTCCTGAGGGGCCGGCTGCCCGTGGGGGGAGCCCTGGGGCTGCCTGTGTGTGTGTGTGGGTGTGGGAGTCGGGGTGGGGACGGGGCCGGGGTCCCTCGGTCCCCTGCGCTGCCTGCCCCCAGGCCGAGCCCCGCGCTCACCCAGCCCCTACTCTCCAGGGCGTGCAGGGTGCCCTCCACACTCTGGTGCGAGGGATCCAGCAGCACCGGGTGTGCACGCTGAGCCCGCCCGGTGAGGGTGGCCCAGGTGTGAGAGCTGCAAGGGCCTGCTGTCCTGACGTCCGCTCCGGGGGCCACGCTGACCGCCCCGCGGGCCCTCTGTGCCCCAGGCGCACAGGCCCGGGGCGGGGAGGGGAGGAAGCGCCCCGGAGCCCGGGCAGCCCAGGCCCCCTGGACAGAGGGGGCACAGACCTCCCAGGGCGCTTAGCACAGACCCTGGTGACCTGAGGCTCCCCGGCTGTCACTCTGTCCCAGGCCCGTCCTGGCCGCGGGCGCAGGCTGAGTCGCAGTAGAGTCTGCGGGGTCCTGACCCTGGCGTCTGGCCGCCCCGGGAAGGCACGTGGGGACGTCAGCTGTGTGTGCCTGGCGGCGCCCCCGCAGGGGCTGGTCGGGGCCTGGGCGGCGCCCCCTCCTCCTCTCTGGGGGTGTCTCCGCACCCCGTGCACAGAGCTCCTGGAGACGCAGAAACGAGCCGGCCGTGCCCTCTCACACAACAAGACTTTATTGAACTTGGCAACAGCAAACAGGGGCTCAGAGCCGAGGGTGCGCGCCTTCCCCTGGGAGACCTTCCTGTCCTTAGAGGAAAGCGGGAATCCCACAGGGGTGCGGGTGCTGGAGTCGTCCCCCGCCTGGGAGCCTGTGCGGACTCGACTCCGGGTGGGGGCGCGTGTCCTGAGGTCGGGGCGGTGAGAGGCGGTTCTGGGGGCGGCAGGGCTGACGTGGACCTGCGGCCCATGGGCTCCTGCGCTGGGTCCCCGCAGGGCAGCTGGACCCCGGCCTCGGGCCCCCTGGGGCCGGGTGACTGACTGCTGGAGCCCCAGCGCGTGGAGGAGCCTGCCTCCTGGTGTGGGTGGGGGTGGGGGTGGGGGTGGGGGTGTGGGTGGGGCCCACGGGCCTGCCCCCGCTGCCCTGCCCTGGGGTGTCCCGGGATCCCCAGGGCTGCCCTAGGTCAGCGACCTGGGTCTGTGGGGCACGCCCAGGGCCCAGGAGGCCACATCCTGCTGTGAGAGGGCTCGCTCGGCCCGGGGCCAGAACGCAGGCCTGGCCAGGGCCCCGGGGCGCTGGATCCCATTAGCGCTGGGCCTGGGGCAGGCGCTCGAGTCGCCCCTGCCCCCACAGAGCCCGGGGCCAGGCCAGCCCAGGTCCCTCTGGGTCAGGGGCTGGTGTCCCGTGCGGGCGGTGCCGCCCTCCGGGAGGCACAGCGAGACGAGGCAGGGCACGGTGACGGCGGGCCGGAGCCTCCGGGCCCCCGCCCTCACCGCCACGCTCTGCCCCCGAGGCCCGCGAGCATCGAGCTGCCCCGTGGACGCGGGGGGCAGAGGGTCCCGGGCCTGTGCGGGGCCTCGGGGCAGCGGGCTCAGCGCCGCCCTGGCTCTGCCCTGGCTGTGCCCGTCACTGCCCAGCGAGGGGCACGAGCTGCAGTGGCCGCGGGGCAGGAAGGGTGTCCTGGGCCCGACAGCGTCATCCCTAGGGGGCTGGGGGGACCGCGTGATGGGAGTCCCGGGGGTGCTCCAGGGCCCGGTCCGTCGCGGGGCCTCTGGGGTGGCCCAGGCAGGTGCCAAATGGAAGGAGACCCCGTTTTCTGTCTTGAAGCCCGCCGTGTCCCGGGGCCGCCTGCCTGCACCGCCTTGTTGCCCCGGGAGGGTGGGGAGGGAGTTCCACCGCCGGGGCTGGGGGGCAAGTTGGACGATGGCCTGGCCGGGAGGGGGTCCGGGCGGCTCAGGCCGGGCGGCTGGGCCCGGGGAGGCCGGCTCCTCCACCCTGCGCGGTGGCTCAGAGGCCGGAGAAGGGAGGAGAGGCCCGGGCGCCGGGGACACTGGCTCCAGGCCCAGGGGCCTCGTGGGGAACTCCTCAGGTCCCGCTGGAAAGAGGCCGACGGGGTCAGCGTCTCCAGCAGGCTGTGTGTCCCCCGCTGGGGGCCCCGGGGGTCCTCACGGCTCCCGCGTGACCCCCCCCCCGGCCTGACCCTGTGCTCAGCCCCCCACACTGCTGCCCGGGCCCTGCAGTGGGTACCCGCCCGCCCAGCCCTGGCCTGGGGTCCCCGAGGCTGGAGCAGAAGAGGAGAGCCCCAGAGATGAGGACGGGGGCCCCGGGGGCTCTGTCCCCTGTGGGCGGCCCCAGCAGGCCGAGTCGGGAGGGGCCGGGGCCCTGAGCCCACCTGGCGGGGGCAGGTCGCACCGCATCCTGCGGAGCTGGGTCATGGAGGCCCGAAGGTGTCTCAGCACGGCCTCGTCCTCCAGGGCCCAGGGCTGGGCCAGAGAGTCCTGGAGGAACTCCCGGAGCCCTTCCAGGGGCAGCTTCAGGAGGCGCTCTGGGCGGTGGGCGAGAGTCAGACCCAGAGGGCCCCGCCCTGGGGCCCCCGGGGCCCCCAGGCCAGCGGCTGGGGTCCCGCTGTGCCCAGGAGCGCCGCGGGCAGTGCGCTGGCCGGGGTGGCCCCTGCCCGCTGCTCCACTCGGGGAGCCCCGCTGCACCCGCCTGCCCCGCCGTCCCCCCGCCCCAGGTCTGGGTGCTGCTCAGAGCCCAGGGTCACCGCCCCTGCCCCCCGCCCCCGGCACACCTGGGCTCCCGGGGGCTCACTTACTCCTGTGCACCTTGAGGATGGTATAGGCCATGGCCGTGAGCACCCTCTCCCCATCCAACACGTAGGCATCCCACAGCTTCAGGGTGAGCGAGAAGGGGGTCTAGGGGGACGGCGGGGTGGGAGGAGCGGCCTGAGCAGGGCCCCTGGGGGGCTCGGCTGGGGCTAGGCTAGGCCTGCCATCTGGCCCCCGGCTGCCTGCGACGAGGCCCCGCAGCGCCCCCCCCCGCCCCCCGCCTCCCCGTGCGTGCCCTCCTCCCAGGGAGATCAGGGACTCCCGGCCGCTCCGGGTTCCGACCCCGGCCAGCACCTCCCGCACCCCTGGGGGCACAGACTCTGCCCGCACTTGACGACAGACACCACGCCTCGAGAGGACCCCAGGCTGGCCGCCCGATGGGCCGAGGGCCCGTCCACACCCCGGGCTGACCCGGCCTCCCCCGGGGAAGCTGAGGCAGAGACGGGCCGCCCCCCGGGACCTCGTCCAGGGACCCTCTGGGCTTCTCCAGGACGGGCTGGGCTGCGAGCCTCAGCCTCAGCCTCAGGACCCCGGGGTCGGGCCTGGCTCGTCTGGAGGGTGGGGCTGAGCTGGGCCCTCCCCGGGGGCAGGGGGCAGGTCCGGGAGCGGGGGTCCCGGGGGGGGGCCTCACCCGGCCGAGGAAGCACTGGAGAAACCATTTGGGGCTGTAGATGCCGGTGGACATCTGCTCCTCGTCCTGGCGGGAGGGCAGGGGGTGCTCAGGCCCCACGCCGCGGCCCCTGGAGCCGGGTGGACGCGCTCCCCGCAGCCCAGCCCAGCCCCGAGGGCGCCCCCGGGCCCCAGGGGGAGGAACGTGACCCCAACTCTGGGCAGCTCGGAGGGAGGGCCATGCCCCCCACCCCCTGCCCCGGGCTCCGGGGACGGAGCCTCAGGAGCTCCCACTCGCCCCCACTCGCCATGTGCTTCCTCAGGTCCGGGAGAGCTCTTTGGAGGACCCGCTCGTGATGTCTCTGGAACCTGAGGAGCTTCGGGAAGCCCGGGACGAAGAAGCCTGAGAAGGCCCCAGGCCCCCACGGTCAGGGCCTCCTCCTGCACCAGGCGGGGTGGGGGGTGTCGGGGCAGGGGCCTCCCCGCCACGCCCTGACCCCCGTGTGCCCACCGCCCTCGGAGCCCTGGCTGGATCCGCTCTTCCCAGAGGGCAGGGCCTGCCTCCCAGGCCGGGGGCGCGGGGCCCGGGGACCCTCGTCCTCACAGAGACCCCGCGGGGCGTGGGCTGGGGGCTGAGGACCGGGCCCGGCTGACCCAGCACCCTCTCTCCTGCGGGGGCCGCCGCGGGGACAGGCGGGTCCCCAGCCCCGAGGGGCAGCGGGTGCAGGCCAAGGGGAGGGTGATGGGCGTGCACGGCCCTCTGCTGTGGGGCTTGGGAGTGAGGCTGGGGGCCCCCGGGAGGGGGAGACGCTGCCCCCTGGGCCCCGTGTGGCCGTGGGCTGGCAGGGGGGCCTGGGGGACAAGCCGGCAGCCCGGCGGGAGGCTGGGGGAGCAACGGGAGTGCGTGCCTGGCCTGCAGACGGTGGGGCGGGTGGCCGTGGCTCCGGGACCCCGAGGCCACCGGGGAGGCGGGGCCCTTGCCCGTGGGGGGGCGAGCTGGGGGGTCCCCGCCTGCCCCCCGGTGCAGCAGCCTGCGGGGAGGCCCTCCTGAGCTCCCCGGCGGGCCCCTACCGTGCATGGAGTGCCGGTCGCCCACCATCAGCTGGGCCAGCGCCCAGAAGGCGTCCTCCTCGGGCAGGAACATGAGGAGGACGGCCGCGATCTCGCTCATGCCCTGGCAGTAGCCCACCTCCTGCAAGAGCCAGAGCCCCACGGAGGGCGTGCGCCCCGAGGACCCCTCTGAGCCCTCCCCGCGGGCGTCAGGCTCCCCCGGCTCCCTCCCAGCCCGGGCTCCCGGAGGGGGCTCCCAGAGGGCGGGGGAGCAGGTGAGGGCCACCCGGACCAGCTGGGGCGCGAGCACCCCGGGCCCCGCTACCGAGCCCTGCGGCCGCCGTGCCAGGACCCCCGTCCTCAGGCCAGCAGGAGGGGCCTCCGTGAGCTGTGCCAGGCTGTAGGGGACCCGCCAGGTCTGGAGACCCCCCAGAGGGCAGGTCGGCGGGGGGGTGGGGGGGCCTGACTGTGGCCCCTGGCAGGTCCCACGAGGGGAGCTGGGCCAGGACACCCCGCGGGGCCGGGGAGCGTGTGAGCTGGGGTCCTCGGGGACCCTTCTGGAATGCGCCGTGGAAGGGGGCGGCCTCCTGGGCGCCTCGGCCTCGTTCCCTTCGGGGGAGTGGGAGCCTTCCCCGCCCGGGCTCTCGTCGGTAGTGCCGTCTGTCAGGGTCCAGACCCGAGCTCTAGGACGGCCGCGGTGCACGCGGGGGCCCCGGGCAGCCCCGGCCCTCGGGCACGCAGGCCCTGCCTCCCCTGGGAGGTCTGCACCCCGCCCCCTGCCCGTCCCGGAGGAGAGAGACCCTCCCCGGCATCTCGGGGGCCGTGGAGCCGGGGCCATAACTGTGAGTCCCGCTGGTCACCACCACTCAGGACAAGGCCGCCCGCGGGGCAGGAGGCGGGGGCAGGGACACTCACCGTGTCGTACACCGAGTACGCTGCCAGTACGCAGAACAGGGCTCGCTGCCTAGGAGGGGGGACAGCGGGGGGCTCTGCTCAGTCAGCCCCCGCCCAGCGAGGCCGCCGAGGTGCCGACACCGGCCCCGCAGGCCCCGCGGCCCGCAGGGCCCCTCCGCGGGGGCCGATCTCCGGGGTCAGGTCTGCGCACGGGGACAGGCGGCGACCTCACACGTGCAGCGTGCCGGGGGTTCAGTGCACCCTGGGGTGTCCGACGCCTCCGAGCGGCTCCCGCCGTGGGGTGTGCAGCTCCGGGCTCCCCCAGCGCCGCCAGCGCCCCGGGCCTCCAGCCCTGGAGCGGCCCCCCCCCCCCCGCACGCCCCCATGGGAGCCAGCGCTCCCCCTGCCCCGGTCCCCGCAGCCCCTGACGCCTCTCCTCCGCTGCCCTGGCCTGGCCCGGCCCCGTGTCCCGGGAACACCACCAGCCCCACGTGACCCCTGCCCCGAGCCCACGCAGCCGGGGCATCCGTGGCCCTGAGCGCACCCCCAGGTCTTCCCAGGTGTCCCTGGGCTGGACTCTGTGGGGGGCACCCCGGGCCCGCCCATCCCAGAGCATCTCGGGGCTCCAGGTCTGAGCCGCCGTGAGGAGAGCAGGGAACGTCGTGCAGGTGTGACCCCGATACAGGCTGCGAACCCCTGGGGTCACTATCTGAGCACGGGGGGGTACGGGGTGCGGCCCCCTCAGCGCTGCCAGGAGCCGCCCGATGCCCCCCGCACGGCGGCCTGAGTCTGCACCCCGGCTCCGCGGCCCCCGGGCCCGGGCTGCTGGAGGCCGGCTCCCCCCGGGCCGGGGGTCACAGGTCAGCCTGACCCGGCCGCGCTCTGAGGGCCGCGGGGGCCCCGGGGGGCAGCAGGTTCCCTGCAGGGAGGAGCACCGAGTTCTCGTGGGGAGACGGTCCGAGCGGCCCGCCCGGGAAGCCCAGCCACCCATGCCTGGCGTCTCCCCAGCCCCGCCCCTGGCGCCCCTGCAGGTCACCCCTGGGGTCCCGGGCTCCCACACACCCCGCCCGCTGCACACACAGGTAGCTGCACCCTATGCTCCACCCACCTGCAAGCCCCTGTCGGGGGGCTCCCTGCCTTCCCCACCTCCCCGCGGCCCCTGGGGACTCTGCGGGACACCCGGGCTTCTGACGGGAGCAGGCCGTCCAGAGAACCCCAAGGTGGCCGGGGAGGCTGAGCATGTCCCACAGGGGGCAGCTGCACCGCGTCCTCGTGGGGGTGGGGTGGGGTGGCGGTGGGGGCGGGACCGATAGTGTAGGGGTGGGGGTCTGGGGTTGTGGGGGATGGTGTGGGGGGTGATGCAGGGGGATGGCGTGGGGGGCTGCGGACACAGGGCACCCCCTTCTCTAAGGTGCACACGGAGACGTCTACAGATAAAGGCGACCCCAGTCTGGGGTTTGCTGTGACCCCTGCCCCTGCCCCTGGGGCCCCGTGTGCTCCGCGCAGGGCCTGCCTGGACCGGGGCGGCGTCGGGGGGGGGGGGGGGGGGGGGGGCGTCATGCCGTGTGTGCTCACCAAGTGCAAATTGTCTAAAACAAAATGCCCAGAATTCAGAAGTACATAAAGCACCGGAGGGTGGGTGTCACCCTGACCTGTCCGACCCTCGTCGGGTCCACGTGTCCCGGTCCAGCCGCGGCCATGCACCCTGGCCCCAGGTCCCCTTCGTGCCCCCCACGCCCCCACCCCGGCCCCCTGCTCTTCACGGGGCCGCCCCTCACCCCCTTGGGGTTCAGCTCAGACGGTGACCCCTGGAGGCCCCGTCCTGCGGCCTCCCCATCCCCGAGACCCTGGGGTTGGGGGCACGGGGGTCATCCCCAGCACCCTACCACGTGGCAGTGTGTTGTTTGCTGCCGTCGCTCCCCCCGGCCTCGGAGACCCCGTGTCCCCAGCACAGAAGCCCCCGGGCCTCTCCCAGGCCGGGCCCCCGACCCCCGAACCCCGCTGGCCCAGCAGCCTCACCCGACCCCGTAGCGGTCCCAGAACATGGTGTGACTGCGGAACGTGCGGTTGACGTCCAGGTCGATCTGCACGATGTCCCGGGAGGAGACCAGGGCCGCCTCCTTCATTGCCTGCGGGGAGACCCCGGGAGGAGGAGCCGGCGTCAGGGACACAGACCCCGACCTGTCAGCAGCTGCCGTCCTGGGCAGGGAGCCCCGGGGCCACCACGGGAGTGTGTCCTGCAGGAACCTCCACCCTTCCCCTGGGAGGCCGGGGACGGCGGGAGTGCCCACCGTGCCCGCGGGGCCTGCGTGAGGGCCTGTGCCCAGCTGTCGTGGGCGGGGAGGGGACTGAGGGTCAGCCCTGGACAGGGAGGGGACGTGGAGGATCAGCCCGGGTGGGGAGGGGACACGGGAGTTCAGCCCCGGGTGGGGAGGGGTCACGGAGGGTCAGCCCTGGGCAGGGAGGGGACCGAGGGTCCACGGGGAGTAGACGGGTCGGGTCCCACCTGGTATTTCCCGGCATTGCTGGCCTTAACCTGGTCGACGTTCAGCAATCGCAGCCACACCTGTCCCCGCACCTGGGGCGGGACCCCCTTGTACACCCGGCGTCGCAGCTGCGGGGAGGAAGGCAGTGCTGGTGAGAGGGGCCCAGGGCGGCCCCTTGGAGCCCAGGGAACACGAGGCATCTAGAAGGTTCCGGCGTCGGCTCCAGGGTGTCTGCAGAGAGGCTGGGTCTCCCTGGATCTGGGCCCCCCCCCACCCCCGTCCCCCGCGAGGAGCAGGGACCCTGGCCCCGACCTGACGCTCCCCCACCGCCGTCCCGGGGCCTGGGGAGGGAGGCCCGGGCTCCCAGCAGACTCTCCCCAGGCAGGGGGCTCCCCCGAGGACGGGGCAGGAGGACACTGAGGGCGGCCCCCCAGCCCCGTCAGGACGGAGAGCCCTCGGGGGCACCCAGCGCCCCACCTTCTCGCTGGGGAGGTAGTGGTCCCATCGCTTGAGCATTTTTATCCATTTGTCCGCGCGCCGGGTCTCCTGGCGGAGTTTCTGGGAGAGGACAGGCGGGGGCCGCAGGTGAGGCTCCCGCCGCGGGAGGTGGGCGCTCGGGCCGCGTCCAGTGCCCCGCGGGACCCGGAGGAGCCAGGAAGGCACAGGGCCCCCCGCGGACCGCGGCTCCGGGTCTCGGGTGCGTTCCCGGCGGCCCGTGCAGCGCTGGGACGGGGGACTGGGGAGACGCCCGGGGATGTCCTGGGGGACGCGGTGCAGACAGCTGGCCCCAGCTCCCCCCCACGTCCTGCCCGGGGCCCAGGACGGGCTCTCACCTTGGCCTCGCGGGGGCTGGGGTCGGGCAGCTCCCTGTCCCTGGAAGGCAGGAGACGCAGAGCCCTGAGGCCCCGGCCCCACAGCCACACACACACACACACACACCCCGTCTGCACCCAGCGTCCTGGGGAGGGCAGGGCTCCCCCGGGGAGGGCAGGGGCTGCCAGCGGCCTGAGGGCGGGCGGGGGCGGCGTCTGGGGGGTCTGAGGAGGGTGTTTGCCGGTGGTGGGCTGGGCGGGGACCCCTCGGCGCCCCCAGGGGGTGACCTGCCCCCCTCCTCGATGGACCAGCCCGAGAGCTGTCAGCGTGGCCCGGGTGCCCCGTGACCGTCCCGCTGAGGTCCCCCCGCCTCCCCAGGGCCTGACTGCCCAGCGTCCAGCCGGCCTCCCCCTGCCCCCTGGCCGTCCCCCTGCTGTCCCCGGGCTCCCCTCTCTGCTGTCCCCTCTGCCACCCTGGCCCATTTCACCTCCCGTCCTGTCGGAGCCCCTGAGCACGACCACCCCTGAGCCATCCCAGCAGACACTGGGCCGTGAGCAGGGCCGAGGGGGCCCCACCTGGGGTCTCCAGCGTCCGTCAGGTTCTCGTGGGGCTGTTGACCCATCAGCCTCGTCCCCTGCGACCTAGGCCACTGGGCTGTCCCCTCCCTCCTTCCCGCCCAGGGCAGCCCCCTCCTCCTCTTGCCTCCTCCTGCCTGGTCGGGGCCTCCCTCTGCGGCCCCCCCCCCCTCCCTGCGCTGGCCTGGTCCCCGGCATCCACCTGCAGCCCCGCAAAAGCCTTCGGGTGTGGGCGAGAGCACCCCTGCGGACTCGGCCCAGACCAGGCCGTCCCCCTACGGAGAGCACGCCCCGGCCCCAGAGCCCCTCACGGGCGGGATCCCCTGCTGAAGGGACTGGACACCCCACCCCACCACCACCCCCGGATGCAGCAGGCTGACACCTGGGCCTGCCCAAAGCAGGCGTGGGGGCCCCTCCTCTGAGTGTCCAGGGGCCTCCCCCGGGCCCAGCTCCCTTCCTGCCCACGTCCCGGGTCGGCCTCCGGGGTGTCTCAGCTGCAACCCAGCGCAGACATGGCCCTCAGAGGGCTCCAGGGGACCAGGTCCCGACCTGGGGGCGGGGGGGGTCAGCCTCCAGAGAGGTGTTCCTGCAAAGGCCACCCGCCCTGGGATGGATGAGGGGTGTCCAGGGGACTCACTGCAGAAAGCCCTGGTGGTCGGCGACCTTGCACAGTGACAGGTCCTGCGGAGACCCTGCTTGGGGCGCCTGCAACAGAGGGGGGCTCCGTGGTGGGGACCGATCAGAGCAGGGGAGTGGGGACAGAGACAGGAGGGAGCAGAAGGGCTCCTCCCTCCCCTGGATCCTGAGGGAGCGCCGACCCTCTGAGATTGGCCGGGCGCCAGAGTGGGCGCAGCCTGGCAGCCTCACCTGCTTCTGTCTATCAGTGACGATCCCCCCCTGGGCCTCACCCGGACCCGGCGACTGTGGTCCCCACCTGGGCCTCACTTGACCTGGTGACTCTGATCCCTACCTGGCCCTCACCCAGGCCTGGTGACTCTAGTCCCCAACTGGGCTTCACCCAGGTGACTGTGGTCTCCACCTGAGCCTCATGTGGATCTGCGACTGTGGTCCCCACCTTGGCCTCACCTGAACCTGGTGACTCTGGTCCCCACCCGGGGCTCACCTGGACCTGGTAGCTGTGGTCTTCATCTGGACCTGGTGACTCTGGTCCCCACCCGGGCCTCACCTGTACCTGGTGCCTGGGCTCCTCCGCTACCAATGACGAGGATCCAGGATGGACCCTTAGTTGCTACTGACACCGGGACCGTCCCCAGGGTCTCACTTGTTCCTGGTGACTGTGGTCCTTGCCTGGGCTGACCTGGCTCATCCTTGGCTCTGATCCCCTCTTGAGCCTCACCTGCTCTTGCAGGTACGGTCCCCCCTGTCGTGGGTGTGTAGTGTCTATGGTCCCTTCTGGGCCTCACCTGATGGTACTGGGCCACGATATTGGCCCTTTGCAAGGCCAGCAGGGTCTCCGGGTCCTCCTGCATCGTGCTGCAATCCAAACACATCCAAGGATGACGGCGCGTGAGAACCTTCCGAGGACACATGCGTCCGGGTGCTCCCCGTGGGCGGGCGCCCCTCTGTCTGACCGGAGCCGGAGACAACCCCGTAGCCCCGAGGGGCACAGGCATCACACACGGGCCCTCGCTGCCTGTCTGTCTGTCCGTCGCCCACCGACAGTCCACCTTCCCAGCCACTGTCCCAGGGCACGCCGTCACGCTGGGGTCACAGAGCGCTCCCACCCCGGTATCAGGAGCACACGGGCGGGGGACCCAGGGGCTCCGGGGAACTGCCCACCTGATGCTCGGGGGTGACGTCTCCCAGCCCGGGGCCGGCGCAGAGATGGTGGTGGGTGGGCCGGCCAGCGAGTGTCCCTGCGGGCTTGGGGGGGAGGGGGGGCGGGAATGGAAGGTTTCTCCGAGATTCCACAAGCACACGACCAAGGGGAGAAAGCGACGGACTGGACTTCATCAAAACTAAAACCTGATGCCAGCAAGAGTGCGACCGAACTCCCCACCCTGAGGGCAGCGATGTGTGAATAGCCTGAGGGGGGCCCTGGGGGAGCACGAGGGACTCCACGTTCTTTGGAGCCTGAAGAGCAAGCCTGCTCACGGGCCAGGGGGACCCAGCGGGCACAGGGCGGGATGGGGGGGTGACAGTCACCCCTGTCGGGGTCCATGCGTCTAGGACAGGCTGGAAAGGTCATGGCTTGGCTGCCTGCACAGCAGAGGGCTTACAGGGGAGCGGGGGTCCCGGGGGAGCTGCCTGAGTTCCGACTGCAGCCTCCTTCCCTGGACGGGGGCAGCAGGGTGGCCGCTCTCACCCCGTGGGGCTGTGGAAGGGCTGTGGGAGCTGCTCACGGTCATCGCATGGGGGTCGGGGTGTTGTGGACCCCAGCGCGGGAGGCCTGTGCCCCCACGCGGATCCACAGGCCCCACTGTGGCCCGCGGGGATCAGGGATCAGCTGCCACTCACCTGTGACCTGTCGCTGTGTGGGCGCCTCCTCTTTATGCACTGGGGTACTGGGGAGTGTGGGAGGGTGGGGGTACTGGGGAGAGTGGGAGGGTGGGGGTACTGGGGAGAGTGGGAGTAGCGGGGTACTGGGGAGAGTGGGAGGGTGGGGGTACTGGGGAGAGTGGGAGGGTGGGGGTACTGGGGAGAGTGGGAGTAGCGGGGTACTGGGGAGAGTGGGAGTAGCGGGGTACTGGGGAGAGTGGGAGCGTGGGGGTACTGAGGAGAGACGAGTCCTGGGCTACTGGGGAGAGCAGGAGAGTCGGGTCGCTGCGAGCCAGATCCGGAGCACCGGTGCCTCCGAAGGTCTGCGGACGCAGAGTGGGCACCAGGCAGCGGTGGAACCCGGGGGCACCACAGTTCCGCCCAGAGCGGGGTCCCGCATCATCACTGTGGGCAGGCGGGGTCCAATCAGCACTCAGCCCTCACCCTGGTGGCCGAGGGTCCCGGGGGAGGGTCCTGTCCCCACGCCGGGCGGGAAGGCGATGCAGGCAGCCTCCCGCATCCTCAGTTCCCATCCTCGGGCCCTGCAGGCCTCCCGCCCTTCAAGGCAGACTGGGGGTCACAGATGCCCCCCCCCGCCCCCCAGGGTTCACAGCGTGGGGTTGCAGTTAGGAGCATTTGAGGGGCTCCTGGGTGGTTCCGTCCGTCGGTTCCACGTCGACTCTTGAGTTTGGCTCAAGCCAGGATCTCCAGGTTGTGGCGTGGAGCCTCGGGTGGGGCTCGGTCTCCGGTGGGTGAGGAGTCCGCTCCAGGTTCCCCCTGTCCCTCCGCCCCTGCCCCCCGCACCGTCTCCCAAGTACATCTTCTAAACATTAACATGAAGACACGAGAGCATCTGGATCCCCTCTGCAGAGGCGCCTTCGTGTGCGTCACGACCGTGTAAATGCCTTTCACGGACCCACCGGGATTCCCACCGGAAACCCCTTTTCCTTGGTATCTGTTGAAGTGCCGTCGACACCCAAGGGGACAGTAGTTTCAGGGCTACAGCTGGCGACTTGACAATTCTGTGCCTCGCTCAGCTCTCCCCGCGAGAAGCGGCGTCACCGTCTGTCCCCGTACCGAGTTGTCCCCACGGTCCTGACTCTATTGCCAGGCCGTACTTTCTAAATTTCCGGGATTCCTTTATTTAGAACCACACGCTTGTAGCTTTCCCTATTTGTTCATCCACGTGGCCCACCTGCCCCCCGCGGCCCCTCTGATCACTCAGCACGATCCATCCCGTTAACCAGAGAAAGGACATGGGGCGGCCCGGGGCGGAGGGGGGCGGCGGGGCTCAGCGCTTCAGCGCCTGCCTTCCCTTCGGCCCAGGGCGAGATCCTGGAGTCCCGGGATCGAGTCCCACATCGGGCTCCCTGCACGGAGCCTTCTTCTCCCTCTGCCCGTGTCTCTGCCTCTCTCTCTCTCTCTCTCTCTCTCTCTCTCTCTCGTCTCTCGGTGTCTCTCAAGGATATATAAATAAAATCTTTAAAAAAACAACAAAAACAAAGAGAAAGGAGACGATCCCCTCAAGAGTCGCAGAAAACGCATTTGACAGAACAAAGCATGAAAAGCACAGGGGGTTTTAGGAAAGGTCTGTCAACAGAGGAGAGGCCGCGTAGGAAGGCCCGCAGCTGACGTCATCCCCGAGGGTGACGACCTGAAATCGTCTCCCCCGAGAGCAGGAACAAGCCACGGAGGTGCCCTCTCAGCGCTGGGAGTCCCACGTAGTCAACAGACGGGAAACAGCCGTGTGGGGGTCGCGTCCACGCCCACAGGGGCCCGGCCTCCTCAGGACCCGCGGGGAGGCTTCCGGGTCAGGGTTAGGGTCAGGGTCAGGGTCAGGGTCAGGGTTAGGGTTGGCATATTGTGCTTAGCATAATACTCTTTCTAGGCTTTAATACTTCTTTAAATGTTTCATAGAATTCACTCATGAAACCATCTGGTCGTGGACTTTTGCGTTTTGGGAATTTTTTTTCTATTACTCAACAGCTTCGCTGAGAATTGGTCTATTCAAATTTTCTATTTCTCTATGTGTCAGTTTTGGTAGGTTATATATTTTCTAGGAATTTAGCCACACACAAAAGTAAAATCAAAAACTAGAAATTTCATTCTTTGGCTTGTGTCTATCCAGTTTTTCCAACACCATTTGTAGATTTTTTTTCCCCACTGGATATTCTTTCCAGCTTTATCAAGGATTAAACGACGACATAGTTGTGGGTTCATTTCTGGGAGGTCTGCTCTGTGCTCTCGGTCTGTGTGTCCGTTGTCGTGCCAGGACCGTACTGTCTTCATCACAACAGTTTTGTGACATAACTGGAAATCTAGCGATGTGAAGCTTCCTACTTGGCTTTTCTTTTGCAAGGCTGCTTCGCCTGTCTGGGGTCTTTTGAGGTTCCATGCAAAGTTGAAGATCATTTATCTTAGCTCTGTGAGAAATGCTGGGGGCATTTTGATAGGGTTTATAGGAATGTCTGGGCTGCTCTCGGTTGTGAAGACACTTCGTACCCTTTCAGTCCACGAGTGTGGAGTGTCTCTTCCCGTTTCTTTGTGTCATCGATTTCTTTCCATCATCGTCTTCAGAGTAAGTTTTTATAGCTGTTTCCTTAGGTTTTTTCTTAAGTATAATATTATTTTTTGTTTCATTTTAAATTTATTTTTATTAATGTCTTAGTTTCTCTTTTTCTTACCTTCTTACTGAGGTATAGGCATGCAACAGAATTCTGTGCATTAATTATGTATCCTGTGACTTTACTGAATTCATTTACCGGTTCTAACATTTTTTTGTTTGTTCATTTTTGTAGTTTTCTATATATAGTGTCATGGTGTCCATTTCTTGTAGGTTGTCCTATTGGCATATAGTTTCTGATGTGCCATCAAGCCCTCTTGTCTCCACCGTTTCTGTCTGTCAGAACCCTGCGTTCACCCTGCCTGTGTCCGAGTTTTGTTTTGTTTTGTTTTTTTTCTTTTTATCTCGGACAAGTGACTGAGTTTCAAACCTCCAAGTTTTAGGGGCTGCCCTGGGAGAGACCCGTGCTCCTCCCGCCCGGGAGGGTCTCCTCCCACTTCTGGCCTTTGCTGGCCCGGCCCAGGGACGCGGCCCCGTGACCGCACAGGGGTTTGCAGTTTGTGGCCACACAGGGCAGACAGCTGGCCCTAGTCCCGCGGCCCTCGGCCGGGGTCCCCGCTCCTGGGCCTGGGAACCGTTGGCGCCACCGTCCTTGGGACCCCGGGGACCCTGAGCCCACCCTGTCGCTCCAGGGGCCGCCCCCCACTTCGCCTCCCGAGCACCGTCGAGGCCGGCGTGTCCCCCCCTCTAGCAGACTTCTGGAAGTTCTGACTTTGTGCTCTGCTGCTTCTAATAGTGTGCGTAGACCCGTCAGCTGGCTCCCTGCCCCTGTGGGATCCGGGGCTGTGTCTCCCCCAGACCGACTGACTGATTTTCTTTTTAAGATTTTATTTTTCTGTCATCTCTACACCCACATGGGGCTTGAACTCTCCGCCCCAAGAACAAGAGTCGCGTGTTCTTACCAACCACCCCAACCACCCCGAGAGCGGCCAGGCTCCCTTTGATTGATTGACAGGGAGTAACTGAAGCCGACGTGCTGCCTGTGTCGTGTCAGGGCAGAAACTGAGCCCCGGCGTCGAGGTGCGGTGGAGTCATTGGGACCTTGGTCGATGTTAAAGAAAGCGGAGCCTCCCCGGGAGCCCCGGGAGCCCAGGGAGCGGGGCCCACACACGTGACAAGTTGGCCGTTTCCTTGACCAGGAGTCATTGGGCTGGCTGCCGATTTATTTGAGTTGCTGTTCGACGGCGAAGGTCGTTCTAGGATGGGGACACAGCGAGAACGTTCCGGGTTCTTGCGGGTTCGGAGGTAGCTAAAGCTCCCCCGTCGTGGACTCGATGTCCCAGCTGGGTGCAGAGATAGGCGAGCCAGCAAAGAGATGAGAAACATGGCCCTGGGGTGCCTGGCCGGCCTGGTCGGGGGACCTTGATGTCAGGACTGTGAGCTGGAACTCCGTGTTGGGTGTAGAGAGGACATAAACGTAAAACCTTTAACAAATAATAAATGGATGAACTAAGACAGCGTGACGTGGAAGGGGAGTGCTCGCTTCAGGACAAACCTCAGAGCGGACCATGTCTAGCCTGCGACCTGTTCTTGATGGCCCCGCTCGCTCTCCCGGGCCCAGATGACGGGGTCCCCCACGAGGGACGGTCCCGCCCGAGTGGGAGTGGGCCTCCTTCCCCGTAAGGCCCGTGCCTCCCCTCGTTCTGCAGGACAGAAGAGCCGGGAAGGCACGAGCTCGGGGGGATCAGCATAAACCTCGGCGATGGTCCTTCCCGATCCCGGGAGCCAGAGCTCGGCCTCCTTTTGGGACCCGACGTCCTAAAGAAGCCCGTGTGGTCAGTGGCTCGGATGCAGGGCGGAGGCCGACGGAGAATCAGGAAGAGCAAAATGGGGCGGGGGGGAACCAGAAGCTGAAGGAGAGGGGGACAGCTGTCAGCATCGGGAGCCTTCGCGGGGACCCGGCGTCCTTTCCCAGGAGGGGCCCCCCTCTGTAGGGTGCTTCCCGCCGCCCCGCGCTCCCCGTGGGCACCCGCAGGCGCATCCCCGGGCCTCCAGCGCCTCTGCAGCCGTGGTCTGGAGCGTCCTCCGTGTGTCCTACCGGGGACCCCAGCGTCACGTCTGTAACCGTCCGGCTGCTGTCTGACAACAGTCGGGGGATTCCGACGTTTGTTGGGTTTGGGGTGTGTGCCTGTCTGTCGCCGTGCCGCGATCTGATCCTCGGGCCGCGTCGTCCTGACGCCGAAACGGTTGAAGAAGCACCATCATTTCCGGTGCTGGCGCTGGGCGGCTAGCTGGGTTCTCCCGGCCGACCCGGGCCCCCTCGTGCCGTCCCGTGCCGTCCCGTGCCGTCCCATCCCGCCGGGGGGTCAGCTGAGCTGGAAGGTCCGGCTCGGCCACATTCCCGTGGGTGGCAGCGGGTCCCCGCCGAGCGCCGGCCGCTTCTCTTCTCCCCGATGCCTCTCCAGCGGGGAGCCAGACCTCGGGGCCGCCCTGGGGGAAGCTCCTGAGGGGCCGGCTGCCCGTGGGGGGAGCCCTGGGGCTGCCTGTGTGTGTGTGTGGGTGTGGGAGTCGGGGTGGGGACGGGGCCGGGGTCCCTCGGTCCCCTGCGCTGCCTGCCCCCAGGCCGAGCCCCGCGCTCACCCAGCCCCTACTCTCCAGGGCGTGCAGGGTGCCCTCCACACTCTGGTGCGAGGGATCCAGCAGCACCGGGTGTGCACGCTGAGCCCGCCCGGTGAGGGTGGCCCAGGTGTGAGAGCTGCAAGGGCCTGCTGTCCTGACGTCCGCTCCGGGGGCCACGCTGACCGCCCCGCGGGCCCTCTGTGCCCCAGGCGCACAGGCCCGGGGCGGGGAGGGGAGGAAGCGCCCCGGAGCCCGGGCAGCCCAGGCCCCCTGGACAGAGGGGGCACAGACCTCCCAGGGCGCTTAGCACAGACCCTGGTGACCTGAGGCTCCCCGGCTGTCACTCTGTCCCAGGCCCGTCCTGGCCGCGGGCGCAGGCTGAGTCGCAGTAGAGTCTGCGGGGTCCTGACCCTGGCGTCTGGCCGCCCCGGGAAGGCACGTGGGGACGTCAGCCGTGTGTGCCTGGCGGCGCCCCCGCAGGGGCTGGTCGGGGCCTGGGCGGCGCCCCCTCCTCCTCTCTGGGGGTGTCTCCGCACCCCGTGCACAGAGCTCCTGGAGACGCAGAAACGAGCCGGCCGTGCCCTCTCACACAACAAGACTTTATTGAACTTGGCAACAGCAAACAGGGGCTCAGAGCCGAGGGTGCGCGCCTTCCCCTGGGAGACCTTCCTGTCCTTAGAGGAAAGCGGGAATCCCACAGGGGTGCGGGTGCTGGAGTCGTCCCCCGCCTGGGAGCCTGTGCGGACTCGACTCCGGGTGGGGGCGCGTGTCCTGAGGTCGGGGCGGTGAGAGGCGGTTCTGGGGGCGGCAGGGCTGACGTGGACCTGCGGCCCATGGGCTCCTGCGCTGGGTCCCCGCAGGGCAGCTGGACCCCGGCCTCGGGCCCCCTGGGGCCGGGTGACTGACTGCTGGAGCCCCAGCGCGTGGAGGAGCCTGCCTCCTGGTGTGGGTGGGGGTGGGGGTGGGGGTGGGGGTGTGGGTGGGGCCCACGGGCCTGCCCCCGCTGCCCTGCCCTGGGGTGTCCCGGGATCCCCAGGGCTGCCCTAGGTCAGCGACCTGGGTCTGTGGGGCACGCCCAGGGCCCAGGAGGCCACATCCTGCTGTGAGAGGGCTCGCTCGGCCCGGGGCCAGAACGCAGGCCTGGCCAGGGCCCCGGGGCGCTGGATCCCATTAGCGCTGGGCCTGGGGCAGGCGCTCGAGTCGCCCCTGCCCCCACAGAGCCCGGGGCCAGGCCAGCCCAGGTCCCTCTGGGTCAGGGGCTGGTGTCCCGTGCGGGCGGTGCCGCCCTCCGGGAGGCACAGCGAGACGAGGCAGGGCACGGTGACGGCGGGCCGGAGCCTCCGGGCCCCCGCCCTCACCGCCACGCTCTGCCCCCGAGGCCCGCGAGCATCGAGCTGCCCCGTGGACGCGGGGGGCAGAGGGTCCCGGGCCTGTGCGGGGCCTCGGGGCAGCGGGCTCAGCGCCGCCCTGGCTCTGCCCTGGCTGTGCCCGTCACTGCCCAGCGAGGGGCACGAGCTGCAGTGGCCGCGGGGCAGGAAGGGTGTCCTGGGCCCGACAGCGTCATCCCTAGGGGGCTGGGGGGACCGCGTGATGGGAGTCCCGGGGGTGCTCCAGGGCCCGGTCCGTCGCGGGGCCTCTGGGGTGGCCCAGGCAGGTGCCAAATGGAAGGAGACCCCGTTTTCTGTCTTGAAGCCCGCCGTGTCCCGGGGCCGCCTGCCTGCACCGCCTTGTTGCCCCGGGAGGGTGGGGAGGGAGTTCCACCGCCGGGGCTGGGGGGCAAGTTGGACGATGGCCTGGCCGGGAGGGGGTCCGGGCGGCTCAGGCCGGGCGGCTGGGCCCGGGGAGGCCGGCTCCTCCACCCTGCGCGGTGGCTCAGAGGCCGGAGAAGGGAGGAGAGGCCCGGGCGCCGGGGACACTGGCTCCAGGCCCAGGGGCCTCGTGGGGAACTCCTCAGGTCCCGCTGGAAAGAGGCCGACGGGGTCAGCGTCTCCAGCAGGCTGTGTGTCCCCCGCTGGGGGCCCCGGGGGTCCTCACGGCTCCCGCGTGACCCCCCCCCCCCCGGCCTGACCCTGTGCTCAGCCCCCCACACTGCTGCCCGGGCCCTGCAGTGGGTACCCGCCCGCCCAGCCCTGGCCTGGGGTCCCCGAGGCTGGAGCAGAAGAGGAGAGCCCCAGAGATGAGGACGGGGGCCCCGGGGGCTCTGTCCCCTGTGGGCGGCCCCAGCAGGCCGAGTCGGGAGGGGCCGGGGCCCTGAGCCCACCTGGCGGGGGCAGGTCGCACCGCATCCTGCGGAGCTGGGTCATGGAGGCCCGAAGGTGTCTCAGCACGGCCTCGTCCTCCAGGGCCCAGGGCTGGGCCAGAGAGTCCTGGAGGAACTCCCGGAGCCCTTCCAGGGGCAGCTTCAGGAGGCGCTCTGGGCGGTGGGCGAGAGTCAGACCCAGAGGGCCCCGCCCTGGGGCCCCCGGGGCCCCCAGGCCAGCGGCTGGGGTCCCGCTGTGCCCAGGAGCGCCGCGGGCAGTGCGCTGGCCGGGGTGGCCCCTGCCCGCTGCTCCACTCGGGGAGCCCCGCTGCACCCGCCTGCCCCGCCGTCCCCCCGCCCCAGGTCTGGGTGCTGCTCAGAGCCCAGGGTCACCGCCCCTGCCCCCCGCCCCCGGCACACCTGGGCTCCCGGG